>NC_084826.1:18170633-18770633 GCF_958449725.1 Rosa rugosa | reverse complement strand
CATTGGTATCCTTATTGTACTATTGGAGAGCCCTTTATGATGGTCTTGGGGTTGCAGGAATGTGGGCGGTTCTAACAGTGGTAGTAGTGTTTGAATTCACTGTAGGTAAGTAATTTCAAAAATAATAAATTAATTAATGAACAAATATTTAAGATATGAAATTGTTTTGTTTAATTAATGAACAATACTTATTTTGTTTTCTTTTGTGCAGGTGCAACACTCAACAAGGGTTTAAACAGAAGCTTTGCCACATTACTTGCCGGTGCTCTAGGAATTGGAGCAAATCACTTGGCTGGTCTGTTCGGGGAGCAAGGAGAGCCCATTATCCTAGGCGTCCTTGTCTTCCTACTAGGTACATACATATTTACGCACCCAAAAAAAAAAAAACAATAATGATAACTCATGATCAAAGTTTAAGAATCACTTTGGTTAAGAAAGATCATGATTCTCATTCTCAGAATACAATAAAAAAACAAACTAACTAATAGAAGAAAGCACTAGGCTAATATATGCGAGTTGTTTTACATGGTTGCAGCTGCAGCATCTACATTTTCGAGGTTTTTCCCAAGGATCAAGGCGAGATATGATTATGGGGTGTTGATATTCATACTGACGTTTAGTATGGTAACTGTATCGGGATATCGGGTTGAGGGGCTTTTGGAGATGGCCGATCAAAGACTAGTTACAGTTTTAATAGGTGGAGGAACCTGCATAATCATAGCAATTTTTTTATGTCCAGTATGGGCTGGTGAAGATTTGCACAATCTTATAGCATCCAACATGGACAAGCTTGCAAACTACCTAGAAGGTAAATGCTACCTAAACATCATACACATTGCAAAGATCTGTAACTAACATGTTTAAAGATTAAATATTATTATATTAATAATATGGCCTGGGAATTAATATTCATTATAGGAATTGGAGGAGGTGAATATTTTCAATTGCCTAAGGATGGAAAGTCTACCAAGGTCACAAAAAATGATGGATATAAAAGTGTCCTAAACTCAAAAACCACTGAAGAATCCTGGGTGAGTACTAATTAAGCATCTTTCTCTCCTTCCACTAAATGTCACCTTGAAATGAAAGCCACTAACATCTCTAGCTAGCCAGCTAGCCATTATCTTATATAGAAACAACTTTTGAATATGCCAAAACCTATATGAATATGCTCATATATTTCATGTTATATTGAATATATATACATGTGCAGGCAAATTTTGCAAGATGGGAACCAGGACATGGACGCTTCAAATTTTGTCATCCATGGAAGCAATATTTGAAGATTGGAGCCCTTGTCAGGCAATGTGCTTATCAGATTGATACTCTAAATGGCCACATCAACTCAGATGTACATGTAATATATCAAATCATTATTCTGTTTTTTGGCACTATTCTTACCATACACACTAGTAATGAATATAAAATATTCAATTTGGAACACGAGAAGCTAATCTGAGACTGCTAACAGCATTATCCGCATCTAATCTATTGTGTAATAGATCTACCTCTATGGTGAAGTGACTGATTAATTAATTTATATCATAATCCTTGCAGGTGCCACAAGAATTTCTACAAATAGTTCAAGCCTCGTGCATAACAATGAGTACTGAGTCTGGCAAAGCCCTAAAAGCTTTAGGCACAGCAATCAAAACCATGAAGGACCCGAAATCTGCCTGTCAACATTTGGAGACCTCCAAAAATGCAGTAGAAGACCTTCACATTGCACTGAAAGCTGCATCACTGGAAAATGCAGACATCCTTGCAATTATACCAGCTGCCACAGTTGCTTCAATACTAGTTGAGATTGTCAAATGTGTGGAGAAAATTTCCATGTCAGTTCATGAGCTTTCCCAACAAGCACATTTCAAAGTGGCGGAGCCAACTGTTTCACCAGAGAATAAGCCGCAATTACTTCACAGAGGAAGCATAAACCCTCTACTCTTGGATGATGGTGATGATAGTCAGAACCGGCCCTGGGCATAGGCTCAACAGGCACAGGCCTAGGGCCCCCAGTTTCAAGGGCCCCAAAAAAATATAACTTCTATTAATATATATATATATATGTAAAAAAAAATTATCTGGAATGTATTTTATTGTTTCATCGTTGTACGCCTGTAGCTCTGTACGTGACTTTTGTTCTTCTCTACTGCTGAATCTCTCTCGTTCTCACTTCTCAAACGAAACTTGTCCAGATAATTAAGTCTATCTTGCTCCAATACCATGCCTCTTCGGCTCTTTCTCCTGTTGAGGAGATAGAAGGAGACGAGTTCTTCTTCAGTTGGGTAGAAACGGAAGCCTGTTGTGAGTTCTTGATCCATTATTGAAGTCTTGTTTTATCTGATTATCTGTAGCAGGAGAGGAGTTCTTTTTCAGTTGGGTAGAAGGGGACGAGTTCTTCAATTTTGTATATGGGTGATCATTGATAGTGCCCATGTTGTGATCACAGTAGATGAAATGGGTTCTCAAGAAAATGACAAAAATTCTCATCAGGCGCCAAAAGTCCCAAAACCAAGTGAAGAAGTGTAAATATTTGTCACTCTAACAAGTGATTTGGTGGAGATTAATTGAATACTCAACTTGCATACTTTTATCTGGTTGAGTATAATGATCAACTCTGCTCTCATTTCACAATTAATGTGGGATTTGTTGGGGAGGAGACATATTAAAAAATCCTTCCTCAATTTTTTATATTCCATGATTTGTAACAAATTGTGCCGCTACTCATTCAGTAGAATTAGGCTGAAGAAGATGATGTAGGACGAGATTTTAGCCAATTTTAACCAAAAATCTCGAAAAAAAAAAAGAAGCGTCTTCACATTAAGAATAATAATTTGAATATTGGAAATTGGTATTCAAATAGGCTTCTTAATGATGGAATTAATCATAAATTACTCTTTTGGATATATCGGGATTCTCGAGCAAAATCTTGATTGGGATTCCAAGCTTAATATTCTTTAGTATCTAGGATTTTATTCTCGATTTTTATTTAATCAGGTTTAATTAGGTTTCCTAGTTTTAGTCTACAATAAATTCTTCTTTATGTTTTCTAGTTGTATTAGGTTTATGCTATGTGCCCTATATAAGGCACCTCTTAGATTGTAATTTTCATTCAAGTTATCAATAAAAAAACCAAATATTAGAGAAGTTTCTCTATGTTTCTTACGGCTGTGCCCGTAATTGCTAGTGGATTCTAGCTCATCTCATATGTCTTTCGACGTTTGACGGAGCCTCTTATTATCGTGTTCACGCTTCCCGCATCATTTGGTATCAGAGCGGGTATCGCCCACTTCTTAGCAGACGACGATCCAAGGGAGAAGTTCACTACTACCAACCTCAACGACGCTGGTCGTAGAGTATCTATCAAAGAAAGTTTCGTTGAAGAAGAACATGCCAAGGGATTCGCCCTAGGACAACCTCATCAATCCAAAAAAAAAAAAAAAAAAGGAAAAAAAAAACATGCAACATTGGATATTCACAACGCCGGATTATGACGACTTCCGAACTACATGTGTCATCAAAGACAAGGTATGCTCTGTAATAATTGACAGTGGTCTACGAGAGAACTTTGTAGCAAACAAAGTTGTGGATTATTTTCAATTACCGACAGTGAAGCTGAGTGATTCATATTGGATTCCATTTGGAGAGGATGAATATGCACAAGTAACAGAGGCTTGTAAAGTTCCTGTCTCTATGGAACAATTTTATAAAGAAGAGATTACTTGTCATGTGATTGACATGGATGACACTAATGTGCTTTTTGGAAGACCATGGCATGAAAGCGCCACAGGTGGTTATTGCAAAGACAACACATATTTATTTAGGTGGGAATCGCACAAAATTAAAATCAAGCCTAGAAGGAAGAACATCAAGAATGACCATCCTGAGGTGTGTGAAAATGAACATAAAGAAGCAACTTTGAAGATTGAAGAGAAACTCATTAAGGATAAGGAAGCTGATTCATTCATCACATCGATATCCATGTCATGCATGCCTAATTGTGTTCAAGATCGATCAACCCAAGGAGAAGTCATTGCCCATTCCTTTTCAAGTGGAGGAGTTCAAGTTTCAAGATGCTTATTCTAAACTTGTCTATGGTATTGGATTCATGGTGATACCTTTTAATTTCGAGAATATTGAAGTTGATGGCTTATCATGTTTTATTCCTACTAATGATCGAGCTGCATACAAGAGGAACTCGAGGTCGAGTTCTTTTCAAGTGGAAGAGACTGATGTAGGACGAGATTTTAGCCAATTTCAACCAAAAATCTCAAAAAGAAAGAAGAGTCTTCACATTAAGAAGAATAATTTGAATATTGGAAATTGGTATTCAAATAGGCTTCTTAATGATGGAATTAATCATAAATTACTCTTTTGGATATATCGGGATTCTCAAGCAAAATTTTGATTGGGATTCCAAGCGTAATATTCTTTAGTATCTAGGATTTTATTTTCGATTTTTATTTAATCAGGTTTAATTAGGTTTTCCTAGTTTTAGTCTACAATAAATTCTTCTTTATGTTTTCTAGTTGTATTAGGTTTATGCTATGTGCCCTATATAAGACACCTCTTAGATTGTAATTTTCATTCAAGTTATCAATAAAAAAAACCAAATATTAGAGAAGTTTCTCTATGTTTCTTACGGCTGTGCCCGTAATTGCTAGTGGATTCTAGCTTATCTCATATGGCTTTCGACGTTTGACGGAGTCTCTTACTATCGTGTTCACGCTTCCCGCATCAGAAGAGAACAAAGTACTATTGCTTTTCGCTCAGGTGGACTATGTTGTGTTTCCTACTTGTAGAAAGGTGCTCATCTTATTCTGATTAGTCAAGCCAGAGAGGATAAAACAAAGTTGAATTTGTCTTGATTCATTGTCTTCCTATGTCTGTGAAACATTAAAAATCGAGGTAGATTGCTGGACCATATATAAGACTTAAATTAGGAGGCCTGGATCTCTCCTTCCATTCAATACAGTCTTGCTCTTCTGTTTAGCAGTCAGATTATTCCTAGAAGAAAAAAAAAAAATCGAACCTAGAAACATTCAATAACTACTAATTTTAATGGGTCTTCCACGAAGCAACTGAATGGAAGACAGATTGTCTCACCAGTTCAATTAAGAAAAGAGAGAAGCTAGTCAAAAATTGAGATGGAGAAGATAAATATTTGTGAGAGAATTTTCTGACATATTATTCACAATTATGTTGGGGGTATATATAACAACCATAAATTACTATACAATCAGTCATACTACAAGTTAATACAACCGAATATAGGAAACCTAATCCTACAAGGTAACTACTCAATACATATATTATACTAATGATTCAAATAATGACTCACAAGTTGACACTCACCATCAAGTTAAGACATAAACATCTCAAAGACCCAACTTGTCCAGTGAGTCATAGAACAACTTGCTTTGGTAAGTATATTTGCTAATTGTTTTTCAGTTGGAACAAAATGAAAGGTGATCAACTTTGCATCCAACTTCTCCTTAATGAAGTGTCGATCAACTTCCACATGCTTTGTTCGATCATGTTGCAGAGGATTCTGAGAGATTTCAATTGCAGCTTGATTGTCACAAAATAGCTACATAGCAAACATGAGTTTAAAGCCTAAATCTCGTAGCAAATTACGAAGCCACAAGAGCTCACACACTCCATGTGCCATACCTCTGTATTCAGCTTCAGCACTTGTTCTTGCAACAACCTTCTGCTTCTAGCTTGCTTCTCTAAGTGACAAGGTTAACTCCTAGAAAGGTGAAGTAACTAGATGTAGACTTCCAGTCAGTGATACAGCCAGCCAAATCTTCATCTGTGTAACCACTAACATCAATGTGTTGATGTTTAGAGTGAAAGAGTTCTTTGAAAAATGAAGAAAAGCATAACAATATAGACGAAGCTGGAAAACGAAATAGAATACTGAGGCTTCAATTGTGTTGATTTATTGTCATGCAAGTACATATATATATATATATATATATATATATATATATATATATATATATATATATATATACAGGCCCGTTCCAAAGCGGACGTCCGCACTTTGCTAAAGTGCGGACGGCGACGCAGCGGAGGCTTTCCAGGTGGCGACGGCGGCTCGGGGCTTGGCGGACGGGTCTGGGCAGCGTTCGAGGTTGGAGGAGGTCTGAGTTGCAGGTTCTGGGCAGCAACCCGACCTGCAACTGCAGGTTTTCTGGGCAGCGCTGCAACGACGTCGCCGGCGACTCCACTGACTGCAGACCTCTCCGCCCAACCCCTGGCATCCTTTCGGCAACCCCCGCCGCTCCGTCGCGCCCCGAGCCGAGCTGCAGCAGCGCCGTCTGCACTTTAACGAAAGTGCGGACATCCTCTTTGGAACGCCTCCGTATATATATATATATATATATATATATATATATATATATATATATATATATATATATATATATAACTTTGCTCAGGTGCGGATACCCGCACCTAAGAAAAAAGGTACGGATTTCCAGTTTTGACCCACTTTTCGATCATATTTTCACTTCCTAACCGTTCAGTTTTTAGGTCCTAATGTATAGATAACCTCTACAAAATTTCAGCCAAATTGGTGATCGTTAAGGCATCAAAAACTGCAATTTACACGAACGAACCGAATCTGCCGAACCGGAACCGTTCGTGTACATTGTTGTAAATTGCAGTTTTGGATGCCTTAACGATCACCAATTTGGCTGAAATTTTGCAGAGGTGATCTATACATTAGGACCTAAAAACTGAAACGGTTAAGATGTGAAAATATGATCGAAAAGTGGGTCAAAACCTAAAATTCGTACCTAAGAAAAACTGCGGACGTCCGCAGTGGAGAAGTGCTGTATATATATATATATATATATATATAACTTGAATAAAAAAGTTATAGTTTTACCCTTAACACCCTCCCTCAAGCTGATGGGGATGAAGCTACCATCAGATTGCATTAGAAAAGGGCTAAAGACTTCAGCAGTACAGTAACCTATAATATTGGTTTCATCCGAGATCAATGAGCAGCAGTGATAGGCATCGCTTTAAAGGATAAGAGGCATGTCTATAATGTAGTTTAGTTTGATATGAAAGAGTAGATAAGAGCCGCCAAGTGCCTTGTATCGGAAAAGCTCCAACTAGAGATTAAGGGCTGTAATCATAATCATCCTGATGTTCACCTCTTACACATTGATCATGAAAATCATGGTGATATTCTCTCCTAAAACCTTATCAAGAGATAAACCAGATTCGAAATTTTTGCATGTGTAAAATTGGAATTCATCATTTATTTGCTTTGCATTCCTTGTTGACTATGTAACAAATGTTTGCTTTACTTGATTGTACTCTTGAGCCTACTCAGATGTCATAAAAGGTGCTTGATCTTTTCCAATTCATAGAACATTAACCCTTTTCCAGGTGCTGACTTCAGATATCTCAAAATTCTTACTACAGCATTCATGTGCCTTTCAATTGGATTATGCATAAACTAACTCACAATACTAACTGCATAAGAAACATCAGGTCTAGTGTGTGATAAGTAAATAAGACATCCCACTAACCTTTGGTATTGAGGTTTATCAGTTGGAACCTGATCAGGGTTTTCTGCTAGTTTGTGATTTTGCTCAATCAAAGTATTTTGGACAACAATCCAACATGCACGTTGTTGCCAAGAGATCAAGTACATAATTTCTTTGACATAGGAAGATGTCATCTCTCTCCCTGGCTATCTCAATCCCTAAAAAATATTTCAAGTCTCCCAAATTCTTCATCTCAAATTCTGACACCAACTTCTTTCAAGGCTTCCAAGTTCTGCAAAATCATCCCCTATAATAACCATATCATCCAAATATATGATGAGTACAGTTACCTTCCCCTTTTGGTGTTTTAGGAACAAGGTGTCATCTGAATTGCTTTGCTAATAACCAAAGCATCTCATGGACTGAGTGAATCTGCCGAACCATGCTCGGGGAGACTGTTTGACTCCATAAAGGGAGTTTTTCAATCTGCACACAACATTACAAGGCGTATCAGATACATAATTAGGAGGCAGGTTCATGGACATTTCTTCAGTGATCTCTCCATGAAGGAAGGGTCTTGAAAATCATGATTGACAAACTCTCTCTCCCCCCACCCACACACACACACAATTATCAAAAAAACTTTGATAAGACCATTGAATTGTGTTTGAATCATTTTCTAAAAAGCTTGAAATGCATAAAACACAGCATCCTTAGAGTTAAGCAATGCAACCCAAGACAATCTAGTACAATCATCAATAAAGAGAACAAAATATTGCATTCTAGACATAATGGGTTCTTTGGAACGCCCTACACATCAAAGTGAATAATTTCAAAAGAAATGAACTTTTATTAGAAAGATTCAACGGATAACTAATTCAATGGCAATATTTCGCCAAAACTGAAGTTTCACAATGTAAACAAGACTCATCAATGCCAACAAATAACGAAGGCATAGTTTTACGCATTACACTGAAAGAAGGATGCCTTGAGCGTTTATGTCTTAACCAAACTTTATTCGGCTATCTAGAATTCAAAGTCAAAGACACTAGGACAGTCTTCTTCGTCTTCTCCCCAGCATATGTTTGATCTAGATGAAACAATCTCCCCCTCAGTTACTCCCTGCCGATTAACTTCCTTGTCAGAAAATCCTGAAAAAGAACATACATGGGAAAGAATGTCATAGAGCACAGAGATTAGGCATTCAGTTGAGAAAAAAAAATTAGGTGATGGGATAGGTCAAGCACATATAAGACATTATGCAATACAAGGTGGGTGTGACTCTCATAGATCCAATAATTAGAACAGAAAATGATTCACCATTAGCATTGGTAACAGGTGACACATCAGGGGTGAATAAGTTGATAAAGTATTTCCTATCATATATCATATGGTTTGAAGCACCTAAATCAATAATCCATGTATCTGAACCTACAAAGTTAGAAATTTTCAAAGCCATACCAATCTTACCAGTACCTCTACCAACCATTAAGACTGAAGGATTGCCAACTTTACCTGAGGTATGATCTTGCTCAGTAACACCAAAGTACTCTGAATTCCGAACAAGATGAACAATAGCCTTCCTTCTCCCTCGAGGTCCAGTTGGCTTGGCTCTACTAAAGTATGCAACGGGATACCTAACCAGCTTACAACAATTCTCCTTGGTATGTCCAACCAAATTGCAATGTTAGCGTACTAACCTACCTGAGTTGGTCCCTGATGAAGGACTTTGAGTCATGAGATGAAGTTTTGATGATGGTGTACAGAAGTCAAGTGGTGAACCTTGAGCCTGTTGGGGGCTTAGCTTGAACGGTCAAGCTAGAGATCTCTGAATGGACTGCTTTTGCATTATCCTGCTAAGATTCATCCTTGCGAATGTAAGTAAAAGCCTCAATAAGAGAATGAGGCTCTTGCCTACGAAGCAGTTTTCCCTTCGCACTGTTATGCCTAGCATCCAATCAACTCAGGCAATGGTGCACTAGCTCCAACTCCTTCTCCTTTTGGTACCAAGAAATATCCTCAGCATTCTTCAATTTGTTCGGTAGCTGCTGATCAATGTCGGCCCAAACGTTCTTCAATTGTGTATAGATTACTGAAACAGCTTGCCAATCTTGCTTCATCCTTATTGCCTTGCATAACAACTCATATATCTGAGAGAAGTCATATTCATTCAAGTAAAGATCATTGAGCGTCTTCCAAACTTCTACAAAATTATCATATCTAATGATCAATTAGACCACGTCATCAGTCATTGCCTTGTACAGAATGGAAAGTACAAGACCATCAACTTCTTCCCACTTAACATAGTCGTCACTCTCCTTATCCTCTAGTGCCTTGATGGTACATGTAACATGAGTCATCTTGTGAATTTCACGAAGATGGGCAGAGATCATCTTCTTCCAAGTGAGATAATTGTTAGGCCCGCTCAACTTTGCTCCTCTAAAAGTACCTGAGGAAGAATCCAGGTTTTGAACAAAAACTTCTACCTTCTGAATACCTGCACCGTTGGTACTCCTGTTGGTGTTTGCTCTAAGAGGGGCATAGCTTGGCATGTCATGGTGGAAGAAGAATAGAATGTGCAGTGAAATTAAGACACCAAAGGGTCATCGACTGGTCGAGAGAGATGATTCGACTAGTCGAAATTTTCAAAATTAGGGTTTTGCTGAACAGAACAAGTTGGTAGCAAATACCCGAGAAACCTTCTGAGAAACAATCCAAAACACTGAAAAGTGATAGGAAAAAAAAATGAATCATCTTGAATAGGAGGAAAGAACAATGAAAAGAAAATAAAGAGACAAAGTCCTTTCGGATCTTTGCTCTGATACCAAGTTAAATATCGAAATGGAGAAGATAAATATTTGTGAGAGAATTTTCTGATATATTATTCACACTATATATAACCCTAAAGTACTATACAACCAATTGTACTACAAGTTAGTACAACTGAACACTACACCAAAAACTGCATCACACGACGGTGAAAAAACGTCGTCTGATTTGAAGACTCACCGTCGTCTATCTCGATGTTGTCTGATGAAAAATCAGACGACGGTGAATTCACCGTTGTATGATATAAAGTCAGTCGACGTATATTCCTTAACACCGTTGTCCCAGAACTCGACAGATGTCGGACGCATCCATGCGCAGCACTTGTGTGCAGCAGTTCACACAACAGAATTTGCTTTTATGCCGTTGTGGGTTAAGATTTTCATACAACGGTTTTGTAGTTTGTCTGTTGTGTGATTTAGAGTAAGACAACTGTGTTCTAGTATTTTCTGTTGTATGAGCTTAAAACTAGATGATGTTAGTTATTAAAATCCATTGTGTGATATGACTGATATCTATGAATGCGTTGTGTGGATACCCAAATTCTGAATGGATATAATAGTGATCAATTGGAAGACAAATTGAATGCAAACCATCAAATGATCAATATTTGTACCAAAAGCATTGTGATACATCAATTCATCAAATATTGAATTTAAGGAACATTGTTAAAGCATTCATACATATCATAGACTAAGAAGCTTTTAAGTTTCCTAAGTTTTGCATGATGAAGGAAAGTATAGCTTGGTAGTCCATGCTTGATCTCCCAATGACCCTTGCTTGATCTTACTGTTCTTTTTTTTGGTAGCTCCGGCTCCTCGGGTCTTTCTAGCTCCGGCTCCTTGGGTCTCTCAGGAGCATTGAAAAGAGCAGCCAAAAGTGCTTTTTGTAGATCAAATCTCTCCTTTTCTTTTCTTTTCCAGTAGATTATACTGCATTTGTATTTGAAACCCTCTCTCCATTACTGCAAGAAGACAAACATAGATAAGTAGACTTATGATTGTATAAGTCAAGTACTTTAAGTACTCACCATCTCCTCCCTTCCCCTCTTCGCATAGCAAAGACGGCGATAATAATTAGAAAGTATAACAAAAGTAAGGACAGAACAATTATCTCAAATAAGACAGAGAGGTACTAGGTACTAGAATAGCAATAACTAATTTGTGCTTGACAGATTTCTACCTCTACTCTTAGTTTGCATTTTAATAGTATGTATATTGTATGATGACATAAAAGTAAAGGCTACAGAAATGAGATCCTCTTAACAAGCAGTTTATACAAATCTATGATGTCTTATATCTCCTTAAATCTGACGTTGAGAAACTGATCAGATTTTCCATGCTCAGTAGACAAAACAAAACAAAGAAAGAAAGCCACAAGAGGTGTCAAGAAACTGCCTTTGGGGTAAATTGCTGACCACCTAATCAACTATCCGCAACAAAAAGCACTAAACTCCAGAATTCTAAATGAACTAAAACATAGCTTCAGTATCGTTTCCTCTCAATTCCATTAATCATAACACAAACTCCAAAATGAAACACACATCAATTAAAACTTGACCAAAAAGGCATACAGCATTCCTTGCTGGGTGTGAGACAAGTAACCAAAAGGTCAAGTATATATGAAAACTAATATACTGCTTTTGAAGAAACAAAATGAGGCCTCAAGATGACAAGTATAGAAATTTCTGTCAATAAGAAGGGGAATGCTTCGAGTTCTAAAAATAGTTTATGTACATGAAAGGATCATATACCATTTGAGAACTCATAGCTATGCGATGAAGTCTCAGCCTCCCATGCCTTCCATCCTCGAATCTGTGGAAAGAAACATTCAGCAATTATTGAAGATATATTAGATGCAAAGTTTATTAATTTTTTGGATGGTAAGGATCCCTAAATATTGTTTAACATGGATCGAGGACCCAACCAGTTCATCAAGTTCGCATCATAAACTCATATTTCCATATAATCAATGATAGAGACTTTACTTATCTATGCATATGGACCTTTGATTACTAAGAAGACACACAGAAAAACATGCAAAAGTAGACTTTTCATACCTTTAGCCTCCCAAGAAGCATTGTGATAGCACTGTATGCTACGTGAAAGACAGCCAAGAAGAATATGAGGATGTGCAATTGGTGCAATCCATTAATAGAGATCAGTGGCTCAAAACCCTGGTAACAAGAATCAGATAAGTTAACATCCGATAAGAGCATAGTTGCTTGTTGTTAGTTGTAATTTGGAAAATCTTCAACTTAATTATATGGGATATAGTAGCATGCTTGATAAAACATATAAAAAATTAATTAATTAACTAAAAAAAAAAAGGACTGAAGGCAGGAAAAGAAACTTTGATCTCTGAAGTACAGGCAGTCCAACTGAGCCTAATGTAGCAGACTCAGGACCTCAGTTTGTGAGAGCAAAGAACAAGCCACTGGACCCACCCTTGGGTTCAGATAAAATGAATTGTTCTATCCATATGTGACTCACAAATTCAATTGCTAAAGAAAGAAGATACATGCTTGGACATCTCATTTGCATAATCAACAGAATGATGCTCTCTACTGTCAATCAAATGGTCAAGTTTAGTGGTGAAGAATAGGGCACACTTACACTATTGCATGAAGTAGTAGTTGCAGCAGCTAAAAATCGGCGGTCAGTCGATAAGAGTCTTCTGCGACTTGTTGATTCTTCATCTTCCGAAGCAGTTGAAGATTGACTACATGGCAGCATAGTGTATGCAACCTTAAGCGGAATACAGATTTTGGCAATGTAACTTTGACCGAAGGTCAGGATTAGTGAAATAAAACCCAGAATCATGAGCTCTGCAACAATTTCATCACAAGTCAAATGTGTATCCATAGTTTGCTATTTCAGACAAAGATTCAATTCCAAAATAGTGAGAAAAGTTGGTTTAAGCTTTGAATCACTTTAAAGCATCCTTTGTGATGAACATGATTATGAGTAAATGTGAAGTGCATCTTACCCGCTTTAACCTTCTCCAGAGCTTCAAACAGACCTCTCTTGTGCCTCTCCGAAAGCCACTGCATTGAAATTGTTTCTTTTAATGAAAAGAACCCTCATAAAGTGACATTGCCCATATTAAGACAATGTTCATTACATTTACAGCACACCAATTTCCTCATATCAAGAAATGAATGGAATTGAAATCATCAATCTCATAACAAGAGACAGGGATGACAACGAACAAGAAACAGGGATGAAAAGAAAGAACTGTGTAAAATGAAGAAAATTCAACATTGATATTTGCTCGGTTATCATTTCATCTAGAATCCCAGCACTGAGGCACTTTCTTTTCATCCAAACAACTCAAGAAGTCATTACCAAGTCAAAATGATCATACAAAAGAAACAGAATTTCCCAAAATATTATTTTGCTGGAATTCACAGCCTCCATCGTATGAAAGAAACTATAGTCTATTGTAATTGCTTCTACATAGAAAGACAAAAAGACAGAATTCTTGACTAAATTGGGGACCAAAATGGTCACCCCCGCATGATCAGGAGAGCACACAAGAGTCAAACCACCAATTATAATAGGCTCAGAAAAACTTGAATTGCGATCCACGATTCTGCATTAATCACTTACACTAAAAACTAAAAAACGCAACACTAATGAGCAAAAGGGTATTAAAAGAAACCGATTTGAAGTAGAAACTAAGAAACCGCAGAACGAATGAGTAAAAGGGTATTCAAGAAACCGATTTGTAGTTACAGAGAGAGAGATTAGTACCGTTCCAACTTTGTGCAGGACCTTCTCCAAAATCAAAGAGATGATGATGATAACAGCACAGACTCCGGCGACGGCCCAAGTAGGCGTCCGGTCCAGCTTACCCCTTGAAGATCTCTATGGTGTCTGCATCCAATTTAGGCAATAATCAATACATAATCCAGAACATCAATCACTTCCACCTTAGAATTAACACAATGTAATAGAGGGTTACTGCCAAAACAAGAACAAAGAAATCGAAACTATTACTTCTTAACGACAAAGAGAAAGCTTTCAACAGCCCCGGAACGAGCTGGAGAACGAGTCGAGGTCTTCGATGGTGACTATGCCAAAACCCAAAAATGTTGTTGCGGAATGAATCTGTTTCTGCATGTCGAGGTCTTCGAAGGCGATGACGAGAGGCTCGAGATCCTTCGGAATGAGCTGGAGAACAAGTCGAGTCACAGATGGCTAGACCCAACCCCCAATTCCATAGCAGAGAACACTACGCCGACGAAAACCCACTCAATCAAAACAGCGAAGCATTAGGAAAAAGGGGAAAATCTAGGGTTTTGAGATGGAGAGAGAAGAGTACCTGACGGCGAGGGGGTTAACGGAGTGGCGACAACGTGCGGGGAGAGGGAGGAGAAGCGCTTGGCGAAGTGGGTGGAAGCGGCAGGGAGTAGTGATCGGCTGTTGCGGCAGAGGGGGTGGCCGGATGGTCGGAGAATTGGACTGTGGTGATGGGTTCTGAGAGCAGAAGAAGAAAAGCGAGAGAATCGGAAGATGAAGAAGAGACGAGTGGTGGAGGAAAGAGAGGAGCGAAGGAGAGGGATTTAGAGGGTTGAAATTAAGTGTGGAATTGGAAACTGGGGAGAGAGGGCCGAGAGAGGTTTCACGAGACAGAGAGCTTTCGCGGAGGACTGAGAGATTCACAAGAGAGATCGAGGTTTCACTAGAGAGCTTCGGGGAGGCTATTCGAGAGAGAGGGTTGAGAGTCTTTGTATGTCGTGCTAGGTTTTGTTTTCCTTCTCTCTTTGTTTTCTTTGCACCACATGTGGCATGGCAATTAAACCTAGAAAAAAATTGTCAAAGTTACTCACACAACAGAAACCTCACCCATCTGTCGTCTGAGAGTCGCACTAAAAATCAAAATGTGAAATCATGGAGGGAAACATGGCGCCTACAGCATTTTAGCTCAAAATGTTGCCGCCCAATTCCAATTTCACACAACAGAAAATCTTAATTCTTAATTCTGTTGTATAATTTCCACAACTTGCACTAGCTAGGCCTATCTTAGGGAAGACATTCAAGCAAGCTTCCTCAAACTTTGGTGCTCAGTTTTTCAATCATACAACGGAAATAGTGAAATCCGTTGTACTTAGTACCCCAAATTTCAATGTTTCAAGAGGCAACCAAGACTCCAAAGTGGAGGGAAATCTGCCGCTAAATTTTTTAAGACTCAGACGACGGACAATACTTAATTTCGTTGTGTAATGTAGTTCTGATAAAAAAGTTATCACTTTATTGGCATTCACACAACAGAACATCACTAATACCGTTGTACAATCGAGTTTACTTAAACACACAACGGATGATTTCTGTTACGTTGTGTGATTAGTGTTGTGTGATGCAGTTTTTGGTGTAGTGGAATATAGGAAACCTAATCCTATAAGGTAACTACGTACTATATATATATATATATATATATATATATATATATATATATTATATTCTCCTAATCCTAATAATGACTCATAAGTCAACAAAATTTATATAAGGACCCTAAGAAGAACAATTTTAGGGTTTCGTATAAAAATTACTTTCTATAGGCAAGCGCTCCCTTATAGACTTCAAGGAAAATATCCTATGATGAACAAACCTTTTAGAACTTTGGCTTTAGCAATTTAATTCGTTTGTGAGAAATGAATGCGCAACATAGTTAGTTAAAACAAGTATTATATGCGTATAAAATTTCAATACGCATATAATTAAAAAGAGGGCTAAATACAAATTACTACCCTGTGGTTTAGGTCCAAAATCAATTCAGTCCCTGAACTTCTAATTTCATCAAAAACACCCCTGCACTTTCAATTTTGATCTAATAGGTCCAATTTGTTAGTTTTCCGACAATTGAGTTATTTAACTTGTTAATGTGGATCATATATGGCCTATGTTTTATGATGTGGTGTCAAGGTGGTCTGCATTGTCAATTTAGGAGTGAGTCCTACTATTAAAAATAAATAGTTTTTCAACAAATAATCCAACTATTTGAAAGAATATTAACGAATTGGACCTATTAGATCAAAATTGAAAGTGCAGGGGTGTTTTTGATGAAATTAGAAGTCCAGGGACTGAATTGATTTTGGACCTAAACCACAGGGTACTAACTAGTATTTAGCCCTTAAAAAGACTTCAGTACGGCGTATTGTAATTCTAGAGTCAGTATTTTTTGCGTATTCTTAAGGTCAACCTTTGTATATACATTTTATACGCATATCCGTTATACTGAGTAAAAATACTTGGAAGTTGGAAAAAACAAACAAACAAACAAACAAACCTGAAACCATAGTTAGTTAAAACGCATATTATACGTGTACAAAACTTCAATACACGTATATTTGAAAAAAATTCAGTACGGGGTATTGTAATTCAAGTGCCTGATTGCATTATACTTGAGTGACATATCATTTTCTTCATGTTTTATCACATTTCATAAATGATATAAAGTGAAAGCAAGAGTTGGGAGTAGATTAGCAGTTATTTTCTTACAAAAAATAGTGTTTTTTATATTCGTATTTTTGAACCCTTTTTTTTACTAGTTGCCGAATTATACACATATAATTCAAACTTGAAAATTTTCAGTATTGCTTCTTTTTTTTTACCTAATATTTGACCGTATCATAATCAGGTTAACCGAATAATACATGTATGTTTTTTTGCCGAATTATACACGTTCAATTTTTTACCAACGTAGCAGGAACATTTCCCACGAGTCCAAAACAGTAGAAGAAATCTCAAAAAGTTTAGATAATGATTGGAATTTCTAATGAGGATGCTTTCTTTGAAACATTTTCCTGATAAGGACAAAAAATACCTAGAGGTCAGTAAAGTATTTACTGTGGCCTAGTAGAATTTGTTGAGGGTCCAATTTTTTTTTTTTTTTTTGAGATGAAAGAGGTCAAAACTTTATTGAAGAGAAACTAAGTTAAAGATTACAAAGTTCAACATCTATTACAAATGTAAGGAAAGGAGGAACTGAAGAAAAATTAAAACAATGGCCAACACTACTAGAGTGCGCTGCCAACATATCTGCAGCAGTATTGGCTTCCCTACGCACATGGACTATGCGGACATTAGGCATATTGGCTATCAGTATCTTCAAATCATCATAAACTCGGCCTAGCAGAGAAGCATTAGCTCCATCAGTACCAGTAAGCTGCCTTTGAACAATTAAGTAGTCAGTTTCCAAAACTACAGGTTGCACAACCTGTTCCAGTATAAAATCAATAGCACACTCGCAAGCTAGGAGTTCAACATGTTCTGCAGACAACAAGCTCGACATTGGCCTTCCCAAATAAGCAGCTAAAAACTGCCCTGAATCATCTCTCATAACCAAACCAATGCCTCATGTCTTAGACTGCAAATCAAAGGCACCATCGACGTTTATTTTAACACAACCAGCTGGGGGACATCTCCAATTTATAGCTCTACCACTGTGCCTAGAGCCTAGCTGCCCCTATGTGTTATGAAAAATATAATCCTTGAGTCTAGATGTAGAAAATAGTACCACATGCATCACAAGCATTTTTGGATTTTTCTTTTCAAACCCTATCATTCCTCTCTTTCCATATACCCCGTAACAAGAACATTAACATAGCAAAATAAGAAGAGTCTAACCTCTCAGTACAGTACTTTAGCCATTCCAACACAGTAAATCCATCTGTCTCCAACGTGAAACACACTTGCCTAAGGTAGGCATTCAACCCAATAACTTCTCTTGAATAAGAGTTGTCACGACATAAATGCAAAGTTGTTTCATCCGTACTATTACATAACATACAATTATAGGAATCAAGTTGTACGTGTTTAGATGCTAACATGACCCTAGTGTTTGGACCCAAAATGAGCATTTTGGCCTGACAAGGCACGTCTTGGAGAAATTGAGCCAATGTCAGTGGCTCAAGCTATATATTGTCGACAAGTTCGAAATATATATATTTAGAGGCTAAATAAAGCCTACTATGGAAGCATGAAAAGTCAACTTTAGCACATTTTCCTACTTCGGCTAGGAGAAACCAAGCTAAACAGAATGAGCGGCCGCCTGACCAAATGAACTCAAAATGAGCTGAAACTCTGCAGATCCATTCTAGACAGCCCAATGATCATTTCTTATGAAGAGTACCAGAGCTAGTTTTGAGTGGAAGGCCTTCAAACAATCAGTCCAATTTTCTGCAGAAGCAAAACTGGAAAACTGGACCTGTAAGAGGTCCAGCAGCGTTTCCGGCCCAACCACATGGAAGAAAGCTCTGAAAATTTGCCACAATGATCTACAC
Source organism: Rosa rugosa (assembly GCF_958449725.1). Taxonomy (NCBI): domain Eukaryota; kingdom Viridiplantae; phylum Streptophyta; class Magnoliopsida; order Rosales; family Rosaceae; genus Rosa; species Rosa rugosa. The sequence goes on along the minus strand of NC_084826.1, from coordinate 18,752,009 downwards.
TCATTGTGGATCATTTTATGTGAAGAGGTCGAAGGCCCATTTTGAGTTCTTGGTGGAGATATAGCTGCAGCAAAATTGGAGCAGTAAGTGCTTAAACCTAACATTCCATTAGTGTTTTAAGTGCTTAAACCTAACATTCCATTATGAGTTGTTTAAGGCCAAATAGTGTTGCTTGGTAGCCTATATATAGAGGCTACAACAAGTATCAAAAAACAACAACACAATTCAAAACATCTCTAAGATGATCTAAGTTCTCTCTAGAGCAACCTCTCTAAGAGCAACTCCTCTCCTTCTCTTTCTCTTATCGGTGATCACACTCCTAGTCCTAGTCTTCTCAGAAGCCGACTTTCAGTGCCACCAAACCCTCTGTCAACGTACTTCGGTCCTAGTCTCCTCGGGAGCCGACGGTAGTGCCGCGACCAAAGGAACAACAACACAATTCAACAACATCTCTAAGATGATCTAAGTTCTCTCTAGAGCAACCTCTCTAAGAGCAACTCCTCTCCTTCTCTCTCTTATCGGTGATCACACTCCTAGTCCTAGTCTTCTCAGAAGCCGACTTTCAGTGCCACCAAACCCTCTGTCAACGTGCTTCGGTCCTAGTCTCCTCGGGAGCCGACGGTAGTGTCGCGACCACAACGGTTACAGAACCAGCCAAGCAAGGGTAACTCCCTAGCAACCCAGCCAAGCTAAAGTCACGCTTTAGCAAGTTCTCTCTACTTCCCAGTGGTTCTCGCTCTGCTCGATCTACAACATCGAGTATCGATTGTGATTTTCAAGAAGCTCAGCAAAAGTCCTCGCCACGAGGCATAAAGAATCCCACGACGAGGTTGGTGCTCTCCTCGTCTACAATCGCTTGATAGAAGTCAGGTCAAGGGACACCCCCGACGACCGCACCCGAACGGTGCTGGCACGCCCGCGCATAAAAGAGACTGTTGACCAGCTGCAACAGAATTGGAGCCAAACACCTAGTATGTAGTATGTTATGACAAATCTTCCAAACATTGACTTTGGCTGTGCTTGGAATCTTTGCATGTCATATCTTCTTCCAGAAACTAATAATAGTATTCTTCAAAACAGTTGACTGTCCCACAGAATTTGAGAAAGCATACCGGTATGCCGTTTTGACTGTAAAACATCCTTTATTTTCCAACCTCCAGATCACTCTATCTTCCACTATCCGGTTGGATAAAGGAACAGCAAGCACTGCTTCAGCCTCAGTATCACTAAGCATGTCTCAAATTTTCTCCGCATTCCACACACTTGGTGCATTCATTAACTCATTTACTGTTAGAGACAAATTCCTCATAGGTAAAACATCTTATAGAGTATAACCATGCAAGCTAGGGATCCAAGCATCAGTCCAAACTCTAACAAATTGCCCTGTACCAACCTGCCAATAAGAGCCCGATTTCAACAGCTCTCTAGTTGCAAAAATACTCCTCTAAGAAAAAGATGGAGTATATATTATGAGCTGAAGCATCCCAAAAAGATCCTTCAGGAAAGTAACGAGCTTTGTAAATTCTAGCAATCAACGAAGAAAGATTAGAAATGACTCGCCAAGCCTGCTTTGCCAAAATTTCCAACATTTCCAAGTTGAAATCTGATAAGCTTCTGAATCCTAGCCACCCTCTTCTTTTGGATGACATAGTGCATCCCAAGCTTTCCAATGAATTTTTCTCTTATCATCAGTACTTCCCCACCAAAATCTACCACACATTTGCTCCAAGTCCTTACAAACTCATAGCATAGTTTGGGAGAGATTGCGCCACTACTCTTATCAAGATGTCCTTTCCTGCACCACTCAACAACTTCCCTTGCCAACTCTTAAGTTTCTTGGCTAGGTTGTCTTTAATAAACTGAAAGGTCGCTGTTTTCTTACGACCTACGTAAGTAGGTAATCCTAGATATCTCTCATGTGAATCCACAACTTCTACCTCCAAGAGAGAAGACACTTCATCTTGCATCACTTGATCAACATTTTTTGCTGAAACACTACTTAACTCTTATTAAAATTTACAAGCTACCCTAAAGCCCTCCCATACGTTTCAATCACATCTTGAATTTCATAACAAGCATCAAGGGAGGCCTCTGCATACAGCATGCTATCATCCGTGAATAGTAAATGGTTTACTGAGGGAGCATCAGAACAAACCTCAATACCAGGTAATAATCCATGAGCTTGCTTTTGCTGTAAGAGTGCTGAAAAGCCTTCTACCCCAATTAAGAGCAAGTATGGTGAGAGAGGATCCCCTTGTCTCAAGCCTCTACTAGGAATAACAAAGCCTCTAGGCTTGCCTCTGATTAGAAAGGAAAATCTCACCGAGGTCACACATTGCATCACCAACTCAATCCAAACATGAGCAAAACCAAATCTTTCCATGACTTTCCTGAGAAAAAGCCACTCCATTCTGTCATATGCTTTACTCAAGTCTAACTTCAATGCCATCCAACCATCTTGACCCCTCTCTTTTGTTGTGTACAAAATGTGCAATCTCATTTGCAACCAAAATATTATCCATTATCAATCTGCCTGGGACAAAAGCACTTTGAAACGGTGAAATAATGAGGGAAGAATCATCTTAAGTCTATTTGTAATAGCCTTTGAATGAATCTTGTAGATTACATTGCATAGAGCAGTAGGCCTCAAATCAGACATATGCTCAAGATTCACCTCTGGAATTAAACAAATATGAGTGAAGTTCACCTGCTTCAGCATATGACCCGTATGTAGAAAATTCTAAACTACCTCTGTAACATCTTGCCCAATGGTATTCCAATAGTGTTGAAAAAATAGAAGGGACATCTCGTCTAGTCCTTGTGACTTTATTGGATACATTTGGAACAAAGCTTCACGTATCTCTTCTGCTGTATACAGTTTGCAAAGCTGGGAGTTTCTATTTTGTGTCACACAAGGTTGAATAGCTACTAAAGTCTGATTCATTGCTTCCATATCCATTGGGGAAGCAGTAAACGTTTTTGTAAAATACGAAGACACTATCTGCTCCATACCCTCATCATCATCTACCCAATTACCATGTTCATCATAAAGACCATGAATTACATTCTTCCGCTTCTGATTAGCAGCCTTACGGTGGAAAAATCCCATGTTACAGTCTCCCTCCTTCAACCAAGTTACCTTAGCTCTTTGTTTCCAAAAAGCCTCCTCCTCCGAAAGCAAAACATGCAGCTTGTCCGTAAGAGTCTTCTTCTCTTCCTGTATTACCTTAGTCACAGAAGCATTTATCAACTCTTCTAGCCTAGATCAAACGCCCATCATTTGCTGATGTCAAACCCGAAATGTAGTCTTCTGCCATTTATCTAGAGCTATATGAGTATGAGAAATTTTCTTGGTAACTTGGAACATGGGCACATGGGCACCCCAGAAAAGTTTGCCTGCCATTTCTCTCGAACGAGAGGATCACATTCACCATGTTGAAGCCAAAAAGATTCAAACCTGAACCTGTGATGTCGAGGCCTTTTTGGTATTGGAACCATGCTAGCATGGAGTATAATTGGTACATGGTCCGATTCTGAAGGAGGAAGGTGAACTACCTTCGAATATCTGAAGATATCACACCATGTAGGAGTGCAGACTGCTCAATTAAGTCTCAAATGGGTTTCCGACTTCCACCACGTTGCTCTAGCCTCTTGAAACCCTAGGTCCAGTAGATCATAGTATCCCAAAGCCTCTCGAAAACCTCTCATTTGCCTCTCAGCTCTTGGAGGACCATCAATCTTCTCGTCGTTGTTCAAGATCTGGTCGAAATCTCTGATGACAACCCATGGAAGAGAATCAAGGTCACCAAGATCCTTCAACAACTGCCAAGATTTATCGTGTTCCGCCGTATGCCCATAGCCATAAAAGCCCGTCATTCGCCATAGCGGCTCACCGGGCTTCCTCTCACCTATGTGTCGATATGATGCGCCGACCATGTTCGCACTTGAACATCGATCTCCGCACACCAAAACAACCCCAGACGCCCCTCCTGCACTTCGCTTAGAACTTCCTTACAATTAGAAAAACCCTAGCGACATATGCAAGGCTTGGAAATCCTCCTTCTTGCTAATCTTTGTCTCACATAAGAAGACGATTTGGGGTCTGTTTTGGGTAATCAAATCCTTCAACGCCAGTACAGTTGCATTGTTGCAGATTCCTCTGCAATTCCAGCTGAGAATATCCATTGGTATGGTAATCTGAAACTTTCTTCCTAAAACCCTAGAAAGCAAACCCTAAGAGCAACTCCAACAGGTTCCCTATAATTTTTGTATTACAGGGAGGCAAAAATCAAACCTTTAGCCTCTTTTTCTTCTCTAACTCCAACAGATTCCCTATTTTAGAGTTTGCTGTAAATATAGGGAATTTGGTTTTCTCTTTCCTCACTTTCCCTAAAATATGGATAGTTATAGGGAATCTGTTGGAGCAAAAGAGGCTTATTTTTCCCTAAAGTAGAGAAAAATCAAAATATAGGGAATCTGTTGGAGTTACTCTAATAGAGCTTGGTCAGAGAGAAATTAAGGAAAACTTTTACGTTGGGGGTCTAAATATGTTTATTGGGGTCAGAAAAAATTTTATTAGGGATTTATTAGTTTAATTCACCACCCAATGTAATGTTGTGATCCAAACAATCTAATTTTGGAATTCATTCAAACATCATCAAAAGAAAAGAAAAAACTTATAGAATATCCAAATTATCATTATATTAACATACAAACATATTATTTTTACAAAACAACCACATAATTCCTCAATGTGTCTGTCTCACTTTACTAGGGTTACGTTTGGCAAGCACTTATCCATAACATCTTTCAGGTTTTCAATGACGAAGCTGGCTCCTTCCTTGTTTGGTGATTCTTGGTTAGAGATAGCATGGATATATTGCCTCTCTCTTCTCATAATGATTTTTCTTGTGAAACGTTATGGTTCTCCACAGTTTAGGTCTTGTCTAGGTGTCAGGCTTTGACATTTGTAATTGACTTCACTGATCTATTCCTCGCTAGTGCATCATGATCATCTACCTGGTTGTTTGGTTGGATAAGCTGGTGTTAGTGGAGACAGCAATGAGTTGCGGAAGTGTAGATTATTCAATTGGCGCTCTTGTTCATTAGCTTATAGTTTTTGTGGTATGAGATTTTGGGTGGTTATGATGGTTTTCGCGGTGGAGGATCTTTGGTGTGGTATGTGAAGATGCCATGAAAACTACAAGAGTTGTGGTGATCATTTTTTTTCTTCGTCAACATAGTTTTGGGTGGTGGACTAGTTTGTGAGTGACTCATGTCATAGATGATAGAGCTCTACAATAATATTCAGTCTTGGAGGATTGTCGTGTTGACGGCGAAGAAGGTCTAGAACAAGTGTTATCATTGTTAAGATGCATCCTTTTCTGGCATAAGATTGCCCTATAAGGAAATTAGGACTTTGGTCTCAAGCTATATATCCTTTGTCACAGCCCAATCAGTATAGCAAGATATTGCCCTCTTTCAGTCCCGCACTCATGGTTTTGTTGTTAGGTTCCCACCCAAAAAGCGTCTTGCTATAGGGAGGTGAATCTGCACATAAAAAGAACATCACTTCCTCTCCCCCAGGCAATTTGGAATCTCATAATTTAGGGCCTGATGCCCTTATCGGCACACTTCCTGCCAGGGAGTGGCTCTGATACCATTTTGTCATATCCTAGTTTGCATAGCAATATATTGTCCGCTTTGGGCCCCACCCTCACTGATTGTTCTTGGGCTCCCACCCAAAACGAGTATTCCTATGAGGAGGTGAGTCAGCACTTATAAAGCACATCACCTCCTTTCCCCCGAGCGATGTGGGATCTGACATCCTTACCTTAGGAGGAATCATTAACTTGGAACTCAAGATACATGTATCAGTCCTTGTCATAGGAGCAATCATTAACTTCAAGCCCAAAGAAACCAAATACGGTGGACTTGCTGAAGAAAGGGAAAAAAAATCTCCTACACCTAAGATCCCCAAGACTATGTTTGTAATGATCCCTACATTAATTTTGAACGGGGTGGGCTATTCTAACTCATCTTCTATGTTTAGGTGAAATGAAACATAAAGCTTTGTCCTGAATTCATTGTCTTTACTTGTTGATTCTAGAGTTCTGCACTTTCTAAACTTGTTACGTTCAAAAATAGGTGAAGACTTGAAGTTACTCAAGTAATGTTTGTTATTGTCATGCTCAAAAACATATATCGCATATAATCTTCGCTTTTATACTACGATATTTCCCCAACTAAAAAATTAAAAATTAAAACCCATTTTTTCTATTTAGGAATTTAAATGATTATGATAGTAAATTAACGGGATAGGAAACATTCAATAAGCGATTCGTTTAGTTCTTTTTTATAGATATAATTTTTATCTTTTCTCCCTGAGATAGAAAAGTAAGTTTCCTCCCTATTCGGCGGCGAGCCCTGACGTAATCATCGAACGGGCCATAGTCGACTCCATGTGGGTCCGGTGTGAGATCGCGGTGGCAGTCTGTGAGGTGAGGGAGGAAGAGATCGTTGCAGTTGGCAAGTTTTGGTCTGTTCCTCATTGGCATAGTCGGCGGGTTCGGAGGTGACCAGGAGGTGAAGCTTTCACGGTGGCTTGGCTTAGGGCTGATCGGAATGAGCTGATCCGAGTTGGGTCTCAGGGATCCGATCTAAGCCAATTTGGGATGCATCTTAGGGATCCGTGTTGGTTCACGGGGATTCATGGCTCAATGGAGTAGCTCCTTTGCTTGGATCCGATTTGGGATGATGCCTCTCCATAGCGCGACAAAGATGGTGGATTGATGTTGGCGATCCAGAGAAAGTAATAAGGAGGCGTAGAGGAGGATCTGTCGGCGGTGGTGCTAGGATTGGGCGAGCTGGCGGCTTGTGGTGTTCCTCTATCCTGGGTTGAGGCTTGGGCCTTCTTTTTATGCCTTGCTGGGGCTGGTTTTTTCATTTCTATTGTTAGTTTTATTCATTTTAGTTGGTTAGTGTTGTCGCGCTTTTGGCGTGTAATAATTCCCTGCATATTTCTTGTAGGGCTAGTCAGGCTTAATGTTTGTGTATGCACTCTAAGTGTCTAGTTTGGCCTAGCGAGTCGATGATCCATTGTTAAATGGTCGCTACCTCTTAGTGGCAGGATGAAACTAAGTGTGGTCGGTTTTGTTCTCTGGAGGAAACATAGTAAGAAAGATGTGAGTTTGGTAATAATACTTCGTTGTAATTTAGTTTATCTTTCTGGTATGTCACCACTTTGTCAAAACTATTATAGTACATTGTCGAGCACTCTTTGCTAATTGGTGCTAGTTAGAATACATGTATTTTGTAGATACTCATGATATTATTTCGGGATGTTCTCTAAATGCTTATTATAAGCAGGAGTTTAGGCTTAATGTCCGCCCTTTGTATTCGGCAGTTTCATTAATCAACACTTGAAGACAGCCGCACTAATCGTTACAACAAATATATATATATATATATATATATATATATACAGATCCTATCCAGAGCGAGGCCTCGCTATGAAATTAAAGTGCGAGGTTGGAGCTTAGGGTCACTTTTCAGTCGCATATCCACATCTCAACCGTTCAGTTTTTAGGTACTAATATATAGATCATCTATGCAAAATTTCAGCCAAATTGATGATCTTTAAGGTATCTAACTCGCTTAAACCAATGGACGAACTGAATCTGTCAAACCTGAATCGTACTAGTTTTAAGGCAGTTATCAATGCCTTAACGACTATCAATTTAGCTGAAATTTTGCAGAGATGATCTATACATTAGTACCTAAAAACTGAACGGTCAAGATGTGGATACGCGACCGAAAAGTGACCCTAAACTCCAACCTCGCACTTTAATTTCAGAGCGAGACCTCGCTCTGGATAGGATCTGTATATATATATATATATATATATATATATATATAGGGCCCTTCTAATGAGGGATTCCTTTTTTGGTCTTTTCTAGGGATAGGGCATTAGACCAACTTCTCGATCATATTTTGGCATCTCAACCGTTCAGTTTTTAGGTCCTAATATGTAGATCACTCCTGCAAATTTTCAGCCAAATTGATTATCATTAAGGCATTCAAAACTGCGATTTAAGATCATAAGTATGAATGGTTCAGGTTTGACAAATTTGGTTCGACTGAACGGTTGAGATGCCCAAATGTGATCGAAAAGTTGATCTGATGCCCTATCCCTAGAAAATACCAAAAAAAGGGATCCCTTAGTGGAAGGGTCATATATATATATCCGCACCTAAGCAAAAGGTGCGGATTTCCAGTTTTTCCCCACTTTCCGATCATATTTTCACATCTTAACCGTTCAGTTTTTAGATGCTAATGTATAGATCACTTCTGAAAATTTTCAGCCAATTTGATTATCGTTAAGGCATCCAAAACTGCAATTTACCATTATAAACACGAACAGTTCCGGTTCGACATATTCGGTTCGTTCGTGTAAATTGCAGTTTTGGATGCCTTAATGATCATCAAATTGGCTGAAATTTTATAGAGATGATCTATACATTAGGATCTAAAAACTGAACGGTTAAGATGTGAAAATATGATTGAAAAGTGGGTAAAAATGGAAAATCCGTACGTTTTGCTTAAGTGCGGATATCCACACATGAGCAAGGTTGTGTGTGTGTGTGTGTGTGTGTGTGTGTGTATATATATATATATATATATATATATATATATATAAAAGAAAGACGGAAAGTGAACCAGTACATCCACATGCAGAATTATGAGAGTTCATCGAGTTATGAACATATTCAAAAGAAATGACTAGTGCCTTAATAGCTCACTGCTAACTTTGAGCTCTCCTATACATGTACGAATATGGTGTGGTTGGACTAGAAATATATAGATTGTTAAACCTCCACTAAATTTCTATAGATTGCATTAACTTTGGAAATAGTGAAAACAAACAAACTGCGGCTAAAGTTAAAATGTGTGCGTTGATTTATCTTTGGGTACATGAGCTTTAAAACCCTGGCCGATCGAGGAAGAAACACCTGGGTGCAAAACAAAAATGGCTAGGGTGGGTGCTAACTGGTGAATAAGTGCTAACTAGGCAGGAGGAACCGAGGACGAAGAAAGGAAAAGGCAATCCCAATTCCCAGAGACCACAGCATATATATACTGTGGTTGAATGACCTCTGATTAATTGGCACTTTTGTTTTTTTTTTCTTTGGCAAGGGAATAATTGGCTCTTAACTTAGCCATTTACGACGAAACTTGGCAATCCTGAATTTATTTGAACACGAAAAGCACTTGGCAGTAAACAAGGTTCTAGGAGCCTAGTACTAAGGGCCTGTGGCATATGTTATCGATTATCCAAGTAAAATCGAGTAGTTTTAAGAATATATATTTGTACTTTGTGGATTAGGAAACGTGTTCATTAGTTTCATTAAAACATGTACTAAGAGAATTTCATAATGTTGGGAGCATTAGTTGTTTCACACTTTCATGCAAGTTGGTATTGTACCTCTCTCCTTAAGAGAGTAGAGGGTATTAATTTAGGTATTGTTCATCAAGGCTTCATCCTATTTCTTTTAGAATTGATCCTTTATATTCAACATGCAGTTTTTTTTTAGGTTAATTAACTTATCATTTTGGGTTGGAGAATCCACTATATCTAGCTTCTTGATGCATGCTGAGTTCTAGATACAACAAGACACTAAATCAATCAACAATGATATAGTCAGGCAAACTAATCCTTTCAATTCAATATAAGAAGGATGAATTAATATATACAAGAAACTAAATCTTTGTTAATGGTATACAAAATCATATCAATTTCGATCTCTTTAATTGCCATACTCCAATTAATGAACACATTAAAGTACGTGTTGATAATGAATACATCGATCAACATGCACGTGAACTCTAATTTCCATCCTTAATTATATGTGAAGTGCTTCACACACTAGCTACAAAAGATTCCTTAAGCGGGATCTATATGTGGTCAGTGATCACTAGAAAGATTATTTAAGTTTTCTTTCAGTATTACATATGAATCTGCCCTAACTAGCTAGTTCAATCAAAAAGGTTCAATTCCATTTGCCTCTCTGCAACTTGCTTAACTTTTTATAACGAATATTGACAAAACTGGGTAGTTGGATAAAAACAGACCTCCTCCACTTATGAACTCCATGCTTCATTCCTCATTAGGAAAAGGCCTAAAGACAAATGTATATATTGCTGAAGATACCCCGACGTACAGAACGAATATACGTCAGATAGAATACTACCCATTACCGAATTGAAAATCGCTACCCAACAAAAGGGAAACAAAGTCTTATAAACAACTAAAAGGGAAAAGAGAGAGGTGAACAATCAGCTAGGGTTTAGGGTTCAGCATGTGATTGACTTATGTTATTATATTATTTACTTTGCATAGGTAGCAGAGGAAGCAGTGGCTGCAATCCCACAGCTAAAAGTCACATAATATAGAAAGCTGAACTTTCCAATGGCGTTGCAGAAGGGAATAATCTGTTCAGTGCTTGCTCAGAGATCGATGATCAACTGGTCTTCTTCTTTGTCCCACATTATAGCACTCACTGACCGACTGCAATCTCATAGCTTAAACTGGCAAACCACAATGGAGTTAAAAACATGCCAGTGTCACTAATGAGCTTTATGCAATATTGTAAACCCAGAGATGATTTGTTTTTTTTTTTTTTTTCTTGAAAGGAACATAAAAAGGGAATTTATTTATTTTAATATCATTTCAGTATACACCCATGAATACAGGTCAGATGCATAAGAACCACCGAACCAATAACGTGGTGGTGATTTGTACCCAAAAAAAAAACAAAAAATTAACGTGGTGGTGATGTGGGAGGCTTTTTCAACTATTTAAAATTTTAAATGAAAACATTGTTTGATGATGATCATATGATCTTGTGGCTGACACGAAAAGCAACTCTGTTACAACCCAGGTACTGAGCATAGGTCGATCCTCTTCAAGACTTTCTATGATCATTTCATCCAATGACCTTTCTTACAAAGCATTATAAAGATTGGATTTGTATTTAACTATTTATATATTTGTTCTTGACAAAGTTGACGAGGTCGGTTCCAATATCAACTGAAACTGTCCCAGAAACTTCCAGTACTTTAGCTTTTCTACATGCCCAAGAGTCACTGTTCACTAAGGAAATGGGAATCACATGAAGAATGAGTAGTACATTTTAATAGTCACTTACACGGTTACTTTTTAATTCTATTTTACTTTTGAGTTTGGTCATTATGAACTCACTTCAGTGTAGATTTATTAGTTAATGGGGGCATGTGCACCACACGTAGAACACTAGGTGTGTAGCCGGCCATGCACTCAATCCTGGGTTTCTTTATAGAGGCGGTTCAATCTTTCTTGTTGCCTTTCCGAATCCCATGCTTGTTATTAGATGTCACTGTAAAACTGGTTTGTCTGGAAATATACGTACTCGTACTCTTTCACCGCAGCGTGCATTACGTGCCATTGCTCGCTGGCTAGCTTCTATTTGTCTAGATGTAATCTAAGCGGGTTCAAATGCTTGATTTGCTAAGATAAGTAACTTGTCCTTGAGAAAATGGAACTATTGAACTGGGTACTTGAATTTTAATCCGATTACTAGTTGGTTTTCAGCGAGTCTAGATAATGGGAGTGCCTAACCAGTCACCCAGTCTATATCTGAATAAAAAGACAGTATCTGACTACCATATAAAAGATTTTTTGCGTCATTAGGGTTTATATACATCACATGAAGTGTCAAAGTCCTATTACACTAGGCTGTGAAAATGTAAATATGACAATATTGTGCAAAACCACAAGTCAAATGCCAAATTGAACCAATCCATAAACAGTAAATGGGATTCAAGAAGTTATTCCAGCTTTTAGCCGACATCTTCATCAGTTCAGCAGAGCTTTGCCGTGCAACTTCATAATGAATAACTATATACTGGCAATTATTTCCTATAGATTAACATGAGACCGCAAAACTTGGATCTGGCTATCTACAAAAATATGTGCTTAATGCATACTGATGTAGAAAAGAAACCAGCCTTCTACCTAAGCATAGCACGCTCCTAAGATACCAGGTATTAGTATTATACACAGGGATTACTGATGGAGTGCTAATCTACTTATTACCAGCCATAAATAGGGTTTTCAACCTGAGGAGGCAAGAGACGGAGATCTTTACAATGTTGCTTGTCGTAGTCACGGGTTCCAGGGGTTGCCCCAGTGCATAATCTAAGGAATTCATTCCCGGTGAGGCAATAATGGGCAAATGCCAATCCTCCATCAACCATACCTGATAAGCTAGGCATAGATGCAGACTTTGAGACCCCCTTTCCCTTACCTCTGCTTGATCTTGCACCATTCTTTTCCGTATCCAGGACTTTATCCATCTCAGAATACTCCATGAATCTCTGTGTAGCTGCTTCCCATGAAAGATTAAATCTTTGCTCTGGAGTAAGGGGCTGAGGGTCATTTTCCATTGCTTCCTTTACTTTGGCAACAAAGTCCTCAGATGTTTCATAAGTCAAGCAATTAGGAAATGATCTGAAAAACTGATTTGATGGATGGTCCGCACAAATAACAAATTTTCCCATGGCAAGCGCCTCAGCAGTAGCCGTGCACAGCACATCACTAACACTGGGATTTATGAAGACTTTGTACCTTCAAGAAAATAAGGAACATTATTAACATGACAGAAGAAGAAAGGTGAGTGGGGTTGAGATGGTGAATGGAAAAACATGTGTTAGTCTGTTCTTTTTTCCCTGAAATTTAGTCTAAACACAAACTTGGGCAGCTTAGTCATTGAACTAGTATTCTTGGAATGTCTTTTCCAATCAACCCTCTTTACATGCAGAACTAGGAAAGTCAGGAAATTGAGAAGTTGAGATTCAATGGATCCTCGGCAAAAGAAAAAAGATAAAAGTTGGGAAGCTGAAATTCATAGATCCTTACCCGTGAAGAGAATCATCAGCATGGTCCCTCCCTTTTAGAAAGTTCAGATTCAAATCCAAACTCTTAGCTGTACTCTGGACTTCATTGGCATCCTCTCCATTCCCATACACATCCACTTTGAAGCCATCAAGGTCACTCTTGTGCTTTGCCAACAAATCTATCAATTCGCGGTATCCCTTCGCCCAGACCATCTTTCCCAAGAAATATGCTCCTTTTGAGAATGTTTTCTCTCCAGTTTCCTTTTCTGCAGCCACCTTCTCTCCAATTTTTAAGAACTTAGGATTCACGCCATGAACATTGCAGATCACAGACTTAGGTAAATCCTGTGTGGCAGCTGAAAGGCGAAGAACCTAGATAAAAATCATGAGCAATTTAGTTAGTGAATGACAAAAAGCATTCTAATGAACTTAGCAGAAACCAGGTACAACATATTCAAATTTAAATTGCACATGTTCATCAGATAGCCAATGAATGGGCTCCTACCTTGTCGCAATATGCTCTTGTAACCCAATTGTTTATGTGCTTCACAAAGAATGCTTGAAGAGCTCCATTCTTCTCTCTCTTGATATATTCCAAGTAATTTGTATGAACAACACCAACAACATGGTTAAACTTATCGGTCCATCGCCTGCCATGATGGTACCAATTCAGGTGTTCTGGTTCTTCCAGGATAGCAATGTCAGCCTCTTTGGACGGAATGAACTGAGAAGTGTCTCCAGCAGGTAAAATGCTTCGCCTTTCTTTGGAAAACTAATAATATAGCAAGATAATGAATCAGATAAGAATTTAAGAATAACAACCATAATTGATATGATCAAATATGAAGTGGCACGAACAGAGCCATAAATGTAATTACCTTCCCTGGATAAAAGGAGATCTTAAAGTCAGCCTTAAAGCCAATCCTTTCCTCAAGCCAGTTACGGATATAAATTTCCTGCTCTTCTGGTGAAGTAAAAGTGATATTGCTAGGATACACAAGTTCTTGATCTGATGCGCAAAGCCATGGAACTAACAGGGTAACATTTTGTTTTGCAGTCTGAGCAAGATACGCAGCTCGAAAAAGTGGATTCACTGCTGTTCCTGTCATCCAAGGAAGACTAGCAGTTGTGACTATAGCAACATGCCGTTTCTGGTCTGATGGGTCATGCTTTGCATGGTCTGTCCAAAATCCACCATCGTAAGAATGCCCTGTACTTTGCAGGACAGAAGCTATCCTTAAATCTAATTCATCATTAACGTTTTCACCCTCTAGAACAGATGACTCTCCGGAAGAAGGGGAGTTCAACAGAAAGTAATTCTTGCGTTTACTATACAAGCTTTCCACTAATTTCTCACATACATCTGCATTCATTTTCAGAAAACCACAAAACTTCAGCTATATTGTCATATACATAAGTCCATAAAAATATAGAATACAAATCAAGTCGATAAGAAATCTAAAAAGAAAACTGTGATAGTCTTTTCTTGCCAACAGGAAATATCTGTGTGACCTGCCAAGCAATTTAAACTTTTCTACTTTGCTCTTATTTATTCTTGAGGGGATTTATCGTTAATTATACTTCTTCCGAGTAAGATTCATGTTCATGATAACTTATACTTCTTCCCAGTAAGATTCATGTTCATGATAACTTTGTCAACCAAGATGTGTTCAGAACTGGGTTTGCTGCATGTTATATCGTTTCAACAGTCCAACCAAAGTTTGAACTTATGCAGTCAATTACTTACCAACAAATACATTAACACGCCATGAAGCTCTACTATTTATATAACTACATAATATAAACAAATCAGAAAAATGTCAAAGCATTTTTGCAGTAACAGCTTTAAACGGAACTTAAAAATAAGTACCTTTTCTAATGCCAAGTTGATCCAGAAATGGCTCAGATTGCCTAACCAAACTTGCCAAAAGTTCCGCCGCATCCAGTGGAGGTACAGCCTGTATCATGCATAGGAGATGAACTTAGTACAGCAAATTACCTACTTACCAATTTTTCAGAAAATAACCAACCACAGAAATCTCCTTATACTATGTCTATTAGCAATTCCGATCTTTAAAATAATAAACAAAATAAAATAACAGAAATCCCACTTCCATAAAGAGCATATTCTAAACTTATGGGCAGGGTTTGCCACACACACATTCTTAGTATTATGTGGACACAAATATGAAGTCCAACAAAATCACCAAGTTTTAGTATTCACTTGTTCATATGATAAGATTGCCATCCCCAGTATGGTATAATTTTACAGAATATGAGCACCACAGTTTGCAACAACGAGACATCTTAATTTTTAAAAAACAAAAGGGCACATTGAGTGCAATGAAATTCCGACACGGAAAACTAGTTGAGTTCTCAGTGTTTTGGAACACTAGTATTAGGTGTCATATCACACCAAGATGCGTGTGTAATCATGGCGAATTCTACAATATATTAACATATGACATACATACAATTACCAGTTTTAGGATTTAATTACTCAAATGAGAACCTATTTTACTCTAACGATGACCTTGTTTACCTTAAAGAGGACTTTTTCTAGTTACCACATTTACCACATGAGTCCTCAAAGTGGTAAATATTACATGAAACATGACATGTATGAGAAATATTAAAAGCACCATAGCTTTACCCATGTAATCATCTTTTTGGGTGAAATGTCAAATACAAGCACCAATCCTTATCCTAGCCAACACCTACACTAAAAGAGCCTCTAAATAAGACTTAGGTGGGTTCTGATTTCCAGCACAAACTGCAAGAAATAATCACTCCGAGAAACTTTTGCATCTTCATTACTCTACTGAATTATAACTCAGAAAACACTAATATGCCAAAGCAGCCAGATATGAAATACAAATTAAAATATACAAGATAATAAATAACAAAAAAAGGATACCCAAATGACAAAAAAAGAAATTATGCTGCGTAGATACAAACCTGTGACTCCTGAGAATCCTTGTAAACTGATTTCTGAAAACAGAAAAAGAAAATACTGAAGTGATAAGAATATGTACTGCTCACATATGACCACATAACAATAAATACACATTGATCACGGAAACACGCACAAAGTAACTGAAAGAAGTAAGATATCTACTGAAAGAAACACATACTCAAAACAGTCGTATACTCGACAGTTCATTTACCAAAGACAGTACACCTTTCGGATGAGAAACACTATAACTGAAGTTGAGGGTAACTATGTCATGTTGTCAATTGGTGCACAGGTTGCACTTCAGAATGATATTGGAGTGCAAGCTTATATGCATAACAAGAATTAGCCCAAGGCTATTGACATCCTTGTTCCAGCCAAGCGAAGTTGGAATCCACATAGAAATCTTCCAAAATGAATGTAAAGTTTTTTTTTTCAAACATTCAGAATTATACACAAACGATTTTATTTTATTCCTATTTGGTACAGACTTCAGTGATTAGTTTGTCAAAAGTTCTATCTTATACCTCAGGTTCTAAGAACATTCGTTCCCTCAGTCTCTCAGTTTGGGCAACCCAATAAACTCCCCAAGATATGCACAAGGACACAGCTACATTTCATATGCTTTGCAATGTTTTGACTTTTGTTTCGCTACCCAAACACAACAGCATCACCTATATGAGATAGCAAACTGATTCACATGCATTTGCAGATATGATTTTTTTTATATTTTTTGTTCTTTTGATTCAATTTTCCTACCAACTTATAAGCAAGAACATTTCAGCCAAGACAAGGTGAACATACAAAGACTAGAATAGAGCAATTGAAACCAAAATTGCACAGCTCACAAATTCAATTGCTACAAAGATTCGAACGAAGCAAAGAGAGAACATACCAAGCTGGACTTGACCTTCTCCACAAACTCACTGTTCTTAAACCCACCGAGAAATTCACGCTTCTCAAACTCTTTCAATCTCGTCTTCAACACTCGAATTGGCTCCCAATCCCTACTGGACTGTTTCTCCTCATCATCGCCGTCTCTCTTCCACTCTCCCCAAAACTCACTAAACTTCAAACTCCTCCTCCTCCTAATCCTATCAAACTCCGCCATCCCTTCCCTGCCCTCCACCTCCGACACTATAGCATTCTTTATCGCCGACAAATCAATCCGAATCGTCGACCTCGGGGTCCATTTCTCCAGCACCTTCTTGCTGAAATCCGGCGACGAGTACGCCCTCCGAATCTCCACCAGCTTCGGCTGCAGCTTCTTCACGAAGTCAATCTCCGTCGGCCGCGACAGCGACGAAGACGACCGGATTGCGGTCGCCGAGTTGAACAAGTTCTCGAGCTCGCGGTCGAAGGAAGTCGCCAAGTTCTTGAACGAGTTGGCTCGGTCCTTCATCAATTGGAGATCCGCGTCCGCCGAGTCCTTCACTTCCCTCCACCCCTTCGATATGAACGAGAACGCGTTCGACGTCGACGCTTGTCCGTCTCCGGCCATGGCCGAGTTCGCAGCTAGGGTTTTGACTGAGAGAGAGAAAAAGCTTTTGGTTTTTTTTTCGCGGGTAAGAGAGAGCCTTATATGGATTGGGATTCGTGAATCTTCTCCTCTAACCTCGAAGCTTATTAGCGAAGCCCCAAAGCCAGAAAAGAAGAAAACACACAAAACAGGTGGGGCGCTCAGAAATTAACGGTTGGAAATGCGGGATTTTCTCTTTTCGGAAAAAGACTGTACACGTGTCTACCACGTGGCAATTTCGGATATTGGGTGGGGAATATTCTGGAGGAAGGAATATGATGCTGGAGGTGGAAAGGGTGGAGAGGGCTGAGGGTTGGGATTTCGAGGTGCACGTGGCGAGTATTGGTTGGTGGGAATTGGCTTCGGGGGCCTATATTTTTTGTCTGGGTGCTTGAAGTCTTGAACCCATGATGAGTAGTGCCGGACGCCGATAAAGTTGTGTGGAAATTTCTAACCTGGACTCGGTACGGGAACACGCTTCTCGCGGAAATTTGGTAACAGACAAGATTCTAATATAATTTTGAAGAGGGAGATTTAGGCTTCTAATTTTACAATTCACACTCTATATTTTATTTATTAATATATTAAATTTTAGTTTGTCTGTAGTGTGGATCATAAAAATACGACGTTAAAATATTAAAAAGTAAAATACATAGTGTAAATTATAAAATATGGAGTGAAATATAATTTTGGTTTTTAAAAACTCATCATTAATAACTTTTAATTATTAATTTAAATATTAGAAGAGTATTGGACGAGATTAGTGCATGCATTGTCTTGAATAAAGATATTCACACTCGTTTTTCTTTAAAAAAAAAAAAATACAAAATTACACACTTTATTGTGTTTTAATTAACAATAAGTGTTTTAATTAACACTTATTGTTTCAAAAATAATTTATCCGGCAGGACCTTATAAGACTAGCTAGCTAGTAACTTGTCTCTCTAAAGAAGTTACGTAACAAATATACCTTCATCTATTGATCGAAGTGTAGGATGATGTACTTGCTCAAACATTTGATCGAAGTTGTAGTTTGCACGACTCGAGAATGCGCTCTAAAAAGTACATGAGAAGCATTTCAGTGTGCAAGGAATGAGAAAAACTGCTTCCTCAATACCAAATAAGTGAATAACGTGTGAAATCATCTAATCTGGCTAGCTTGAAATTTCAAAAGGAAAACGAAAGTAACGCAACAGCAATTCCAATTCCAACAACCATCAATTCAGCTTCGTCCTTTTGCTGCATGTGCTTGAATTGACCCTGCTTCCAGATATGGCTATATGCAAATTTCTACGTAGAAAAGTTTCGAATCATCTACTACGTACAAGAAGAAGACTCTTCTCAAACATAGGCACCTCTGAAAATCAAATGATGAATGAGTGGTTTTGCTGGTCTTCCTATGATTTGTGGACTGCTGTAAATGTGAACCCACCGTTGTTTGTCCCCCTGTGTTTTTCACCGTGCATGTCACATCGGAGTATATTAATATACTCTCTCCTTATGAGAATATATAGGGGGGATACATATTTACATATTCCATCAAATCACTAGTGGACCTGAGAATTTGGTTACCTCATATATGATGCCAGAGTGCCAGACTTTGGGCTCATTATGGCTCTTGATGATCCTTGAATAGCTGCATGAATAACTAGGCAACATAGCAGTCGTGTATTAGTTGTCCCCTTATGTCGACTGTGCTTAGCTGCTGTTTCTACTTCGTGAGACTAGAGATTGATTAGCTCAACTAGGTTGTAACGGTTTGGGAAATTCTACGATTCATGTAAACCATGGCTATGTTGAGTCAACGGTCGTCACTGAAAAGTCGACTATCAATGGTGTTGTTAGAAGATGGACATGTGGCACACATCTAATGGTGGTATTAAGTGGATCCAGCTCCTCTAAATTTACGTTGTCTAAAGTTACGTGAATTTCGTAAAATCACAATCTTTCATATAATCTAGGGAACAAAATGTGGTCATGTCAACTTTTAGGTTTTTTTTTTCTCCCAACCATTTTTAACTCTGCCGTCAACATTAACTTCATCTCCCCAAAAAAATGTTAACAAACGCGGATGAATTGTCCGTGAAATCTAGATTTCATGAAATTTTTTACAAACTGGATCAATTGCTCTACAGAATTGTAATATCTTATTCTTTGAACAGTTTTCCTCTCTTTCAGTCCCCCTACAAGATCAAATAGGTGTTCCGATTTGAATAGTATAGAAAAATTTATTTAGTTTTGTTTCTGCTCGAAGAAAGAATTTGATTTGAAAATTATATATCCATTCAATCACAAAGTGATTTTGACTTTGGACCCATGCCTCTACTCCATTTTCATATATAAGAGAGGGAAAATTTCGCAAACAGTACACCAAGTAAAGGCCACTAATAATTCTTATACATAAAGTTCCAAACCAAACATTTCGGTACACGAAATCTGAAACTCTACCCACTATCAGTACACGACGTTAATTTTTGACACCAAAATGTCCATTATGCCCTCAGTTCTTTTTTTTTTTTAATAAATTTTTTTTCCTTCGCTTTTTCTGTTATTTTTTTTCCTTCGTTTTTTCTGTTATTTTTTTTCCTTCGTTTTTATCTCTTTCTTCTTCCTTCTTCCGGGCTCACTCCCTCGCTTCCAACGCCGCCCTTGCCCTCCAATTGGTGAGATTTATGGTCCTACAGCTTATATTTGTAACTCAACCAATATTTAGTCATGTGAAAAGAAAGAAAGAGATAAAAACGAAGGGAAAAAAAAAGAAGGAAGAAAAAAAAATAACAGAAAAAACGAAGGAAAAAAAATAACAGAAAAAACGAAAGAAAAAAAAATTTATTAAAAAAAAAAAGAACTGAGGGCATAATGGACATTTTGGTGTCAAAAATTGACGTCGTGTACTGATAGTGGGTCGAGTTTCAGATTTCGTGTACCGAAATGTTTGGTTTGGAACTTTATGTATAAGAATTATTAGTGGTCTTTACTTGGTGTACTGTTTGCGAAATTTTCCCTATAAGAGATGACGGGTTTCTAATTGGCCTTGTGATCATTAATTATTAGACATCGATTTGCTTTTATGCAGCCTATTTATGAATGTTCAATCATCTTTTGTTTTAATGATTCTATACTGATGTATGCCAAACTTCATCCGAAAGATGAGAATTCATCTGTAGTGGAAATTAGTACCCAGAGCCCATAAAATTGAAGGAGTCTTAGTTTCATCTTCAAGTAACAGAGTATAAACTTATTAAAAAAGCAATTATAACATTCTGAATAATTTCATTCTCGTATCAATGGAAGATCTCCATTGAAGAACATAACTAAGAGGCTAAGAGTCGAGATAAACAGCTTAAGTTAACGTCAATTAGTAGAGAAGATTATAAAAACCCATAGGGATCTATATTAGTTGACATGGTCGCATTTTTGTCCATTAGATTAGATTGTGATTTTATGAAATTTACGTAACTCTAGACAATGTAACTTTAGAGCAGCCGGATTCGTATTAAGTGATTTTGTATGGATAGGGTCTTACATGTATCAGTGAGTTATAGTTGAGCATTTTTATAGTTATCATCTCTCCAAGTTTCATGTGAAGGATTTTTTTCGCAACTTATTGTATCAAATGATACAATTTCGTCTTCTTTAGTAATGCTTCATTCAAGCTTTAATTGATATGACTCTCTGCTCGCGCATTTGATTGATACTGCATTTTTGGACCTTGATGTAAAATAATCCTTAGAAATAGCATATCACTGTCAAACACAGATATATCAAACAGAGGCCAATGATTCCGGAATATTTACTTGATGAAGAAGATGTCATTGTGTCGATGCCGATAACTTGATCTTCTGCCTTTCTCCAATACTCTCTATAATGGGGATAGTATATTGCTTGTGTGTATTGTGAAGGCAGAGACCATGTTATTTATAGGAGACAATGCTTAAGGATCCTTACCCATTGAGGAATCCTAATTGCATATGGTTAGTCTCTAATCTGCAAACATTACCAGATATTATGCTCATGTGAATATTACTTCACATCTTAATTAGATTTCCACATATTACAATATTTATTCACTTTCCTAATTGTAATATGATCCGGATAGCAGTCAATGTATAAACTTTAATTCTTGTTCTTAAGTAAACTTTAAATGCATGTGCTTGATGAATTCTGTGTTATATGCAAGTCCAAATAAAAGCTTACACTTGAGAGCTAGGGATGTTAGCATTTACGTGAACTGCATTTTGGGCAAAATTTTCTATTTTTACCAACCATTATGATTTCATACAAAGGATATGACTAGGGCTGCCACATGGTTTGGTAATTACCAAACCGACCCAATACCAACCGATACTTTAGGTTTGGTAAACCGACTTTTTGGTAACTGAGATCGATAAAACCGAAATCGAAAATTACCGAAAAAGTTGGTTTGGTTTTGGTAAATACCGAATTTACCGATTATTTAAATATTAGCTTTATATACTATGGTTTTCAATACACATACATTACTCAATAGTATGAACATAAAATTTTCTATTTTTTATATATTAAGAAATAAACATAAAATTTTTCATAATAGTATGAACATTACTCAATATACTACATTAATTAATAGTACATGTATTTTGAGTAACCTAGTCCAAAATGGTTAAATAACCTAGTTTTATTGAAAATGGCTAAAATTTGATGTCATATATACAAAAGAAAGCTATGATTAGTAGATGAATACGAAGTTTACGGTTATAAAATTGAAAAACCTAATTTTGTTCATTCTAATTTATATTACAAAGAATTAGTTGGTCTAAAGTTGGTAATACCGAAAACCGAAATACCGAATTTGGTAGATATGATTAAAAACCAAAAATTTTGGTTGGTAATTGGTAGCTCAATTTTGAAACCGAAAGCTTTGGTTTTGAAGTTGGTAATACCTATAACCGATTCGAACCGACCAAGTGACAGCCCTATTTCATACCCAAGTGGTTGTGGGGGGATGTTAAGGGTAGATTGAAAATTTCACCAGTATTAGATAAAGTCATGTAAATAGTATTGCAACTCCGTAATTTTTTTATCAAATGTATGTAGTTCAGTACACCAAATCGCTTTTCCTCTCTTCTCAATGGTTGTTTCTTTCTTCATCTTCTTCATTCCAAATTTCATTGTCTGGGGCTCTTGTGATCTCCGATGAGGATATAATTTTTCTAGCCATCAATGGTCAATGGATGACGTACTGAATGTTGAGAATATATACATTCTGTTTGGACCCAAAATGAGCATTTTGGTCTGACAAGGCACGTCTTGGAGAAATTGAGCCAATGTCAGTGGCTCAAGCTATATATTGTCGACAAGTTCGAAATATATATTTAGAGGCTAAATAAAGCCTACTATGGAAGCATGGAAGCATGGAAACATGAAAAGTCAACTTTAGCACATTTTCCTACTTCAGCTAGGAGAAACCGAGCTAAACAAGGAAAGAGGGGCGGCAGACTAACCAAATGAAATCGAAATGAGCTAAAACTGTCCAGATCAAATCTAGACATCCCAAGGATCATTTCTTATGAAGAGTGCCAGAGATATTTTTGAGTGGAAGGCCTTCAAACAATCAGTCCAATCTTTTGCAGAAGCAAAACTGGACCTGTAAGAGGTCCAGCAGCGTTTTCGGCCCAACCACTATATGAAAAGCTCTGAAATTTGACCAGGATGATCTACACTCATAATGGAACATTTCTTATGAAGAGGTCACGGTCAAAATCGGAATGCTTGATGGAGATAAAATTGAAGGAATAAAGGAGCCGAAAGTGCTTCCTTAGCTCCAAAATTCATCATTCCTTATCTCCAATTATGCCTCCTTATCTCCGAAATTCATCATTCTTTATCTCCAATTATGCTTCCTTATCTCCAAAATTCATCATTTCTGATCTCCAATTAATGCTCCACTATCATTTGTTTAATGCTAAACACTTTGGCATGGTAGCCTATAAATAGAGGTTACAATGAAATACAAGGAAAACAACATCATTCACAACAACAATCTCTAAGATTATCAAAGTCTCTCTAGAGCAAACCTCTCTAAGAGCAGCTCCTCTCCTTCTCTTTCTCTTACCGGTGATCACACTCCTAGTCCTAGTCTTCTCAGAAGCCGACTTTCAGTGCCACCAAACCCTCTGTCAACGTACTTCGGTCCTAGTCTCCTCGGGAGCCGATTGTAGTACCACGACCACAACGGTTACGGAACCAGCCAAGCAAGGGTAACGCCCTCGCAAACCAGCCAAGCTAAAGTCACGCTTTAGCAAGTACTTCTCTCTACTTCCCGGTGATTTCGCTCTGCTTAACCTACAACGTTAAGTATCGACTTGGTGACACAAGACAAAGTCCTCCAGCACGAGGCACAAAGAATCCTGCGACGAGGTTGGTGCTCTCCTCGTCTACAGTCGCTCAAAAGAAGTCAGGTCAAGGGACACCCCCAACGACCGCACCCGAACGGTGCTGGCACGCCCGCGCAGAAAAGAGACTGTTGACCAGCTGCAACAAAATTGGAGCCAAACACATTCCACATGGGAAAAATGGGACCTTGCCTATGAGTTTATAAGGGTTTGAGCCACTCCATCCATTGTAATTGGTTTTGGATGTGAACCCCAGATTACTTTATCACTGAACACAGCAATATTAAGAATTTAAGACATACAATCGTTTGTGTTAAATTAGAAGAAGCTAAGGGCTCACCTATTTCTCTACAAAAACTTTGACTACTATATGAAGAGTTTAGTATTGATCAAAGCTACAAACAAATCACAAATTTCTCATATCTCTGGCTCTCTGCTGTGGTCAGAAATGATCATTCTAAGCTCCATGCTGGCAACTCTAGTTGCAGACACTACAAAGGATATGACTCTTATAATGGTTGAGAAAAAATTATCCTAATAGAGGTCAATCTATAATGTAGGTAGTACTGGATATATTGCACCTAATTGCATTCAAAGGAATCAACGAAGTCCTCGGACATCCTCAAGTGAAGTTGAATGACAGATTTGCACCAACAAAACTTAAGACCGTCTCTGCTTGGGAACAGTTGTCACCGTAGAAGAGAAACTTCACTCTGCTCTTTCTGTTGTTCACTCAGTTAATACCTCATTTCAACATCTTTCTCAACCTAAGTCAGAGGCAGCTTCCACTTCCCTGAGAACTTTTCCTCCAAAATCAGTTCAATCTTAAATACATTGCTCTGAGTTAGAATGACAACAAGTTATGCTGAAGGAATTCATCGCATCACTAGCAAAAGACACGTTGAAGCTAGTTTATATTCCTTCGGCTGTCAAATTGTTGGATACTTGGATTCTGTCAAATTGTTGGATTGTGAGAAGGTGTCTCATCTGTCACCCTAGAAACCTAACGAGCTATGGTGATTGAAGCCGTTGGTATGCTCTGGATAAAACGACTATTGGTATTCAGTATTCACCTGTTCGTGGATCTCAAACATTATTTTGTCAGAATCAAACTAGGAAAGTAGGAAACCCTAGTTGAGTAGTTGAGTTTGAGGGGGATCTTAAGTCAATGGTCGTCACTAGATAGTTAACTATCTATAATGTTGTTAGAAGATGAACAGGTGACACATCTGAATATCTGATGGTGTTGTTGAGTGTTTCTGTATAAATAGGGCCTTGCTTACATTAGAGAGCTATTTAAAAAAAAATTACGGTGTTCTCCTTAATTGTCTTCTCTCCAAGTTGCTTTGATGTTAATTCTTGTGAGAGATTTTGCTGCAACTGAAATCAAAGATACAGCAGCGATCTGAGGGAGAGGCGATCCGGTCTGGAAGTTCAACGTCAGGGTCTGCTTGCCGTGGACTGTGGGCGGCGGTGGTGTCGGATGCGGCCGGGACGGACGCTGGTGAAGGAGCCAAAGTGGTGCCCAGATCATTTTGTAGGCCCAAAGCTTGTTGGGTGCCAAAATCAGTTTGGGTGTCCAAACTAGTTTTAGGGCACAATTTTGTTGGACCGCCTAGGCTGTTTTGGATGCCCAAGTATGGAATTGGATTTTGATCCAAGGGTGGACCAGGCTGATGGGGTCAAGCTCTCTTAAAGTTTCGTATTTGAGATCCAGGAGGATTGATCCAGCCATTCACACTTATATTCTTTATGTAGTGAATCTATGTCATATGTTTATGTTTCATAGGTTACTAGGTTTACTAGATTAAGTGAGCGATTAGTTCGAATATAGATGGTCTATCTCTATGTATCAGAGCAGTTCTCTTACCCCAATTTCTTGATCTGTCTAGTTTGAAAGCAGCAAAAATATATATTTGTAATGGCTGTCTTTGCATGCGTATTATGAAATATTTCAATATGATTGTTGAAAAATCTTCTATACACCGGCAATATAAGTGAGGTAGCACCTATTAGTTGATCTCAGTCATTGATATTGGTTATCAACATTTTTTTAATAACAAATAAATACTCTTGATATTATCTGACCGTTCATTTCTATTAGAATATTAGTACAAATGCACGTTGGTGCTATGAATTTCTTCATGGTCGGCCAAAAAAACCAAAAGACAATAACTTACCAAATGAAGTTCGTCACCATGGAAGACTGCCGGACACGTGGAACTCCAGCAACAGGTGTCCCAATCTTACCTTAACGAGTAAGGTTCGCGTCGGTGTCCCGACTCCCGCGTTTCAAAACTCGTCTCCCTTTATTCCGTTTAACCCTTTAACCGCTCCTTGCTGCTTTCCAGGAATCAAATCTCCTTTCCCAGAAGAATTAATTCATATCTATCTTGCTTTTCTGAGAAAGGAGAAGAAACAACACCAATATGGGGCTGCTCTCCAACAGGTATCATCATCAATCCTTCTTTTTTCCTTTTCAATCAAAGATTGGTTATATTTTGATTCTGGGTTTGATTGAATGAGGGTGATATTGTTGTGATCGGTAAAGTAAATTGATAAAAATGGAAATGGGTGTTGCAGGGTGGCTAAGGGAAGCCTCAAACCAGGGGATCACATCTACTCTTGGAGGACTGCTTATATCTATGCCCATCATGGTTTGCTCTCTTTCCTTACCTTCCCATTTTTCAATTTGGGGAAATGATTATATGGTTTTGGTGTTTTAGCTTTTAATGCAATCTTTGTATGTGTGCTGGATGATCTAAGGCTTCTCTGTAATTGAATTTAGATCTGATAGGGATAGGATGTAGGTAATGATTATATGCTGGAATTGAAGCACTGGATTAAGTTAGAGCATGGGAAAAGTTGGAACTTTGAGCTCTATAATATTTGCCAAGATTTCGTGGAAAATACAATGATGTTGAATTGTTGATTGATAATGTGATGTTTAAACCGCATCGTTATTGTTAATTTTGCCCAAGCAATCTCCTGCTTCTATGATTTTGAGCCATGCTACATCTTTGTTTTAGCGGTTTTTTAGCTAAAGAGTTTGGGGATGGTTAGCATAACAAAATGGGCATAAAGGATCACCCTAAACATCTCAGGCTATATCTTTGTTTTAGTGGTTTATTTGGTTAGCAATTGCTCTACAACGAGAGATTAGTCACTCAGAAGTTAAGTCATGCCCAATGGTGTAGAAGATGGGTGGAGATTGAGGGTTGGGGTTCTTTTGAGGGTGAGGTGACCCAGTTCTTGTGTTGTTTCCCCCGGGGAAAACACATCTTCTCTAAAGTTTAGAGCTGACCTGATTGCTAGTAATATTACCTACAATGTATCGTAAACTTTGAAAAACAATTATGAATAGAAGATCTTGCTAGAGGTTAGTGCTGCAGCACCTTACAGATGTCCTAGTAAGCTACCACCCTCAGATTCATTACTAGTCATGTTATCTCCACGTCTTATACAAGGACTGCTCTTTGTTTATTTTGTCTATATAGTATATAGATAATATGAGCATTAAAAGAAATAATAAAATGAAGAGGAGATGACTAGGACTTTCACCTGATCTAACAAGAATGATACTGCAACTGTGTTGCAGTCTGAGTGGTGCTTATACTACTCATACACTCCTCAATCACACAAGTGTGGCATTTGCCATGTCTGAATGCCATCCTCACTGGAGTTTTAGGAAGTACTCCTTAGGTGCATAAAGAGATGAACACTGATCCCCACTGGTGACTCAATAAGTTTCCTGTAAGTGTGTGCTTTGACCGGTGCTTTAGTAGTTTGTATGCATGATGGTTATGCATATGGACCTCTTAGTATATATTAGAAGAAGCTTTTGTAGAATTAGTGTGGTTGATAGAAATCATTGTTTCAAAGGATCGTTGTTGATGATTTGTTTATCATTCAGATATGGGGTTAAATAAGAACAAGAAGAAATGGTGTATATGGGAAAGCAGTCTTCCTCTCGGGTTAGAAAATTAGAAGGAATTCATCTACTTTAGACAGGTAGAACCTAAACGCCAGACATTGATAGTAGAGTAGCCATTCCCAAGCATGCTTTGACTACCATAAATGGGGCTTCTAAGGTTGAAGTTGTACAGCAAAGTTTCGGGTACAAGAGTCCTTTGTATAAACAAAAACCCATGAAATTTATTAATCCCACGTTGTATATTTATATATCAGAGTTATGGTCGAAGCACACACTTGAGTAATTGAGTTACTTGCAACGACAAGTGTTGATCCCATTAATCGTCATTTATTTTATGTTTCAATTTACCGTTATTTAGTAAAAAATAAAAATGATTAAATGGTTTGGATGTCATAACTTCTCAAGCATTTTCTGTGGTTTTGTGATTAAGATGATCTTAGGCACTTGTATAACTAATGGTATTGATATATCCGAGGAAGTACATGAGCTATAGGTTAAATCCTGGAATGGAGGATGGGGTGTCAATATAGTATTTTCAGTTTTGACCAACCCGGAGTAGTCACCTTCTTCTTTAGATTGAAGGTCCCTAAGAGCTCTGTCATATCTTGTATGTATTTGATTGCTCAACAGCCAGATAATGGGGCAATTCAGCAATGCCTCATTAAGTAGTTTAGTTATTGAGAATTATTTGCAAGGGAGCTTTGGATTTGTTAGTGTCCAAGTTGAAGGTGAGTCGGGTACTATCAAAGCCAATATGTGGTGTGGCCCTAATGGCACCTCTCTACACTTAACAAGAAGGGCGCAGTGTGACTTCCAGATCTTTTCCTGACGAACGACTGAATGCATTTGAAATTATATATTCATTACATATGTATGTCTGTATTTGCAAATATTTAATTGACCATCTGTCATCCTTGTGTTATTACCAATCGTAAAACTGCTCACCTGATCCACTTGTTTGTCCAAAAGAAGTTCCACCCATTTTATTCCACCCACCCATCAATAGATGTTGTCGGTAGCATTGCCATGTCATTGCCCCAATTAAAGGCAGCACCTAAGCTCCTGTGGAGATGACAGCTGGTTACAACACTATCAGGGATGCAGCAATTTGTGTGGTGACTAACCCCAATTTCTCCTGGTCGGACTGTATATGACATCAGTGATTCCTTATAACATTGACTTGGTGGGACTGAAAGTCAGCACTTCATCATGAAAACTGTCATTGATTGATTTGTACGCTGACGGGTACTCACCCATGTTTTCTGTTCTCAACAATGATATACTTGTTGCTCGTCTTCTTTGTGCTTGCTATAGAGATAGTAAAGTCTTATAGATGGATCTATTCTTTTTTTATGGTAGCCAAAACTCTCTCTTGGAGCTAGATGGCTCTAGTTTATTATCACCTCTATCTCAGCTGCATTTTGCACTTAGAATTGGGTTAAAAAATTTCTTAATTACTTGGTTCTTCATATCTATTTGTTGATTAATATACTTCCTGTGCTACAGGCATCTATATTGGGGATGACAAAGTCATTCATTTCACCAGACGTGGCCAAGAAGTAGGAACTGGGACAGTGTTGGATGTTCTCTTGGTTAGCTCAGGACCAGTCCGACCTCAACAGCCCTGCGAAGTGTGCACTCCACGGGAAGAGGACAGTGGGGTTCTCTGCTCATGCTTGAGCTGCTTTCTTGCAGGGGGTGTCTTGTACCGTTTTGAATATTCTGTCAACCCTGCCCTATTTCTGGCAAAAGCCCGGGGAGGAACGTGCACCCTTGCAGTGTCGGACTCAGATGATATTGTGGTCCATCGAGCAAAATACCTGCTTGAAAATGGCTTTGGTTGCTATTGCATATTTAAGAGCAATTGTGAGGACTTCGCTATTTATTGCAAAACCGGGCTGCTTGTTATTGATCAAAGAACATTAGGGCAAAGTGGTCAAGCAGCATCTATAATAGGGGGACCTCTTGCAGCCGTTTTAGCAACACCGCTGCGTCTTGTCACCACCAACCTTTATGGGATGGTAGCTGTAGGCATTGGAGTATACTGCGCTAGTAGGTACAGTACTGACATTGGCAAGAGGATGGATGTCGTGAAGGTGTCTGTGGAGGATATGACAAGGAGACTTGCAGCTGGCTCGCTCCAGGTGGTGGAGGCCCAAATCTCGGCTCCCTTGCTCCAAGCACCCGAGTCCCAAATCTCAGCTCCCTTGCTCCAGGCTCCCGAGTCCCAAATCCCAGCTCCCTTGCTCCAGGCGCCCGAGTCCCAAATCTCTGCGCCCCCTACAAGAGGTTCTTCCAACCTTTTCTTCTGGTCAAGAAGCCCTTCCAACCTTGTCACTCGGTAGTTGGTTTATTCAAGTGTTTATTTATGGTGTTGGATTGAGTACTTTCTTTGCAATGTCATCTACTTAATGGACTTGTTTGTTGTGTGTTAATTGTAATATGGACTGATTTACTAATTTGCTATCTATGTGTGTGAGACAGTGAGAGACTCTGAAAGCTAAAAGAATTTGTTGATTTATCTTATGAGCATTCTCATTCATCTGTATATGTATGTTTAAGTAGTAATTGTCTCAAGGAGTTAAGGGCCTTAGCTGGGTGCAGGGCAAACTCAGAATTTTTTCTTTCCGAGTAATCAAATCAATCATCTGACGAACAGATAAACTCACTTATCGTAGCTTGTAGAATGCCAGGATGATATAATTTTTAAAGCTTTGACATTTCACAGCGACTCGGGAACTATCCTCTGCTGAAGGTTGCGTAGCGGGTACGCAGTAGCAATATTTGTTTCCAATAAATAATGGTGCCAGCAGTAGACAATTGTGATAGTAGCTAGTATTGTGCTGTGGTGGTCCTAGAAAAATGGTGGTACTGGATATTTGCGGTGGTGTTGGTGACGCCTAGTGATGGTTGCCAATAAGCTAGGATGGCTATGCATGTAGTTGTCTGACTTGCTGTTCACCACATTTAGTTGTTCATGGATTTCAACCAAGATGATGGTATCAATATTAACGTATATTGAATGCTCTTGAAACTGATTGATAATAACAATACGGATCACTCGATTATACGTTAATCGATTTAGGAGTCGAATTCTTAGTCTGGTCCCGGGTTGATCTTCTTTAACCGAGACTTCTCGGAGAGTTAGAGGGAAAGATAAGTATGATATACCACCTCTACATATTCGTATGAGAAACTTGCTGTACTAACTTGAGATATGTCTCATATCTATACGGCTATACGTTGCTCCAGAATATTTGGTATTGGGCATCTAGAATAGTCTCCAAGATTAGAGGATAGGATATATGTGATCTTAGAGCTAGAGACAGATGACTAGAGATTATCCAGAGCTTATGTTCAGGCATGTGACTGAGAGACCCATTCTTAGAGTCAAATTATCAATTCAAGTGGATATAGTATATTACAATTTGAAGGTTCCCATGTTCAAACCCTGGGAAAGTGCCAAAAATTAAATTATATGAAAATGTTCCTTGACAGCAATACAGGCAATCTTTGATGACCATATATCGGGGTGTATCTTCTTCACAACGATGTTATCTCTTATCTGGATGAGACTAATCACTTAAATTATAACCCAGTATGGTGGTCTCTATCGGTTCTCCCAAGAATCAGCTTGGCATGAACTGAGGAAAAAAGTAAAAGAATCTAGCTGTAGTGAGGAGATCATTTTAGTTTTGGCTGTATAAACTACTTGCTGCACAGTGATAAGATGGTATGGGAATTATTCTCTAGGTCTGTTCTAATTCCACACTTTCCAAAATTCCAAAACCTCTGGTTTATCCGATCCATTGGGAACCTAAAGGTTCAAGTGGGATTTGGGAATGGAAATATGGTCCAGTCCAACTTGTTGGAGCTTCCTATCTTTTCTCCTACAACATAAATTAATTATGTTGGATACAATATCTCAGAACATAGGACAATAACCACTCTCTTCTTCATTAGTAATTTACATATAGACATGTACAGGGGTGTTATGTAAAACAAAATGTGTCAATTTCACCCTTCTTAATTTTCACCAATGATTTTCAACTTCGCCTTACATTTGGGGCGATAAGACATGTGGACACAATATTTGCAATCTCATATGCAAGGTTGAAGAAAATCTTGTTTCTAAATAGTATGGTAGACAGTTATTAAAGTTTAAACAATTTTAGATTTAGTTTACGTTAGTGAAACAACAAAATTTAGTTAATAAAAATGGGAAATGATCATTTACCCAATTTCAGCTTAAAATTTGCCCACTTGCTCCACTAACAGTTTTTTAACCCCATTTACCCAAAACACTCTAAGAGATTATTTCCCCTTTACCCAATTAATTCTTTTTTTATTATTTTTATTTATTTTTGGGACTTTTTTGCCCTCTCCTTCTTTCTCACTTAGAGAGAAAAGTCATCCTCCACCTTACTGTGCTCCGGTGACCAGTGGCCGGCCGCGGACTCCGGCGACCGGTGACCGGAATCCGGCAACCGATGACCGGAATCAGGAATCCGGCCACCGGACTGTTGACCGGATTCCGGCGTCTGAATTTATTGCCCCTAATAATACCCAGTAACCATATTATTACCCCCCAGTAATCATATTATTGCCCCCCAATAATCATATTATTGCTCTCCAGTGAATTGCATAAACTCCCAAAACCAAAATGAATACACTACAAGCACAATTGATAAATTTATATGCATATTATTGCCCCCCAATAACCATATTATTGCCCCCCAAAAATCATATTATTGCCCCCCAATAAACATATTATTGCCTCCTAAAAATCATATTATTGCCCCAATAAACATTTTATTGTCCCCCAATAATCTTTTTATTGCTCCCATGAAAAACAATAAAGACGGATTTGCTTTGAATTATATGAAAAGGAACTATAGGTCTCCAAGTACTGATAATACAATTACATGTATGCCCACTGTTGAATTATATGAAAAGGAACTGTAGGTCTCCAAGTACTGATAATACATGGTTTTCTTTGTCCTAAATGTAATGATGGGATGTATTTGTTTCAGGACAAATAATTTTGCCTCACTACACTAAGGTTCTTTCTGGGAAACCTCGAACCTTGGTAGCTACAGCAGCATATGTAGTTCTCACTGGCAGAAGGTGAGATGAGATGTGTATGTACTCCAGGTGCTCCAGTCCCACGTCGGATAACCCCTCGGAGTGGATATCCACGACTTGACCCGCCACCAATCCCTCCTACCCGATTGACCGGGCAAGCTCTTCCACGGCTCGGACCATTCTAGAAGGCTCGACGCCGACGGTGGACAAGGCTAGGTGCTCGAACGTGAAGGAGAGAAGCGCGTCGCCGGCCAAAACGGCAACGTCTTCGCCGAAAACCTTGTGGTTGGTGGGCTTCCCACAGCGGAGGTCGTCGTTATCCATGCACGGCAAGTCGTCGTGGATCAACGACATGGTGTGGATCATCTCGACGGCGCAGGCCGCCGGCATGGCGACGGACTCAGACCCTCTGATAAGCTCGCACGCCGCGACACACAGAACGGGTCGGACCCTCTAGCCTCCGGCGAGCAAAGAGTACCGCATCACTTTGTGGATCGTAATCGGGTCTTTCAGCGAAACGGCGGCGTCTAAGGCCCGGTTGACGGCCTCGGCCTTCTCCACCATGTCGGTCTTGAAATTGAAACTGGGCTTCCCGGATTCCTCTTCCTTCTGCTCCTTCACAGTCTCCAGCTTGGTCAGGATTGCCGTGACGGAACTGGGTCGGCGTCCTTTCAGAGAAGCGAAGGAAACGAGTCGGGTCTTTGAACTGAGAGAGAGAGATATGAGTTTAGGGAGAGAGTCTGAGAGCAGTGTAGTTTGTTAATTAAAATGAGGGTATAACTGTCATTGACGTTTAAATTGGGTAAATGGAGTTAAAAAACTCTTAGTGGAGCAAGTAGGCAATTTTTAAGCTGAAATTGGGTAAGTGGTCACGGCCCCTAATAAAAATTAATTACAAGAGTGTAAATGCAGTATGATGCATGACCAACATAAAAAATAATATAAAGAAAACAGATAAGGTGACATATATGATTATACGGAGCAGTTAAAACCATACAAAATCATCCACACACGAGAGAAGTAATGCTTCCACCTAAAAAAATTTCCTTGACTAAAGTTGAGATACAAGTGCTATAAACCCCCGTTCATGATCCAAATGAGAGACCAAGTGACCAACAAAACTCTTGCATCTAGGCTGGAAAAAAAATGTGGGCATATAGTCCGGATTTGAAAATTGATTCGTTCCGAATCTGGATTCTGGAAGCAACTTGGTTTCCAAAATTCGGAGTTATGGGATGAAATCAGCTGTCCCCAATTACACTATCCTCATGCATTCATTGGTCCACAAAGAATAAAAAATGGAACAAAAGATTAAGAAAATATTTTCTTAATTTTTGTGGACCACTAGGGATAGTGGGGTGGTAGAAGGTTCCAGTCTGGAACCCCCAGGTCTGGCTTTCGAATCCCCATGAGGCCTTGGTGGCCAGCTAATGGGTGCTTAATGCCCCGTAGCGTTCGGAATGAATTAGTCCGGCTTTGCTGGGATACCCCGAAGGGTGTGTGTGCTGCTAGCTATCTAACGCTAACCTCCCCCAATTAAAAAAAAACCATGAGGCCTTGGTGGCCAGCTAATGGGTGCTTAATGCCCCGTAGCGTTCGGAAGGAATTAGTCCGGCTCTGCTAGGATACCCTGAAGGGTGTGTGTGCTGCTAATTATCTAACGCTAACCTCCCCCAATTAAAAAATAATAATAATACATGAGGACAGAATAGGAATAGTGTATTGGAGACAGCTGATTTCATTCCCGGAGTTATACTCATCCTAAATTCCAAAATTAGAACATACTCATTTTTCGACCAAAAAAAAAAAAGAACATACTCGTTTCAAAAAAAAAAATCTGAACATACTTGGGTCTAACTAAACTCTAGTCTTAGCGAAAAATCAACACCCTATCAGCAGAGAAATTAGTCTTCCCACAAGACTTTACTAGTGTCTTTAGAAACACAATCGCAATCCCACGACCTAAACGATACCAACCGAAAGCAACACCTCTGGGCTCTAGAGTCTAGACCAAGAGAAACCCGACCAAAAGTCACCCTAGCACGCCCCCCCCCCCCCCCCCCCCCCCCAATAATCAAAAAATCATATCTTGAATAAGCGTCCAGACCACTGGGCATTGGAACCAAATTAACCGCTCTAACTCACAAAACTAACAAGGTCATCTCTGAAAAAAGAATTGATATAATCGAAAATATTGTTGACTTCTCGCAAGACCCTAACCATGCACGGCACATGCCTCCACCGTAGGCCGAAGTGCCCGACGTT
Organism: Rosa rugosa; assembly: GCF_958449725.1. Lineage (NCBI taxonomy): Eukaryota > Viridiplantae > Streptophyta > Magnoliopsida > Rosales > Rosaceae > Rosa > Rosa rugosa. The sequence continues at coordinate 18,716,946 of NC_084826.1, read as the reverse complement.
GAAAGTAGTGTTGAAACCCGAAGGTTAACATTCGCGTCAGTGATCGAAAGAGAATCCTCTCATAATTACTTACAAGATTGGATTTGGATTAGGGCAAAATTCTAGCAGACCAACTCACTCATGACAATTTTGTTCCGGTTTTGATACATACATACATACATATATATATATGTGTGTGTGTATATATATGTGTGTGTGTATATACATATATATAATCCAAAGCGAAGGTTCGCTTTGAAATTAAAATGCGCATTTAGAGTTTATGGTCATTTTTCGGTCGCATATCCACATCTCGACCGTTCAGTTTTTAGGTACTAATGTATAGATCATCTCTGCAAATTTTCAGCAAAATTGATGATTGTTAAGGCATTGATAACTACCTTAAAGCTAGTACGGTTCAGGTTGGACAAATTCAGTTCGTTCATTGGTTTAAGGGAGTTAGATACTTTAACAATCATCAATTTGGCTGAAAATTTGCAGAGATGATCTATACATTAGTACCTAAAAACTGAACGGTTGAGATGTGGATATTCTACCGAAAATGCGCACTTTAATGTCAAAGCGAAACTTCGTTCTTGATCAAATATATATATATATATATATATGGATTATGCTTCAGTTCTTGAGGCAAAATCACAAGCGTGAAAATGGGGTTAATTTTTTTTTTTTTTTGAAACGAGAAAATGGGGTTAATTAATTTGGATAAAATGTTAGCATCTAATTTCTTTGCAGGTTGAGGGTGACTCTAGAGTTTTAATCAACATTTTAAAGAAGTGTCAAGTTCCTTGGAGAATCTCGACTTTAATTCCAGTTATTAATCAGCTGTCCTCCTATATCAATAGTATTTCTTTTCATCATGCCTTTAGCAAATAGAATATGTGAGCCAATAAATTTGCAAGCCTAGGGTTTCAATATGTTCCATCTTGCATTTGGTTTTGTAACTTTTCAAGTGCTGTTTCAGATCTCACTAGGATCTACTATTTAATGCCTTTTGAGTTAAAAAAAAAAAAAAAAGTGTGTGTGTGTGTGTGTAGGATTATATATGATGATTATTTGCATAATCCATTTGGGCTCTATTAGAACATGGGTGAGCCAACCAAATTACCATCAGAGATCTAAGAGCAAACATATCTTATGATGATGCTAATTAATCAATAAACTTTGAAGAACGCGGATAATGAAAGTGACGGCCTTTATCTTTTTGACTCTTTGGACAAAAAGTCCCTCCTCTCACTGTATCTTGGTCTGTGGTCTGTACACAATCAAAAAGTTATCTTTGCACCGTCGAGCCTCACCAATTTACAGAATCACTCCTGGCCACACATGTAAATTTACAGAATCATTGAGCAAGAGTATTTCAACACAAAAAATATTTAAAACTGCATTAGAAAATTCGAAAAACGAAAAGGGTGGCTCGATCGAATAGAGACGAGGGGGGTGATAGGTCGTACCTTTTGTGACCGAAGGTTTGTTGGTATGTTTATGGAAGGATAATCATTAGTCCATTAAGGTTAGATGCATAGTATTTTATACACAAGGCTTCCAATATGTGTCTGCTAAAGTTGTTGGATCAACCACCATTATACAACATGATCTAAAGATAATGATTCCTCGTTACAAATGAAAAAAAATGGAAAAGGAACAAAATATATATAAGAACCGTCATGGAATGAGTTGTATTTATAATAACGTAATTTCGACTAATATCTTGATAACGTAAGATGTCAAGATATCGATTAGAAGAGTATCACATAACTCGGGAATGATCTCTCTTATTCTCTTATTGTGGTTTTTACTGTAGTCAATTCTTCAGCTATCCTAGCCTTACATGCATTTCCTTGTTACACGGTTGTATAATAAGTTCGATGTCAAAAGGTGGTGAATTTTATTTCAATGCTGACATTCACATTGATTTGTCTTTGACTACGTACTATATTTCAATCTCCATTAGTCAAATCCGAATTGTAAATTGAAAGCAACTAATTTGATCAACCGACGCAAAACACTTAAATTATTGGGAAGTTTATCGCTCTCAAAATTGTTTGGTGCAATTGGTCCCTTCTCTAATTAAGTACCCCTTCTCTAATTAAGTACCATTTGAAACTAAGCACATTCATCGATCTTTCAGTGCAAAACATTTCTGGATTCTACACTTCAACATCATACAACTGGAATGCAATTTCTTTTAAGAAATATCAATCTCGTATATATATTTGGCATATATATATAGGAATTCTTTGTCAGTGGATGGGTATCTTCAGTGCAGACTCTTATGATGTGACTCGATATGTTAAATATGGTTAGGCTTGAATGCACGATGTGACTCTCTACGTTGATTACGATTAGGCTTGGCTTGTGTTTTGTGTTGCTGGAACCCATTTGTCAAGCATTGCCCAGAAATTTAACACCGACGTTTTGCCTTTCTTAATGATATTGACAACTTTTTCCGTTCCCACTTTTGGATTAAGCAACAAGTTTAATATAGGCCAAGTGACAAACTGGTCCTTGTAATTTGCTAGGGTTTCAACTTGGTCATCAATATAGTTTTAATTTTAGCTATAGTACGTACCTTGTAATTTACTGATGTTATCTGCTTTAAAGAACAATTTTGTTAAATATTTCCTTTTGCAAGTGTATAATGAGTTAATCACACTATATCAAACTAACAATTACTTAAATCACCCAAAATGACATCACCCAAAATGACATGTCGATCAAGAAACCTATAAAAAGTTGTTCATAAAATAACGAAATAGTAATCCAACCTAAAATTATTCTCCAAGTTTTTTTTTGACTTTGTCAAGGGGAACCCAAAGGCTTCCTAGGCCCAAGATAAACCTCTTCGGCGCATGTGAAATTAGAAAACTATTATTGATGACCTAAATTAGAATTAAATGTAGTAAATTAAGTTGAGAGAGAGAGAGAGAGAGGGAGAGAGAGAGAGCTGCCTGTATTAGGGTTTGGTAAAACGAAAGGCAGGCGAGAAAAGAATACGTGTATGCACATGCATGCATTATTGCAGAAGCTAAACCAAATCAGGCAAAACCGTTTCCTGTCTGAACAAATGCTTTGGCTTTTTTATACGTAGAGTCGCTCTCGGTTCTCAAAATTAATTCAGTCTCAGTTACTTGGGTATTACAGTAACCATTGCTTCTTTTGCCTTGTAGAAGCTTCACCTGATTCAAGAAAAGGAATCAGAAGCTTTGAGATCATCAGCTCGATCACGGTTACGCACGGCAAAGTCAAAGTGAAAAGTCAAAGATTGAGGTTGTAAGGTAAAGTAGAGCGGTGGGCGAAAGGTTGAACAACATGGTTTCGCCGGCGGCAACCAAAGAGGGGACAAAACGTGCATAACAGTAAGGAATGATGGCAACGTGCCACCCAAGCCCGAATCGACGATCGAGATCTCTCCGTAATTGTCGCTACCACGTGGCCCCATCTCTCTTATTAGTCGGCATTTTGCCGCCACAATTATTGGCTTTTTAAAAAAAATTTCTTTTCTTTTCTTAATACTTGTTTATATCTTCCTTGTTTTCCAATTCTCCTCCTCTGCTGTTCTTCGTTTCTGGTACGGACGCGTGGTTAGTGACTCGATAGTCTGTGGGTCAACATTTTCCTTGGAATAACAAGCTTTGCCCAAACTTCTAGCTAGGTTTGGCTTTTTCTCGTTTCATGGAGACATGAATCTAGTTTTGATGGTGGTGGCTCTAGGTCTTGTTTTGTGTGATTTACAGAAATAGTAAAAGCAACTGTATGGGTATACCGTATACAGACCAAGAATCAAAGGGGTTTTGTTGCCTTTACTTGAGCACCTCTAATTTTTTGCCTTTACTTGTGTGGTTTTTACAAATATTTTATTTTTAATTGGGTAAATTCCTCCTATGGTATCTGAGGTATTGCTACTTGGACAGTTTGATACCCGACGTATTAAAGCGGACAGTTTGGTACCTGAAGTTAGACTCTGTTTGACACTTTGGTACTTCTGTTAATTTTTCTGTTAAATATAAGGATAAAATTGACATTTAGAATATATGTATAAAAACATAATAAAAAAACATGAGTTTGTGGGTTGATTGCCGTTCTTCATAATTTTATAGGTATGAATTAATGTTTATGAGTTATGTTGAAGGTGAAATATTCGAATTTTATGTTAAAGAAATATAATAATCAGATATTTTTTTTGTACTATTCTCTATGAATCCACTGATTTTTCCTCCAAAACTTGGATTTTTCCTCCTCTTCATAAACACAATGCGATGATATTATTTGGTATTATTTTAGGTCTTCATCATTTTTTGGGTCATTTAGGAGAAAATGAAAATGAATTAATGCTTTTGGGTTATGTTAAAGTTGACATAATTGAATTTTATGTTTAAAAAAATTTAGTTGTACGAGACTAGTTTCAATGGAGTACTCTCATGGGTGTTCACTATATATATATATATATTTTTTTTTTTGATCCAAAGAAATTTCATTCATAGAATGGGGTTTATCCCAATTGTTTACAATCATGCTTCAGTAGCTCCATAATTAGAGCTGGAGGTTGGGTCTGCCAAACACAGGCATTTCCCACGTCATAGACCGAGTTTGCTAGACAGTGAGCAACTCTATTACAAACTCTGGAGGTATGCTGCACTACAATGTCGCTCCTCAGATGAAGCTCTTGCCTGATGTCATCCAGCAGACCTTCCTCATGCATATACGTGGACTGCATGTCTGCAATGCTGGATACCGCGTCCAAACAATCAGTTTCGATGACAACGTTGCCAATTTGTACAGTTGCCACCAAGTTGAGACCCTCTTTGATAGCCCTAAGTTCCACCTGTTTTGCAGAGGCCACATTAGAGAGAGGTTTCGCAAAAGCAGCCCTAAAGTTACCTCTGTCATCTCGTAAAACACCTCCCACACCACCCAGAGTGGTATTTGGAATGAAGCTACCATCAACATTAAGTTTCCAAGTTCCCACTTCCGCCAGCCTCCAGGTCTTTTTCAGTTTTGAATGAGCCAAATGTGCAACTCGTTTCGCTTTGGTAAACTCATCCAACCATGCAAGCGAACTGAGGACTAGTGCATCCGCTGACTGCTTTGTATTATTCCACAACATGTTGTTTCTATTTTTCCAGATTGCCCACATAACCATCAAGAGTTGATCAAACACCTCATTCTTCAAGTGCAACGCCTGTTCAAGCATCCATTCCTTGAGGTCCATACGAGGCAGTATAGTGCTTTTAAACTGGAAGGGTGTTCACTATATGATTACTATATTTCTTAAACATAAAATTCGAATATTTCACCTTCAACATAACCCATAAGCATTAATCCATACCTATAAAATTATGAAGAAAATCAAGTTAATCAACCCACAAACTCATGTTTTTTTATTATATTTTTATACATATATTCTAAATGTCAATTTTATCTTTACATTTAACAGAAAAATTAACAGAAGTACCAAAGTGTCAAACAGAGTCTAACTTCAACTACCAAACTGTCCCCTTTAATACATCAGGTATCAAACTGTCCAAGTAGCAATACCTCAGGTACCATAGGAGGAATTTACCCTTTTTAATTTCACACGAGATAATCTAAAAATTGTACATATTTCTTTTTTTGATAGAGTTGTGTATGATTTTTTTTTTTGAGATCATGTGAGGCTTTATCGAACACTTACTACAAAAATGACAAAGATACAGTATTGTACACGATTAGTACATCTTTTTAAATACAAACAGCATTACACTTGTCAATTTAGAGAAAACTGTAGCCATAATAATGATTATCCAGGATGGATTAAAGCTAGACTTGCGAAAGAAACGAAGATTACGGCTAAGATGGCTACTCAATAAGACATAACAGTAACTCACTTGCACACCTCGTATAGTTCAACTCACACATATTTGAATTTTAAGAAATGAAGATTACGGCTAAGATGGTTACTCAATCACTAAAATTTTCTTGCAACATTTGCAGACAATACGCAGGTCAGTTCTTATCCATTTACCGTTTTCATGCTCCTTACTTCTAAACTTGACCGTCACACTACAATGACAATAACAATAACAGCATCCACAAAAATGAAATTATAATAATATGGAAATTATATGAAAGAAAACCAAAATTGAAAAACAAAAAGGTAGCTTCTATCGGACAGAAATTTAAAGAGTACGTAGCTTTTGATCGATTTCAAGCATCCTATCAGACAAAAATCCAGGTCACAGAATTCAGAAGCAACCAAGGATCCGTCCAGTCCAATATTTATGAGTATTTAGTTTGATAGGTTAGATTATTAATTCATATACTAAAGTGTCATGATGCTCCGCCGGTCTCAACCATCCCCTTCCCCTAGTGTTGGTTACTATTTATTAGTCATCATATCCACCGGCACCAAAATCTTAGAATTATAAGAATAAAAAACAATTAATTGCGACTTTTTCCCTATTTATGGTAGAAAAATATATATTGTTATTAAGTTCTCAATTCGAGATTAATTGATTGAGTTTCTAATTTCAACAATATATTCATGTTTGTGTTGTATCGTGTCAAACTAGGAGTTGTTATGCTAAGATGAGCATCTAGACGTTGCCATCATACACTCTCCAATTAGATCGATTAGAAGCAAATCTCGTACAAAAAACATTTCTAATTAGAGGATTTGGAAAAGAATTGATGTGTTAATTTGGTTGTTCCACATTTCTGGTTTCGTTATAATAGGTTTACAAAATATTGTTTCTTTTCTTGTCACACAATTGCGCATACTATTTCTCCTTAATGTTTTCATTAGTATGATTTCTTGTGTCATTTACGTTGTGTTCAAATAAGTGAGCTTTAGTTTTCTGATGGTTGTATTACAAGCTATTTTAGATGCAATTATTTTACCTATCACAACAAAGTTAAGTTTTTTCGCGTGATAGAGTTGTCGATTGGTCTATGTAATTAATGCTTCTTTTCTGGATGAAATTTGTCAGTTTCTTAGAAGAAAAGAGTACTATATTATTATTTTGTATATTTTTTAATTAATGCTTCTTTTCTGGATGAAATTTGTCAGTTTCTTAGAAGAAAAGAGTACTATATTATTATTTTGTATATTTTTTTTCCCGAAATTATTCTTATAAGAATCTTTGTCATACTATTTGCGAAAGAAGAAGTATAGAATGGAGATGAGTTGGCCATTTTTTGGTGTGTCTCAAGCCCTCTAAGTTTCAAAATAACTTTAGACATTTGTCCTTTTATTAGTGGTTTGTACGTCAGTGAAGAGCTGAAAACTAGTTGATAAGTTGCACTAAATAGACGTAAATTAATATATCATTTGTTTGTTGGGATCGTCTACAGTACATTAATGTACCGATACATCAAGTAGACTAGTTCAATACAGAGGTAGACTAGCTCAGTACATGGGTAGACATATTGCATGGAGTTAGTCTACCCTTGTACCGAGCTAGTCTACCTCTGTATTGAACCTAGTCTACTTGATGTATCGGTATATTAATGTACTGAAGTATTTTCCTTGTTTTTTTTTTATAGGAAGATTCAAATTCCATTAATACTTAGAAAAGTTACATATAATGATCTAACTTTAGGGCACGACAACAAAGCCGTTACTTTAGTAATTTCTTCCATTTCTTGCTCATTAAGTTTCTTCAGAAAAAATCACCTACAAAATACAAACTCAAACTAAAACATCAGAAAACTCAAAGCTCGGATATTAGTATGCAAAAAACTGACACAGAGAAAGTGGTCATAGGCTCAAGGCTTTGTCATTACGACCACTTGCTTCTTATGGGTTACGAGCGTAATGCCACAACCCTATGAGGTTTATTTTGAAAAGAAAAACATTTTATTTGCGAGTATACCAGAATAGATTGTTATTAAATGAAATAAGTTATATGCTTGTTTTGTCAAATTAACAAAACATCATATTCGAATAAAAAATTACTTTGAATATGAATTCAGAACCAATCCATTCACATATCAACAGCTCTTTGAACATTAAGAAAACGAAAGTGGTCATAGGCTCAATGCTTTGTCATTACGACCACTTGCTTCTTCTGGGTTACAAGAACATCAGATTCGAATCTTTAATTACTTTGAATTTAAATTAAGAATCAATCCATTCACATATCAACAACTCTTTGAACATTAAGAAAACGAAAGTGGTCATAGGTTCAATGCTTTGTCATTACGACCACTTGCTTATTCTGGGTTACAAGAACATCAGATTCGAATCATTAATTACTTTGAATTTAAATTAAGAATCAATCCATTCACATATCAACAGCTCTTTGAACATTAAGAAAACGAAAGTGGTCATAGGCTCAATGCTTTATCATTACGACCACTTGTTTCTTCTGGATTACCAGAACATCAGATTCAAGTCATTTAATTACTTTGAATTTAAATTAAGAATCAATCCATTCACATATCATCAGCTCTTTGAACGAAAACGAAAACGTCCCATGTCAAACGAGTTTTCAAGCAAACACTATTTTCCAATTAGGGTTTCACACTAATTTGGTCGAAGACGATGTGCATTCCACATTTTCGTTTCTATATTTTTTTTGCTGCGTGTTGAAAAATTCTCATAATAAAGATGCCTAGCTTGCAGGCCAGCCTGGCTTGAAACTTGGTCTTAAAGCTAGTTTTGTTTTCGTTCGAGATCACAAAAGAAAAGAAAAAGAAAAAAAAAGCTGAAAAATTTTCAATGCCTTTTATCACTACTCAATCCTCATAACTACTCATCACACTGCACTGCAACACACTCTGCCCTTCACTTCTCTCCAACATTTTCAAAAAGGGTACTCCAAGAAACCGCCATTGATGGCCGCATGAAGCTTCTCTGCCACCGTTTTTGGCTTTTCAATGCTTCACAGATCCGCCATGGAACACCCTAACCTTGTTATACCCTTCCTTCTTCTCCTTTCCCTCCTTTCAGCGGCTTTCAGCGCCACAGACCCTAATGACCTGGCCATTCTCAACCAGTTCAAGAAGAACATGGAGAATTCCGAGCTCCTGAACTGGCCTGAAAATGGCGACGACCCTTGTGGCCCTCCAAAGTGGGACCATGTGTTCTGTTCTGCTGATAGGGTTTCCCAGATTCAGGTTCAGGAGCTGGGCTTGAAGGGTCCTCTGCCCCAGAACCTGAACCAGCTCTCTGAGCTCTCCAACATAGGCCTCCAGAGGAACCAGTTCAGTGGGCCTTTGCCTACTCTCAAAGGCTTGTCCAAATTGAAGTATGCTTTTCTTGATTACAACGATTTCAGTTCTATTCCCGGTGATTTTTTCGAAGGCCTTGATTCTCTGGAGGTTCTGGCATTGGATGGCTTGGATTTGAATGCCACTACAGGGTGGACATTCCCTCCACAGTTACTGAATTCGGCGCAGCTGCAGAATCTGACCTGTGGGAGTTGCAATCTGGCTGGTCCGTTGCCGGATTTTCTCGGCAACCTTTCGTCGCTAACTGTGTTAGAGCTTTCAGGGAATGGTTTGACTGGCGAAATTCCCAAGAGTTTTACTGGCCTTAACTTGCAGAGTCTCCAGTTGAACAATCCGAAAGGCCGGGGAATGAGTGGTCCTATTGATGTGATCACAACAATGGCGCAGCTCAACTTGGCTTGGCTTCATGGGAATCAGTTCACAGGTACTATCCCCGACAGCATTGGTAATTTGGTTTCTTTGAAGGATCTTAATCTGAATCAAAACCAACTTGGTGGTCTGATTCCTGATAGTTTGGCTAATCTGGAACTTGATGCATTGAATTTGAACAATAACCATTTCATGGGTCCAGTACCAGAGTTTAAGGCAAAGAATGTGAGTTATGATTCAAATGCATTCTGTTTACCAACTCCGGGGCTTCCTTGTGCGCCGGAGGTTATGGCGCTTATAGGGTTTCTTCAGGGGTTGGATTTCCCTACAACACTTGCTTCTAAGTGGTCTGGTAATGATCCTTGCAAAGAGTCATGGTTGGGAGTGAGTTGCGGCAACAATGGGAAGGTGTCTGTTATAAATCTGCCCAATTATAATCTCAATGGTACGTTGAGTCCTTCAGTTGCTAAGTTAGCTTCTCTTGTTCAGATTAAGCTTCAGAATAACCATTTGACGGGTCCAATTCCTGCCAAGTGGACTAGCTTGAAAGCCCTGACAATGCTGGATCTAACTGGGAATGATATTAGCCCTCCATTGCCAAAATTTGTCAACACTGTTAAAGTGGTCATTGATGGGAATCCTTTGTTTCATGGTAATCCATCTGAGCAAGGCCCAGCACCAAAGAATAATTCTTCATCAACGACCAACCCATCTTCCCCAACAGACACAAGTTCGAATGGGAATGGTACTTCTCAATCAAAAGGATCAAAAGGGACCAACATAGTTTCAATTGTTGCTCCTGTTACAAGTGTTGCTGTTGTTGCTTTGCTTGTAATTCCTTTATCCATCTACTATTGTAAGAAGAGAAGAACTCGCTTCCAGGCTCCAAGTTCCCTTGTAGTTCATCCAAGAGATCCATCTGATTCAGATAACAGGGTTAAGATTGTCGTTGCCGCTAATACCACTGGAAGCACTTCTACCCTTACGGGGAGCGGTTCTGCAAGCAGAAACAGCAGTGGGATAGGTGAGTCTCATGTCATTGAAGCTGGAAATCTCGTCATATCAGTTCAAGTTCTTCGGAATGTGACAAAGAATTTTGCCGCTGAAAATGAGCTTGGTCGTGGTGGTTTTGGGGTTGTTTATAAGGGAGAATTGGATGATGGGACAAAAATAGCAGTGAAAAGAATGGAGGCAGGTGTGATTAGCAACAAAGCCTTGGATGAATTCCAGTCCGAAATTGCAGTTCTTTCAAAGGTCCGACACCGTCATTTGGTATCACTGTTGGGTTATTCTGTTGCAGGAAATGAGAGAATGCTTGTGTATGAATATATGCCTCAAGGGGCTCTGAGCAGGCATCTTTTTCATTGGAAAACCTTTAAACTAGAACCTCTCTCTTGGATGAGGAGGCTAAATATTGCCTTGGACGTCGCTAGGGGGCTGGAGTATCTTCATAATCTTGCACACCAAAGCTTCATACACAGAGACCTCAAGTCATCAAACATCTTACTTGGTGATGATTTTAAAGCAAAAATATCAGATTTTGGATTGGTGAAACTGGCTCCTGATGGTGAAAAATCTGTTGTGACCAGGCTTGCTGGAACGTTTGGTTACTTAGCACCAGAGTATGCTGGTAAGCCTTCTAAGACATTTCGTTTTAGCAATGTAGTACTGATTATTAAAATTGCATGCACATAGTATATGTCCATCTTTCAGAATGAAAATATAAGGTCACACAGCATCCAGTTAACCTGCATTTTTTAAGGAAAAAAAGAAGAAGAAATACTCTGTAGTAGCTAATGGGGTTTAAAGTTGAACTACCAACTTGCATAAGGATAGCGTGAACTACCAATCAAGTTGTGATTAATTTTTGTTTAGCAGCATACATAAGTATGCAACAGGAATTAATGTGACCTACTAGTGGATTAATATTGGTCCATTTTATCAAGTGCAAAACAATTTGATAAATTGATAATTTCAGGGAGGGTTTTGAAAGGTCTTTAGTTTTGTTTTAACCCCAAGATAAGAAGTTGCCTACTTGATCAGAAAGATGGCAATATGAATATAGTTTTCTATATACACATCTTTGATTTATGTTATGTTCCTTTGGAGGTTGTGTATAGTCCCACTAACTCTCAAGTTTCTCACCTGTGATTCAGTGACAGGAAAAATTACAACCAAAGTAGATGTATTCAGTTTTGGGGTTGTGCTAATGGAGCTATTAACTGGAATGATGGCGCTGGATGATGATAGGCCTGAAGAAAGCCAGTACTTGGCTGCATGGTTCTGGCACATCAAATCAAATAAGGAGAAACTGTTGGCAGCCATTGACCCAACCCTTGATATAAAAGACATGAAAGAAGAAACATTTGAGAGCATTGCCACAATTGCGGAACTAGCTGGGCACTGCACTGCAAGGGAACCCAGCCAAAGACCAGATATGGGTCATGCTGTGAATGTATTGTCCCCACTGGTTGAAAAATGGAAACCATTTAATGATGAGGATGATGAATATTCTGGCATAGACTACAGCCTCCCGCTTAACCAGATGGTGAAAGGTTGGCAGGAAGCAGAAGGAAAGGATTCCAGTTACATGGACCTAGAAGACAGCAAGAGCAGTATACCAGCACGGCCAACTGGGTTTGCAGACTCTTTTACTTCGGCTGATGGTCGGTAAATGAGGTACTTTGTTGCTTTCCTTCCCAGAGGTTGATTTCCTACTTTTGGTAGGTGTAGATAGTATGTGTTTTCTTTCTGTCTGGGAATTAAATGTCAATATTTTTTCTGGTGTTGGTGTGTTGTGGTTGAGTTGCAGATTTCAGTAGAGATCTCAAGTGTAAGCCATGAAATTTATGCTTTAAGATGTTCTAGTAGTGATGTAGATATAGAGGAATTATGATGAGAATTCCTACTTATTTCTTACTTTGTGCTTTCAAGTCCCATATCTGAATTTCGTCAGATTTTTTTCTTTATTCTGGTCATGATAAAGTAAATCATGGGTCGACTAGTATTCATCCGTGTTTCTGTTTCTACCTAACATGCCCAGAATTAGCAAAATCATCAAGGTCTAGAGAAACACTCTTAGGCTTGAGGAATTTATTCATTGACTATACCAGAAGCTTCAACCATACACCTACTTGAGGCTACTCATACCGAACGTAACATTTTATTTGGACCTGTGCTGGCACTTGGCTGAGGATGACACATGTGATTTCAAGTGATATATGATGGCACATGTTGATCCCAGATTATGAGTTTGAATCAAGATGTAAGGTAGTACCTGGGGAAGCGCACATATAAACCAGGCAATCTAGGACAATATCAACAAGGCACTATAGTCTGATTAGTCTCCTCAAGTCTAGTTTAGGACATGAAATAAATAATACCAAGAGAAACCCAACTGCTATCTCGTTAAGTTTTAAAACAAAATTGATTACACTTGAACCATTTATGGTTGATGAAAAAGGGTATTCTTGGACCAATTAACTCACCTAAATCTACTTGGTTCAGGAGGTATTCTTATGATATAAGTTCAGTCATACAAAAGCAACTTTGGAATATTCAGATTTCAGTAGGTAAGGTTAGGTAGAAGCAATGAGGACACCCAGTTGGCTAATTAAGTTTAGAAGGTAAAACCAAGTAATTAAGGTCCACCTAGCTGAGTTGGGTTTCAAGAATCAATTCAATTGAATTGAGGGTCTGTAGTCAGATAATCCGTACATATAGGGGTACCCTAGCTTAAACAAAATTAATCTTTTGAGTTTGGTTTGTGGAATCTGCTTTGTAATAGAGTAATGGACACTCAACAGCTACTTATTTGATTAATGATAATAACACAAACAAATTGAACACCGCACCAACCTAGATGACAAGTGATATCGTAGTCTTCGATTTTGTTTATATCTGAACCTATCCTCTACTGTTGAACCCCGTTTATCTACCACATTATTTGGCAAGTAAATATTTTCTTTTTCTTCTTTTGTGCGAGTTGAGGATTGTTAACGTTTACTTGAACTATTGAGAAGATGATAAATCTAGATCCTACAGTCTCAGCTTTGGAGATATGTGGTGGTTTCTTGAAATATGGGGATGCAGTCTTGGCCACTCCACTCTCTGTTCTGTTGTGAACGTGAGTCTGACTTTCTATGTCACTCATTTACCGTGTGATCAAATAGCTTCTTCCCAGGAACAGCCTCATCTATCTTAGTTTTAACTCTTTCTACCTTGCATAGACAGAACAGAAGGACCCCCTTAAGCTGTTCTTCATGTTTGTGGGCTCCTGTGTGTGCTAATTATAGATTGCTCATATCAGGTGTATTATGAGGCCACATTCAATACATTTGCATATGCAATTATGCTGCACTCTGTTTTTGTTGGATCAATCAGTTTTAAAAGCTTAGGGGTTAATCAGTCCCTAACATTTGAGGAAGATGACATGTTTGAGGGTCCCTCGACTTTAACGTGCAGGCCACTGAGCCAAAGGGTGGTGAGCATTATTAGTGCATATGAGTGATATGACAATCAAATGTCAATGCAGGTGTGTGGAGGACTGGAGGTATTATGTGATATGATTTTTGCTGCGCTCACGGATGGGCAAGTGTGTCTTATTTTGTTTTGGTCTTATTCTGAAACTTGAGACTGCCTTTATGTGCAATCAGATCATTGCCGGTTGATGCTAAATAATTTGAGAAGATGTTAAACAGAACACACTAACAAGAGAAGTACAAGATATCTATCTGTAATTAGTTCTTCTTTTAGTTGCCTGTTTGATTGGTGAAATGGATAGGAATGAAAATGATACTTGGAATGGGACTGAATGGAATTGAGGATATGCTTTTGTTTGGTTGAAATTGAGTGTGGGGAATGAAATTGTTGGAATCTCTATCTCATTCCAGAACCAAATCTCAATTTCAAGAACGGATGATTGATTTATAATTTGGTAATATTACAAAGGCACAGACTTGTCACCTCAATAAAAATAATAGAAAATTACATAGTAGCACATGACTAAAGATATAAACACAAAAAACCTACCTTCAAATAGATTTATACAAATAAGGACAGGAGCCCAGACCCAAAAGCCAAATTATGTAAGACTCAAAAGCCAAATTATGCAAGCCTGACTCCCAAATTTAATGCAAAATTACCAAAATGCTCAAGTTTCATTAGAATTTACAGACATTGCCACTGACTCCTATTTACGGGCTTTTTCTTCTTCCTCTGCAACTCAGAATCAGCCATATCCCAAGAAGAAGACTTTGACCTAGACCCAGAAGCACCCTTCTCCTTCTTCAAATCCCTGTTGTTGTAAAATCATAATTTCCCTCCTTGGCGTTTTTGGACCACTCACATTAGGTTCCTCCAGGAGCTTCGTGCTCATCGAATTCAGAGGCCAACATCGACGTGCGTCGTGGTCTTTGAAGAAGAGCTTCTTCAGTGGCTGCCTTAGAGACGAAGAAGAAAAGGCCTATTTTTGGCTGGAAGAATCACCGTCATAGGCGTTGGGTGAAGAGGAGTCTCGGTTGAAAATCGGATATACCGGTAGGATCTGGCCAGATCTGGCTGTCGTGGAACAAGTCGTCAACGGAAATCTGCTATCCGTCGGGGAGGGAGGGAGGGAGTGGTCTGGCTCTACTCCTCCACCGCCTTATCTTGATTTCATTTTATTTTATTCTGGATTTATTTGCTTGTTAGGTTTTGATTGATTTTCTAGTTTTGTTAGCATTGCTAAATTTGTAGAGGTCTTGATGGTTGTTGGGTTCTCTGATGTTGATGATTAGGTAGGTGATTTTAGCAGTTTTTTTTTTTTGGGTCTAATATTTTGTGATTTTAGCAGTTAGTGATTTGGCTTTGTGCTTGTTTGAGATTTTCAATTCGTGATTTCGTAGCAGTAATTTGTCCTAGTATTAGTAACTATGGTGGATTTATTTCCGTTGCGAAAATCGTAGCTGGATATTACATAAGATCAATGACGAGCTATTGTTTGGTGAACCGAGTTTTATATGTTTTTATGTATCATTGTGCGTGTCTGCTCCCATTGCTACTTCATTTGGCAAACTAAAAACTATTATTAAGCTCTTGGATACCACATGCAAAATTGTTATTAAGAAAAAGAAAATGTAGCAGAACATGAGTACAAGTGCAGTAGCAGAACTAGATGAGTAGGAGTGCAGTAGCAGGTGTAGACACAAGAAATTTAATGAAAATAAAATTCATTAAATAAATCGGTCAATTTTTGAAATTTTGACTAAACAAGCTTAGTTGGCACATGGGTCCTACAAAAGACACACGTGGCTCATATGTCACCAAAATTATGTGAGTTTCGAGGATGACACATGTCAAAACACAAGTGATCCATTGATTGAATGACGTGGAAGCATCAATTGTGGAAGCTTCAAATTATCGCTGATTGATTGTTGCTCGAGTAAAGCATTTAAAGCGGATTAATCGTATTAAACTGATTGATCTTGACGAAAATCAAGTATTAAATACAAATATCGATCAGATTAAATTATTTAATTCTGATTGAAATCAAGTATTAAATTCAAATATCAATCAGATTAGATTATTTAAATTCTGATTGAAATCGGGCATTAAATCAAATCGAAATTGATTGACATATTCCTTAAATAAAAGATAATTAAATCAATCAATTAAAACTGATTGATTTAATTACACAATTACGGAATGTGATTAATGCTATGTCATCGAGACGCCGATACTATAAATACCCCCTCTCAAATCAAGAGAAGGACTTCGGCCAGAAAAGAGAAGGAAATACTCTCAAAATTCCTGAAGCCTCCCAAGCTCGTGTGAAGAACCCTCAAGCTGCCAAATAGCCGGTTCATCACCAACCTCAAGCCAAAGCACTCGTCACGTGTCGACTCTCGTGACCATCTTCCAACTCAAGATCAAGTGTCAAGCCCTTGAGTGAAATTCATCGTCGGAGATCGAATCAGAGGATTACCAAAGATTGTAACCCGCACTTAAATTAATAAAATTATTATTTGTTGTACACGTGTCTGCATCTTGTTTGCTTTCAGATTTTCGTGTTTATAGCAGGATTAGGCGATGACAAGTGCAGTAGCAGGATTAGGCGATGACGAGTGCAGTAGCAACACGAGTACAAATGCATTAGCAGAACTGGACGAGTATAACTGTAGCGAGTGCAGTAGCAGGATTGGATGAGTGCAGTTGCAGGATTAGGCGATGACGAGTGCAGTAGCAGAACTGGACGAGTATGAGTGCAGCGAGTGCAGTAGTAGGATTGGACAAGTGCAGTAGCAGAACACGAGTAGCAAAACTGGACGAGTATGAGTGCAGTAGCAGGATTGGATGAGTGTAGTAGCAG
Organism: Rosa rugosa; assembly: GCF_958449725.1. Taxonomy (NCBI): domain Eukaryota; kingdom Viridiplantae; phylum Streptophyta; class Magnoliopsida; order Rosales; family Rosaceae; genus Rosa; species Rosa rugosa. The sequence continues at coordinate 18,700,019 of NC_084826.1, read as the reverse complement.
GATTAGGCGATCACGAGTGCAGTAGCAGAACTGGACGAGTATGAGTGCAGTGAGTGCAATAGCAGGATTAGGCGATCACGAGTGCAGTAGCAGAACACGAGTCCAAGTGCAGTAGCAGAACTAGACGAGTATGAGTGCAGTGAGTGCAGTAGCAGGATTAGGCGATCACGAGTGCAGTAGCAGAACACGAGTACAAGTGCAGTAGCAGAACTTGACGAGTATGAGTGCAGTAGCAGGATTGGACGAGTGCAGTAGCAGGATTAGACGATGAGATGAGAGTAGTAGGAGAGTGAGGTTTTGTGAAGTAACATAAAGGGATTATTCTCAAGAAAAAAAGAGTAACATAAACCGATTGTTCTCAGAAAAAAAAAAAAAAAAAAAAGGATAAAAAAGAGATTAGAAGTCAAAAGAAGTAGTTAAGGATAAAAAAGTAAATGAACTCATGACATGTGGCAAGTGAAGAGCACATTGTCCTTATTTGTAAGATTTAGTCCTTATATGTTTAATAACAAATTACATATAAGTTATTGACAAATTACACGGAGGTAGGCATGGCGTCAACGCCAAAGAGAGTGACACTCTGGCGTTACAGGCCATGGCCCCAGCTAGGATGTGTGGGAGGCCTGTTAGTTCGAAGGATACTTTGGCACATTTCAATCCTTTGATCATCAAGACTCAAAATCCGTCTTATGAGAATCTTCCGGGTTATGGTTATCGTTGGGGGACGCCTCAACGTCAGAACCTATTCCTGAGAATATAGAGCTCTATGAAAATTACACTAGTGTACATGAGACGTGGGATAGAAACTCCATCATAATTGATGATGTAGTTGCGTATTTCGTTGCGCATGAGTTTGTTGAGTCAGATGATATCGAACCACGCTCCGTTGATGAATGAATGTCAACGTAGAGAGATTTGGCCTAACTGGAAAGATGTGATCCAGGTTAAGATGGATTCTCTAACGAAGAGGAAGGTTTTCGAGCTAGTGATGCCAACACCTCCTAACATAAAACCTATTGAATAATGGGTCTTCGTTAGAAAGCGTGATGAGAAAAAGCGATGGCAATCTCGCCTTATGGCGCAAGGCTTCTCACAAAACGCCCTGGAATCGACTACGGTGAGACATATTCTTGTAATGGATGTCATTGCACTCCACTACCGTGTCAGTTTGGTAGTTTTCTGAACAACTGAACATGCAGCTTACAAATGTGGTCACTACGTATCTCTATGGGGATCTAGATACGGAATATACATGAAGGTTCATGGTGAACTTCATTTACCCAAGTCAAGTGGCTCTAGACCACGGAGCACGTTTACAATAAGATTGAAACGCTCACTAAAGTGACTACTTGATTGGGAAGGATTATGCCCACGCGTTTCTATGACAAGTTTCGGATTCTATCGCGGTTCATGTTGGACATGATCTTCATTAGAAGCTCTTAAAGAGTTAAGGGAAACCGCTGAACACTTGAAATCCGAGTTTGAGATGAAGGATTTTGGGAGAACACGATTATGTCTCGGTTTGGAACTTGAGCATCGTGTTGATAGATGCTTAGACATTTGACAAGGTCAAACCTTCAAGCACCCCCTTGATCGTTCGTAGTCTTGATCTTGAAAAAATCCTCTTCATTCGAAGGGTGATAATGAAGATGTGTTAGAGGCAGGAGTGTCTTACTTGAGTACAATAGGCGCATTATTGTACTTAGCTAAATGCACAAGACCGGACATCTCGTTTACAATGAACTTGTTAGCTAGATATAGCTCTGCGCCAACGCGACGCCATTGGATTGGTGTAAAAGATATCTTTCAGTACTTGAGATGTACGATTGATATGGGCTTGTTCTATCCCTACAGAGAGATGATGGATTCGGATCCATCACACACCAGAAACGCCGCCAACGCTGGCCTGCGCTCTCTATCCCCATCCCAAAACGATATAAGTGTTTTGGAAGGTTTTGCTGATGCTGGGTACCTCTCTAACCCACACAAAGGTCGCTCCCAAACTGGTTAAGTGTTCACCATGGGAAAAGACCATGATATCTTGGAGGTCTATAGAACAGACCGTCGTTATATCTTCGAACCATGCAGAGATTATTGCTCTTCACAAAGTGGTTCGTGAATGTTTATGGATTGGATCCATAATCACGCATGTTCGAACAATTGTGGTTTGAAGTCTACCACAAGATGAGCCTATGAGCATTTAGGATAATGCTGTTCGTTTTGAACAAATGAAGCTAGGCTACATCAAAAGCGACAACACCAAGTATAATCAGCAACAACAAACTTTCCTCAAGATCAAAGTGAATTAGGTTCAATCTGAGGAAAATATGGCAGACTTGTTTACTAAGTCATTGCCCAAATCCACGTTCGAGAAACATGTGGCAAGAATTGGCTTGCGGAAATTATCTGAACTCCATGATCGTAGTCATCAGGGGGAGGCACAGACATCAGGGGGAGATGTCTACATGTTCGTCTCGAATCGTGAAGGGTGTGTTGTGCTCTTTTTCCCCTTCGACCGAGGTTATTTTTGTCCCATTGGGTTTTTGTTACTCGGCAAGGTTTTTAACGAGGCAACGAGAGAAGCACCGCGTTTGGACAACACAAGGGGGAGTGTTTAAGGATATCTCTATTTGTGTTTGGCCCAAACTCTAGGTTACTTGACCTAGTGGTAATAGGGTTTAATTAGAAGAATCTAGAGATTATCTTTCCTTGTATGATTCTAACTCTATGCATTGTAATCCTCTATATAAAGAGGCCCCTATTATCAATGAGAACAGTCATGATCACCTGGTCACCTACTGACCAAATATTATTTGGTCAGTCACCGTTCGATTGACATCGGACGGTTGACAGCTAAGTGATGAAATCTGAGATGAGAGCTGTCAACCGTCTGATCTCAATCGAACGGTGACTGACCAAATGATATTTGGTCAGTAGGTGACCATGTGAACGGGGCCGTCAATGAGAATACACAGCGATTATCTCTCAATTTCTGATTCCCTAAAACAACTTCAACATTTTGGGTTTCAAAAAGAATTTTTGAGTGAAAATCATGTGTTATATTTTGAGTGAAAATTGTGAAGTCAGAGTTATTTTATCTAGAAAAAATTCTAAAGTTGGTACCCACAAGTTTAATGAATTCCTCAATTTCCTTCTGTAATGGTCTTAATTTCCTAGAAGCATTCAAGGAAAACTCCACACTACCCAATTCCTTCCTAGACAGGAATATAGGCCGAATAAAAATTTCCGCCATCTTCAAACTCCAATATTCCAACCAAAACTCTCCTTATAATCACATGTACAAAATTCAAAACCCACTTGAAAGAGCAATAACGCCTTTTCAATTGAGCCAAATCTTGCCAGTAGGAACAAAGCCCATCTAGCTCGGTTGGCAGAGCTCAAAGGCTCTTAATCTTGTGATCGTGGGTCCAGTCCCATGGCAGGGGTCTTAATTTTAATTTTTTTGTTGTTTTTCTTTTTTCATTTTTAAAAAGCCAGACCAAGAAGGCATTGATTTTTTTATTTTCTTCTTTTTCCTCTGAAAAAAGATAAGAAGAAGAATAAGAATAAAAATATTTTCTACATCGCAGGTGTGAATAAAGATTGGTATAAACAATGTATTGTTACTACTTGGTTGATTAGAAAAAACTAGTCTGTAATCACATGTTCTGTATGTGTAAGAAAAATTTAATTGTAAAAAAAAAAAAAGTTATCTCTAGAAGAAATAGATTCAGTGGGTGGTTATTGCAGAGAGAAAATAGTGGGAGAGAAAAGTGGGGATTGTGGAATCATTTCTTTTTAATTTTCTGAATAAAAATATATTTTATAATTGTCCTATTTACCCTTGTGATTTAATTTATTCTCAAAGTTTTTTAATATTTCAGGATTAAATCTGTCAAAAATTTCAGTTTTGGCTAACAAAGCCTCCTCTTAATAATAGATCTTTTTTTTTGTAATTTCTTCAATTCAATTTGCTATAATATTTACTATTTTAGCCTTCATGTGTTAAATTATAAATTTTTAGACTATTATCAAAGAAGGGTAAATTGTGGGTTTTTGAAAATTTAACCATAAGCCTTATTGGCTTAATTAATACTGATGATAGATAATTGGGTGGGTTGGGGTGGTGGGGATTTAAAAAAAAAAATTAGACCCGTTGCTTTAAAACCCCCCGCTTCTGAGCTGAAGCCCAGCCCAACTAAAAGAAGGGCTAGCGATGGGAGACAGAGAACGAGATAAAGGTACCGGCGAACCCTAGACCTCTGAAGCTTTTTCCTCAGAGACGCAAAGATGGGAGGGACGGATCTTATGAGTAAGATTGTAGGGACAATCGGACTTGGAGTTTTCGGAACTACTTGGTTTTTCATTTACGAAGATGCCCGTCGTCTCATTGAGACAAGAGCACAAGAGAGAAAAAATAGAAAAAAAATCGAAGAAGGGAGAATTCATGTAAGAATTTCTGTTTTTTCGTTTCCCTGTTAAGATTTGCAGATGTTTAGATACATACATGTTAATTTTAGATCTACAAATACAAATTTGTTTGCTGATCCATCTTTTAGTTTGGTTTTATGATCCTTCAGTATTCATATATTTGCAAGATTCTTTGATATGTTTTTTGATCCATGTAAGAATACTCTCTTTTTTTGTATCCTTGTTAAGATTTACAGATGTTTAGATACATACATGTTGTTAATTTTAGATCTACAAATACAAATTTGTTTGCTTTATCTTTTAGTTCCGTGTTATAATCCTACAGTATTCATATATTAATTCCAAAAAAAAAAAAATATCCCCTATTTCAAATCGTTCGATCTTACCTTGTTGTATGTTGTATGATGGAATGGTTGGCTATTATGGTTATCTTAGAATTGTAAATTAGGTATTAGGTGCATCTTATTTCATCTGTTTGTAGGTTGCTTATTAGGCTGTTGCAGTTTCCTCCTTGTTTTGGTTCCACGTTTTCTTTTTCACTCTTTTTACCGTTGTTTGCATCGACTCAAGGTCTCATCTCTATTTCAAAATTCTGGCTCCTGAATTTAACACAATGGTCTTTCACTTTTCACTTTTATCCTTGAACACAGCAAGACGAAAATTGTTGTCTATTTTAACATTATCACAATGAGATTTTGCTGCTTGTTTATTACTATTCATGTTTTTTTTTTTCCTGGTTCATTTTTGAAATCTGATTCAAATTAATGAGAAGCTAGTGAATTTCTAATTAGCTAGCTGCGGTATGCTGTTCATCTTCTACTTCTTCTTCCTCATTATCCAAATGATATAGCATATTATTGTTTTAACATTTCTAGCCTCATGCTGACAGGAATGATGCTCCATAACAAGGAAACAACAAGTCTCGTGTGCAGAGATGATTAGTCGCTGATGTCTTTTGGTTCTTGAATCAAAACTATGTTTGTATTTATTATGGTTGTATGAACTCAAAAATATGAGGCTTGATTCTTGATTCTGACATTGTTATATTAATGACGATTAGTATTTATGCTTAGTAACCATCTTTCGTTAACCAAGTTACTATTGATACAATCCAAAGCCTAAGCATCTTTTGTTTGCAACAAGTCGGGCCAAATATGGTGTCAGATTTTTAGGTGTAAGAATCTAGACTAAGTTTTGTTTTAGTTTCTGAGAAAAGCTTCACATCTACCTCATCACTTGTGTTTCATCTGTAGAATCATTTTTGTCATGCTTTTCACTGTTGTTTACCTCTTCAACTCTTCATATAGGAGAAACAGAATTTGATGTCCAACTGGCCTAATAGCTGGACCAGCTCTATTTCCAGGAACTTCAGTTCTGCATTATGAACCTTGTTTGATACCGCCCTCAACTGCCCAGTTTTTAAAATTCTTAATTTAAATGTAAATCTACAGCTATCAACCTGATAATGGATTGGTACAAATGCTAGTTTTTTGCTTCATTGCTTACGAGCATCACATGTTTATCACTGTTGAATGAAGGCTATCTATGGCTACACTAATTTCTAGATATTCACTTCCCCTACCATAAGAGTGTCCATCGATCATCCAGTTTTCCGTTTTGGGTGAACAAGCAAGTATACCGAACAAACAAACTAACACACGAATTTCAAAACAGTATCAATTCACAACTAAAGAAACACAATCAGACTAATTGAGCACTCCTGTCAATTTAATATAGTCTAGATATTTATCCATCAATTATCTTTTTTGAGGGGAATGAAAGACTAATTCATTGATGGGGAATCATTACAATAGCCTCCACCCTTGGGAGGAAAATTGGTAAAGAAATCCACACAAAACTGACCATCTTTGGCCTCTTGCGCTAGAATGTGCGCCACCAAATTTGCCTTATGGTTACTGTAACTTACTCTTGCATCTAAAGCAGCATGCAACAGTGCTCTCAAGTCACTTAACAAGAAACCCAGGTCCGAGTGGTCCAGGGAAGACCCGGAAACTGCTTGCGCTAAATCCATGCAGTCGGTCTCTACCACCAAAGGGGTAAGCTGGTGATCAAGTGCTAGCTGCATTCCTTGAATTAAAGCTAGCAACTCCGCATGCCTAGGTGAATTAGCCACCTCCAGAGTGTGTCGAAATCCCCCAACAGCAGACCCTTCATGATCACGAAAGATCCCTCCTAACCCCGCCAGACCGGTATCTAAGTTGAACAGCGCATCCACATTAAGTTTGATAAAACCGACTGAAGGTTTACACCACTTATGCAAAAGCCCGTTGCCTACTATCACGAACAGGAGGAGAATGCGCAGCTTTATAGTCGTTGCCTACACACAAGCAGAGGAAAAAGATCTTACATGTAGATTCCAATTACTTAGCTTTATTACGAAGTAAATGCAATTTTTTAAAGAAGAGTTGGAGGAAGCAAATTCTGGTTCATGAAAACACACAATGTACAGCGCGAAGGAAATAACTACATTAAAGCTAACCTGTAAACTTTGATCTCAAAGTCTCCGATGCTCGTTGCACCAGCTCAATGCACGGGGAAAAGGAGCATACAATCGCATCTTGTTTCAACATTTTCTCAACTGAAGGGATGGCTAGCCAGGGTTGGGGAAGGTCCAGGAAGACAGAATCTGCCCTCCCAGATAACTCTTCTGGAAAACCTTCACCCTGAATATCTCTAACTCCTACTGTGACCGTGTTGCTTATCCCCGTCTTTTCAAAGTCCTCCCTATAAAATTAAAGATCATTTCAGCATTTCAAGACATCTAATAGGTAATGAAAATCTTCTTCAAACAGAGGTAATTAACAAATCCTTTGATGTTATGGTTCCCATCTATGTGAGAAGTCTATAAACAAATTAGTGAATTACTCAATTTACTATGTCAATCTCAAATATGTGTTAAAAGAAAAAAAAAAAATATTGATCTAATTTGTACATGAAAGGGGACATCTCAAGCAAATAGAAACTAGCTAGTACCAAAATCATGAATATTAATAAGCAACAAGCCTATAGCCAAAAAAGTGGAGATCTTCATATCTTACCTAGCCGAGGCCGCCCTTTGTTCATGGAAATCAAATGTATAGACATGTCCCTTAGGCGCTACAGCCCTTGCAAGTGATGTAGTCAAAGACCCACTTCCAGTCCCCGACTCAAGAACCACACAGCCAGGAACTATCTCCAAGAACACGATCACAAAGCTAATATCAGCAATGTAGAGAATCTGAGTCCTGTGACTCAGAACCAAAGTCCAAAGCTCAGGAGTGGGAGCCAACAAGTAAACAAATCCACCTTTGCTGCTGAAAACTTTGGACCCAAATTGCTTCCCTATCCAATCCGAATGCTTAGACACACCAAACCGATTCTCAAGCACAGAACCGTCACACACTTTAACAGCCTTCATGTTATCATATCTCTCATACACAATAACCAAATCCCCATCTTGAATACATATTGTGAAAGATAGCTTCTTCTTTGCAGATTCAACAGGCAACATCCTCAAAATCTTGAAAAAAAAAAAAAATTGAACTAAATTTCAACCATCATCATAACACCTACTCAGAACTATTATAACCTCAAATTTAGCATTGTACAAAAAGCAAATAGCTTTATACTGATTCTGATTATTTATCAATAACCCAGTTTACAATTAACAAAGAAAAGCTGGGAATTACCAGTTAAACCTTAAACCCTAAGAACTACAATCACAGAGCTAAAAGAACAGACCTTTATCAAACCAATTATCAAATTTTCCAAAATAATGTTAAAAATTTTAAATAAATTGAACTAAAACTGCAATAGACTAACCTCTTCAGTTGCCCTAAAATCTAAAAACGCAGAAGAAGACCAAAAGAAGCTGCAAAGAATACTGAAGAAAAGGAAGAAGAAGCAAAACCTTTTGCAAAAGTTTGGGTCTTTAAATTGGGCCGATGGGGGAACATATTTTCTGGAGGCCAAAATTTTGATGTGCTTTCTTTTTTGGTGGGCAATCTGATTTACCCGTTGTCAACGGTGAGAGAAGTGACCAGTAGAAACCGCTAAAATTTTCGGTCATGAATTCCGATGGAACCCAAAACATGAAGCTTAGAAGAAGATAGAGGGAGCTGAGGAATTATTCCTATCAGTCTTTCCCTGGGTAGTTTTCAGGTTTACACTAACACTACCCTGCTTAATATTTACTGTTTCATTGCAGTGTGTGAAGCTTGATATTCATAGTGGCATTATGGTTATGATTGTGTCTGGTTTTGGGTCTATATTTTTGTTCCAATACATGTTCTTTTTGTGCAAATACAATCTCATGGTATTTGTTTTTTTTGTTTTCTGGATTTTTCTGTATTTTCTGCTAATGCAGTGATGCTATTTTGTGTTAAGGGTGTAAGTATCAGTCTCATTGCAAATTTGATAAGCCGTTATTGAAGATTCCATGAGAGAAAGCTATAATTAGAAGCTAGGTTGATATCGATACATTGGTTATTGGTATTTTTAAGTAGCATAACAGTGTGAAGTATATAGCTTTGGCATTCTGATGCTAAAATTTTGGTACTCAACTTTAGCTCTTTGTTGGGAATTGTTGCTTTTCCGTATACCAATTCGAATTTGAGGACGCGGGGTAGTTTACTCGACTTTCTCAAATAGTTGTGGATGATTGAGTAACAGTATATGTTGATTTCTATAGCACGATGGAACTAGAGATTACTGCTGATACTACTGCCCTGAGCTATTGGTTGAACTGGAGAGTCTTGTTGTGTTCAATTTGGGTTTTCACACCTATGGTTGGAGCGTTGCTAATGATATGTAAATATGAAGATTTGGAATATTTGAAATCTCGCCGAGGAGAAACTCAGCGCGACGTAGATAAGGATTTCTGTGGTGATGAAGCATGGAGACCATGCTTGAAAGTAATTCACCCTTTATGGTTGTTGGCTTACCGAGTGACTGCATTCTTTCTGCTTTTGGCAATACTGGTTGCTAAAGTTGTCGTCAGTGGTGGTGGCATATATTACTACTATACTCAGTAAGACTTGTCTCAGCTCATCTGGTACCATTCAATTTCTAGGGTTATCTATACATTATGCAATGAAGTTACACATGAAAACTGAAACTGGTTTACTATTCAGTTCTTGTCTAACTTTGACCAGCGGCCACTATATTCAATTTGTCACGAGGTTCATTTGTTCAATCCGAATTTCTATTCTATGGCTATGGTCTGGAAGGATTTTTAAAATGGATTTTCATTTAAGACATTTCTTGTATGTCATCAACACCAGCTTCCAAGTTAGTCATGACGTGTTTTTGTATGTCATATTTTTTATGATACTTCCAACTTCAGGTTGTGATGTTTTCTGGATTTGGACAGGTGGACTTTTACCTTGCTTTACCATTTATTTTGGGGTACGCTTTCTGATCTTCTTCTACCTTAGATCTTAATAATCTAGTATTCGATTATTAAGATGCTACCATTAGCAGACTAAACAAAAGCCTTTGTAAATTCCCAGTTGAACTTTGTTCTCAGTTTTGCTGTGTGCTCTTTTTGTAGCTTGGATCTCTTCTATCCATTTATGGTAGTTTCTTGTATAACAAAACGAGAAGAATGGGTATGGGTGTTCAACATGTGGGGTCAGATGCAGAGAATGGAACATACGTGCTCCTTGAACATGAGGAAAACGGCTTAAATAACCAAGAGGAAAATTATGTTCTCCCACTAGCAGTCAAATGCAGTTATGTCTTTCAAGCTATATTCCAGGTCTTGTTTTCTTCTTTTTCCCCAATAATTAGTGAACACAATAGCTCTGATGCTAATAAGTTCATTCTAGCTCTCTTCTTGCAAGATTATCTTAGTTATGAGCCAGAGAAGCTATTGAGCATGTTAACATATTCTCACTGGTGATGTGGTTGCATACATCATTTTTAACTCCATCTTTCCACTCTATTTTGATGTATTATATTCAGATGAATGCTGGAGCAGTGATGCTTACCGATTGCATTTACTGGTTCATAATCTTTCCATTCCTCACCATCAACTACAATCTGAGTTTGGTATGTACTACAACTCTCGGTTCATCCTCTGCCTCCCTTTGCTTGATTGTTTTTCTTGCCATGGGCAATAACAGATGTGTGTCTTGGTCGTGTTTGTAAGAAACATAGTCATTTGAAAGCCAAGTGTAGCTTGATTATGTCAGACCTTCTCATATATACCAAAGAGACCAAAGGAATGATTTTAAATAGATCCAATGTAGTTTGTCAGTTTGGATGGTTTCTAGCAATGTCTTCATTTCCTATCTGGCTTATGGTTTATATTTTCTGTTGAGGTTCCTTTTTGTGTCAGTTGACGGTGACCATGCACTCGGTCAATGCTGTTTTACTCCTTGGGGATGCAATGTTAAATTGCTTGGTAATTTCTTTCAGACATTCTTTTCTCACTTTGAAAAGAGAGTTGTTTATCTAAACTTCTCACTTGGTTAACTTTTTCAACTTACACTTTCAGCAAGTTCCCTTTGTTCGGATATCTTTGTTTGTTTTATGGACTGGTGCTTTTGTCATTTTCCAGTGGATCATTCATGCTTGTGTATCAATATGGTAATGTTGGTTATCTTTTTGATATCTCGGAACATCCTAATTCCATCGAAGAAAAGTTAATAATTCTCTTTGTTGCAGGTGGCCATACCCATTCCTTGACTTGTCATCACCATATGCCCCAGTTTGGTAAGTTTTCTCAAATCTTTTTGTGACCTCTCCTCATTGTTGGTACATCAGATTTATGGTAAAATACCATTCTTTTACTGAAGAATATGATCTTCGATCTGAAAATGGTCAGGCGGATTTAAACTCGTTAAGGGTTAAAATGATATCAAGATAAAATTCTGCAAACTTCAAGAAACAATGGATTTTATGAAGAGTTATAAGTCGGTAATCACCTGAAGATATAAGTTATAATCTGTTATTGCGTACTGTTTAGCAGAATTATGTATATCTGATCCATTTCATTTTGTGGTACTGAATTGCAGGTACTTGATGATGGGATTGATGCATATCCCATGCTATGCTTTATTTGCACTAATCGTTGGGTCAAAACGTCACCTATTGTCAAAATGGTTTCCTCTGTCATGTCAATGTTAAGGAAGAGATGGTGTCCTTGGTACTACTGATGAATTCTCAAAGACACGTCAGTTGTTTCCTGGTGCAAGCGGAGAGAATGCTCTTTATTTCAGGCATCTCCTCTCCTATAGGATAAGCGAATGTAAAGCTCAGATGTATCAATTTTCTGTGCTAACCAACATTTCTGACAGAAATGGAAAAGGAAAAGGGAGCCGAATTGGATTATTCTCATTTCTCCATTTGTACTAAAATTGTAAGCTTTTTATAACCTGAAATTGTACTGATATATTTAGCATCAAGCTCATGATTCAATGTATAATCCTGTGATAGTTAACTGGTTTTTCAGTTTGATTAATGTTCATTTCTATTTCAATAACGACAATTCAATCAAGGTATTGTGAAAATGTTTGCTCTATTTAAGACCAGAAATCTGAGGCATGGAACCATGGCTAAAGAATTCCATTATCAGTAGGAACATCCATCCCAAACAACAAGATAAGTAATGCAGAAAATTCATTCATCCGCAAATTGAAATCAAAAATATCAAATCACAGACTGAAATATACAATTCAAGTTTAATGTGCTTTATGTTCTGGAAGAGAGAGTGGTGTACAGATCAAGTGGTGTACAGATCAAGCAGAAGCACATAAACGAAATTATTCTACTATGTCCAAACTCCCTTTTAAGCAGAGGATTTGGCAACAGCTCCGGCTTGAGTGAGCAGAGGGGCCAGCTTTCCTTCCTTGTGCAGGGCCGTAGTTGCTGCAGAGCCATATCAAATTACATTACATTAAGACAGAAGCTTATGTATGTGGAAGACACAATTTAAAACTTCAATCTAATCATAGGGTGGTTTAGGGATTGTAGTCATACCAAACATCCACCGATGAACACATTCGGCACAGTCCGCTGTCCTGTCAACTCAGCCAGCGCTGCTTGTAGCTGACTTCCATCACCTTCAAAATCAAAATACAAAACAGAACTACCATTTATCACTTCTCCTTTCTACCCTCAAACAAAGTTAAAAATCAACGATTCATGCATAACGTCAGGTCTACCGCTCTTGAAAACAGATTTAATCACCACATTTTCGTAATTTGCCCGATAAACTTGACAACTATACAACTGCGAATGCCTTGTGAAAAATATCGCAGAGCCATCACAACTCAAAAATGTATACTCATTTTCAAGTTGTCAATAACTAAAAGTAAACTAACCAATAGAAAAGATAATAAAAATTGAAACCACAACCAAACTTGAGCTAATCGAAACTCAATTGCTATGGATTTGAACTGCATCCGATAACAACCACCCAAACGATTTGGTCAAACCAAGCAGATACAAAATCAACTTTATCAACAACACGCCAAATATTTCAAGCAACCAATCAATCAAATCAGAAAGAGAGAGAGGTACTGACTCTCTTGGTCCAATTCAATGGCCTTGAAATTGGCTCCCATTTGAGAGAAGAGCTTCTTCACCGTCACGCAGTAGGGACAATACGACGCTGCAACCAAATTCACACAGATCCATCACCATTTTCACATTTTCTTTAGAGCAAGTGCACCGCATCAGAGCATATGCAGCAGTAGGCACTGCCTATAGGCTGAAATTGTACAAAGGCTGATACTCTTCACATAAATTGTCTTTGCCTTCATGTTTTTATGCGAGAAAAATTCAGTTACCGTCCCCAAACTATTCTGCCAAGGCCAATTTGATACCCGAACTCTCAAAAGTATCAATGTGATACCTAAAGACCTAAATTGGCATCAACGTGATACTTCCGTCCAAAATTTCTGACGGCGCCATTTGTTTGCTGACGTGGCAAGCACGTGGGTCCAAAAAAAAAGTGAAATGACCCATTTACCCTTTTTTTTTTGGAGAAAAATTCAGCTACCGTCTCCAAACTATTCTGCCAAGGCCAATTTGATACCCGAACTCTCAAAAGTATCAATGTGATACCCAAAGACCTAAATTGGCATCAACGTGATACTTCCGTTCAAAATTTCTGACAGCGCCGTTTGTTTGCTAATGTGGCAAGCACGTGGGTCCCAAAAAAAAGTGAAATGACCCATTTACCCAAATCGAGCAATTGACAGTGTGTGGGAGAAGCCAAAGGTACCAAGTACCAGCTGACAAGTCTTTTTCTTGATCTAATTGTGCTCAATTGCTATCTGGGTTGGTTTTGCTTTTTTGGTTTATGCTGGGTTTGTTTTTAGTTCTTATATACATGAATTCATGTTATATGTTGCTTTGCCCTTATGATTGTGATTTTGATCCAAGTATTTGGTATATGTTGTTACTGACATGACGGCGGCAGTGGAGGAGGAGGATGCTGAGGTTGTGGCGGTGGAGGAGGGGGTTTGATGAATGGAGGTTCTATTAGCGAATGGGTGACGGTCTCTGCGAAGAAAGAAGATGGTTGGTGGAGCTAAGGTTCACCAAAATTTGGTGTGCAGCGAACCAGTTTTCCAGTTGGTTGCCCCGGAAGAGGAAAGCTGCTGAGCGGAGAAGAAGGAAATCGGTTTTGGCGGAGAAGAAGACATGGGTGTCTCTGGGTGCCCAGAGCAGTTTTCTGGGTGCAGAAAGATTTGATTTTTTTTTTTTGTTAATCGTGTCACCCAACTTTCGTTTTGGGTCCGTCTGCTGGGAGTTGAATGCGAAGAACATGGATTTGTAGCAGGAATTGGAGAGGATGATGGCAGCATTGGTGATGGTTTGGGCGGAGGGAAGGAGATGAGAAAGAGGAGGAGGAGAGAGAAGAAGAAGAGGAATGAGTTTGAAGAAGAAGCAGAAGCCATTTTTCTTTGATTCTTGGGTGGAGGAGAAGGAGCGGAGCTTGCGGTGGTTTGGCTAGAACAAAATCCCAGAAGAACAAGAACAAGAACAAGAACAAGAAGAAGAAGAAGAAGAAGAAAAATGAAAAGAAAAAAAATGCTCCTATCATTTAATAGGATTGATCTAGGTGCTTTCACTTAGGTTAATTAGTAAAGGAAAGTAAAATATGGGAAATCATTTGCTTCAAATGTTTCACATGATCGACTTCTTTCTCATGACTTAGATGATCAATTATAGGATTTGAATTGAGTTTAATCATATGGAATTGGTTTTGATCTTTGTTTCTTACATTTCATCCTTGTATATATGTTTTTATATTTTCTTTATTTCATTTAATTTTAATTTTCAATTTTATAAATCTTAAAACCCCCTTATTTGTGTTTACTTGTATATATTTATATTCTTTATTTTATTTTTGTAAATAATACTTTATTATTTTAATTCTTTATTTGTTTACACAATTGTATATATTTATATTCTTTATTTTATTTTTGTAAATAATACTTTTCTTTATTTGTTTACACAATTACAGGTGTACTCTCAATCCTCGGTTAGAACGATCCCTACTTATTCTATACTAACGATGACATTTTACAGGGTTAAATTACGCGCTCATTTTGTGCGTGTCAATTTTTGGCGCCGTTGCCGGGGATTGACACTCATTTCGAGCTTGTCAATTTTTGGGGCCGTTGCCGGGGATTGACGCTCATTTTATGCGTGTCAGCAAACAGACGACGCCGTTAGAGATTTTTGACCGAAGTATCACTTCGATGTCAAAATACGTCTTTAGGTATCACATTGATACTTTTGAGAGTTCGGGTATCAAATTGGCCTTGGCAGCATAGTTTGGGGATGGTAGCTGAATTTTTTTTTTTTGAGGAATTAACAAAAAAAAGGGTAAAAAGTCGATTTTGCCCTTTTTTTTGGACCCACGTGCTTGCCACGTCAGCAAACAAACGGCGCCGTCAGAAATTTTGGACGGAAGTATTACGTTGATGCCAATTTAGGTCTTTAGTTATCACATTGATACTTTTGAGAGTTCGGGTATCAAATTGGACTTGGCAGAATAGTTTGGGAACGGTAACTGAATTTTTCTCTTTTTATGCAGCAGTTCAAGGCAATACTAAGAGGCAAAGTATAATTTTAAATATAATTTTTTTTTTTTTTGATGACTATATAAAATCTATTTTGATAAGTGGTGATAGCATTATTTAACTGAAATGAAGGTGGTAATAGCATTATTTAACAATTATCTATACTATTATTAAGAGAATAGGTTTTGTTAGCTAAAATTGAAAATTTTGACATATTTAACCCTGAAAGATTAAATAACTTTCAGGATAAATTAAATTATAAGGGTAAATATGACAATTACAAAATATATTTTTATTAAGAAAATCAAAAAGAAATAATTACATATCCCCCAAGTTTTTCTCCCACTGTTCTCTCTGCAATAACTGTTTTACTTTTTTTTTTTTCCTTATAAAAAAAAAAAAAAAACTATTACACATGCAAAGCATGCATGAAGGAGGCTAGTTTATACTAATGTGGGATGTGGTCTCCTTTTTTATGTCGGGCAATTGAGAATGCAAAGTGGAGACTTCAAGTTGGGCGGGAAGGTAGGAGAGCTGAATCTTAATGATGCACGTGGAGAGTAGGTGGCTGTTGCGGATGGTAAAGACAAAGGTCAGGAAATTGCTGACTGGACAGCTGGACTAGTAGGAAAGCCAAACTTGTCCAGGCCCAATTAGCTAATTCATGTGGTGGCCCAAAGTTTAGACCCGAGTCTTCTTCTGTTGGGGGAAACACGAAAATCCCTAATTATAATTATGAGTTTGAGGTTTCTGGGAAAGGCAATGGCGAGTTCAAGGAGAGAGAGTGTTCACAGGCGCCAATCCTTTCGGGTGAGGAGGTTAATGAGAAGGAAGGGAAGACTAAAACAAAGAGCAGCAGTGGCAGTAAAGGCCGCGGTATGCGAGGGGGAAGCAGGATGGGTTGTCCGCGAAGGGTCACTAGGGACGATCTGCAGCAGGTGCGCAACCCATGGGCGAGGGTCACTGGGGAGGATCTGCAGCAGGTACGCAGCCCATCGTCGCCCATGGGCTCGGCGGCGTCGGATAAGGTGTCAGAGGTAGCTGTAGGGAGTCAGAAGGGGAAAAGTTGGCGTGGTTTCCCAGTTGGTGGTTGAGGACGCAGAAATGGCCAATTGTAGGGCTCCCCTCGAAAAGCAGTTTCTCCCATGGTGTCAGGTAACAAAACTGTGATGGGCTCCGGTTCTTGGGCCCATCACGAGAACTGATAGGCGTAAGTTGGAATGTGCGGGGATTGGGGAACCCGCACACGTTCCGGGCCTTGAAGAAGTTTCTTCAGGCAAGAGACCCCGATTTGGTTTTCTTAATGGAGACCCAAAAAAAGAAAGAAGAAATGGCGGATATCTGTTTTAATTTGGGTTTTGGAGGGTGCAATGTTGTGGGGAAGGTTGGCCGGAGTAGTGGTGGATTTGCAATGTGTTGGAAAAATCATTTGGTGGTGAGACCGTTGGGTTCTTCACAGGGGCACATTGACATTGAGGTGGAGCATGGTGGAAGTGTTATCAGAGTTACCGGTTTCTATGGGAATCCTGACTCTCAACTCAGGCATTTCTCCTGGGAGCTTCTGCGTCGGATTGCCCTTTCAGTGCACGGGCCCTGGATTATATTTGGCGATTTTAATGAACTTCTTAGCATCACCGAAAAGGTAGGTGGGGGTGAGAGGCCAGAGAGATAGATTCAAAGATTTCAGGAGACTATTGATGATTGTGGTTTGCAGGAGGTAGAGTGTTTGGGGCCATTCTTTACTTGGAAGCGAGGCTCTATCTTAGAAAGACTTGATAGGTGCTTCATTAATCAAGATGCGGCGGATCTATTTCCACTTTTTCATGAGGTTCATGTGGATGTAGGGGCCTCTGATCATATTTCACTACTTTTGTTGACAGAAGGTTTACAGGGGGGAGGTGTAGAGGAGGAAGGAGTAGAAGAAGGTTTCAATTCGAGGCTTTTTGGACAAAGGAACAGGGATGTGGAAATGTGGTGAAGGAGAGTTGGTCAGGCATTGAGGACCTAATAGATGTGAAAGCTTGTCAAATGTCTCACGGGCATTGCAGCGATGGAATGCGGATACAATTGGGCATATTCCAAAGAAAATTAAGCAGTTGAATAATGAGTTGTCTAAGTGGCCGTTTGATAGTCGAGATGAAGGGGTGCAGGTTAAGAGGAAACAAGTGGTGAGTGAGTTGAACAAGTATATGGAGTTGGAAGAGTAGTTGTGGAAGCAGAGATCCCGCATATCTTGGTTACGGGAAGGTGATCAGAACACAAAGTTCTTTCACAATTTCGGTAAAACTAGAGGGCGGAAGAACCGGGTAGTCGGGTACAGGGTATTACCAATACTGAAGGGCAGTGGCAGGCAACTGAGGAGGGTATCCAGACTGCTTTTGTGGACTACTTTTCGCAGTTGTTCACTTCTGAGGGTCACAACCACATGGAGTTGGTTTTGGATGCAGTTCCATGGAAAGTCACTGATGAGATGAATCAGAAGCTTACCAAGCCATTCACAAGACTTGATATTGAACTAGCACTGAAGCAGATGAGCCCAGATAAGTCTCCAGGTGAGGATGGGTTTTCAGCAAGATTCTATCAAACTTATTGGGAGGTGATTGGGGATGATGTTAGCACAACCTGTTTGCAAGTGCTGAATGATGGAGCAAGTGTTTCTGGGATCAATCATACTTTGTTGGCTCTGATTCCAAAAGTGGATAACCCCCAGGTAGTGACTGATTTCTGCCCTATCAGTTTGTGTAACGTTTTCTACAAGCTGATATCGAAAACGTTGGTGAATGGAATGTAGAACTTATTGCCAGAGGTGATTTCTAGCTATCAAAGTGCCTTTGTCCCAGGCAGAAGCATTCACGATAATGTGATTACGGCTTTTGAGGTAGTCCATTCCATTAGAAATAGACTCACTGGAGATGATCCTTTCTGTGTGTTGAAGCTTGATATTAGCAAGGCATATGACAGGGTTGAGTGGGTTTTCCTCCAAAATGTTATGCTACGGCTGGGGTTTAGTGAGAATTGGGTAACTCTAATCATGAACTGTGTACAGTCTGTGCCGTTTAGCATTTTGTGGAATGGTGCAGCAGTGGGAAGGATTACCCCGACAAGGGGGTTACGGCAAGGAGATCCGCTTTCGCCTTATTTGTTTCTGTTGTGTACGGAAGGGCTGACAGGATTATTCCAAAAAGCGGATTGGGAGGGTTTTATTCATGGAGCTAGAGTGAAAGAAGGAGCGCCGGCTATCTCTCATCTATTATTTGCCGATGACAGCCTGTTATTTGGGAAAGCTGATATCCAAGAAGTGACGCAGCTTAAACAGTGTTTATTGTTATATGAGAGTGCAGCTGGGCAGAAGATCAATTTCCAGAAATCGGCCATCTCATTTGGACCAGGTATATCACAGTCCCAGGAGCTCCCCATAATTCAAATGTTGGGGGTCCCAATGGTTCCGTTTCATGAACGGTACCTGGGTTTACCAACAGTCGCCGGACGAAATCGTAAGGAAATGTTTAAGAAAATACATGAGCGCCTTGATTATCATCTGCAGGGTTGGCAGTCTAAGTTGTTGTCAAAGGCAGGCAAAACAGTGCTAATCAAAGCTGTAGCACAGGCTATACCTTCTTATACTATGTCAGTGTTCAGGTTGTCAAAGGGTATTTGTCGCACGTATCAGTCCTACTGGTGGGGAAACAGTGGGAAGAAGAAGGGGATACATTGGTGCAAGTCTGAAGTGTTATGTAAAAACAAGAAGGCGGGAGGATTGGGTTTTCGAGACATCGAGTGTTTTAATCAGGCCTTACTTGCGAAGACGGTTTGGAGGATTGTGCTCCATCCAAATTCTTTAGTGAATCGCATTCTTCAACAGAAATATGCAGTTAACTGTAATTGGGCAGCAGCGCAGATTGGAGACAAGGCGTCTTTTATCTGGAAGAGCCTAATGTGGGGCAAGGAACTACTCTGTGCGGGTATCCGGTGGAGAGTTGGCAATGGGGAAACAACACAGATTTGGGGTGATAAGTGGTTGCCATCACCTTGGTCGTTTCGGGTTATTACTCCTCAATTTTTGGATTTGGGTGCAACTGTGAATCAGCTAATGGAGAGACCAGGTATGTGGAATGTTAACTTCATAAAGGAAAAGTTTCTTGCTATGGATGTGGAGAAAATTCTTTCTATTCCTATTTGTGAAAGTAGTGGGGGAGATGTGGCTATTTGGCATTATACGAAGGACGGGTATTATACGGTGAAATCCGGATATTGGTTGGGAATGGAGTTGAAACAGGTTGGCATGGAAGCAGGTTATAGTGGGGAGAATGATGATCCAAACTCCAAAAATGTCTGGAGTATTATTTGGGGGCTTGGTGTCCCTAACAAAGTCAAGCTTTCTTGTGGAGGGCTTGCCATGCATTCTTACCTTGTGCTGAGCGCCTGTTTAGGCGCAAAGTGTGCTTTCATGATAGGTGTGGTAGATGTGGTAGTTCGGGTGAAACCGTATTACATAGTTTGTGGGAGTGTCCAAAGGTCCAGAAGATTTGGAACTTGGAAGGGTACATGGTTGAGTGGTTTTGTTAAACATTGGAGGGAGGCATCTTTCGCTGATCTGGTGATTCATGTGGCTGCTGTTGGATCCCGTAGTGAGCTGGAGTTGTTTGGCCTCATAAGTTGGTGGATCTGGAAAAGCAGGAATGATCTGTTACATGGTAAAATTGAACTCGAACCTAATAACAAGAAAATCCTAAACACTAGACTCGAATCTAAATTATTAATACAACTGAAATTTGGCAATCAGAGCATTCTAGGCCATTGACTGAAATAAAGTACATGCAGGTTAAATGAAGGTGGTGGACACAATGCCTCAACTCCCACGTATGCTCGACCTCAACTAATCTGCAATCTGGGCAACGTAAAACTGAAAGGCCCAGGGTAAAGCATTTAGAAAAATTATTAGAGTGAGTGAACGGAAAATAGATAATCAAGAAAAAGTAAACAAGGAAATTTAATGTTTCCAAACTTTGCTTTCATATAAAAACCAAGCATGCAATACGAGTTCAAGAAAAATATTTTTAACTGTTAACTGATACGAGCATCTCAAAAATCATTTCAAATCCTTACATGATAAGTAGGTGATGACTAAAGGGTACTGTCGACTAGTCATCTCATGCCATCTAGAGGATACTGACGACCAGATGATGCATCGTACGGTATTGCAGGTTAACCATCTCATGCCATCTAGATAGTATTGTCGAACAGATGACGCATCAGATGGTACTTCTGATTGGAATACTATGAGGCAATAGCTAGAAGGTACTTTGTCTAACCATCTCATGCCATCTGGAGGGTACTACCGACCAGATGAAGCATCTGAGGGTATTGCCGACCACATATATATTCTAGATGATACTGCTCACCAGAATACTGTCTGAAGGATACTTCCGACTATTGCCTGGAGGATACTGTAACCAGGTAATGCATGAATGTGATATTATACTTACCTCCTCTAATTCATAAATTCAAACTTTTTAACTCTCATAAGATTTAAATCATCATCTTTCCGAAAGAAAATCTCAATAGCTCGAAATTCAAGTAACTCGATGAATAAATAGAAACTTTAGGAAAGAAAGAGAAAATTAGAAAAAAACCCAGAAAAATGAAGCTCCTATTAAGAAAAACTCATTCCTATATTTTCTTTTAATCTACATCATTCACATAATTAAACCTTCTTTATAGGTTTTAAGTCTATAATTAAGTTTTTTCACGTTTTTTTAGTTTGACTATTTTACTCTTCTGATTGAATAAGGAAAATATTCCTCAAATATAGTTTTTTTTTTTTTTTAATTTAAATTTGGCATCAGTTATAAACACAAATTAGAATTTAGGGACAATGATAAAAGAGGTCATTTTAAAGTACCTTATTATAATCCAAGCAACACAAATATCCTCATGATAATTAAGGTCACCATTTAACAATCTGACATTAAAAATAACAAAAATGACAACTCATGCCATCACCTCTCTCTTCCCCAATCTATTTCACAATATAATTAACCCCGCTCTCTCTCTCTCAACTGACTTCACCGTCTTCTTAAAAAAAAAAAAAAAAAAAAACTGACTTCACCGCCATGGCTTCTTCAACACCGCCGACGGTGTCTATGCCGTCGCCTGGTCCGATTCTCCGTCAAGCTCTACAACCTTGCCCTCCCGCCTACCTGCAACCTCCTTCGCGAGCACAATGCGCGAGGTCAGCTCTGCTGACTACAACCCCACGCGCCGCGACTCGTTTCTCACCGTCTCGTGGGACGACACTGTGAAGCTCTGGACCGTTGACCTTCCCGCCTCCGTCAGCACCTTCAAGGAGCACTCCTACTGCGTCTACTCCGCCGTCTTTGGTGTGAAAGCTCGGAAGCTCGTTCCAGTCGTCAATGGAGGCCTCTAAGACCTCCAGCAGTACAACCTTGAGGAATGCTTTCGGTAATGTTCTCTCCTTCTTCATCCTCATCCTGATCGGCGTTCTCGCTTTTTCGATCCGTCTTTTCTCTGTATGCCTCCATGATCTTCAATTTTTTCTAGACCTTATCGTTTGTTACTGTTTATATTCAATGTTACTGGTATCGCTGCCTCAAAAATGCATTTATACTACAATCTCTATTCGCTCGTGTTCATGTAATTGTAGATTACTCAATGTTTGAATCATGGTGTCTACGTTTACCAAATCAATTGTGATTCGTTTTGGCTTAGTTTTGTAAAATGGAGATTTAGAATTGTGATTTATCAATGATTTTACTGGTAATGTTCACGCTGTTGTTGCTTTGTGAAAATTAATCTGTAGGTTCTAAATCACTGATATTCACAAGTTTGATCCTTATTTCAATTACAGAATCACTCAGGTTAGGTTCGTTCTCTCGTTTGACATCGGTTGGCATCGAGTAACCTTCTATTGAATTAAGTCTGCTTGAAAGCTAGGAAGTTATTATCATATGGTATATCGGTTTATCTTATCATATTGCAGTGATGCTAAGCTATATAGAAGATGACAGTCTTGTTTGTTGGTTTCAGTTTCTGACAAAGAATGGGAGCATATAACTTGCATTTAAATATCTCATAGCTACTGATTTTGGCATTTGATAATTCCAGGAATTTTAACTTCTGTTTTGTAGTCGTGTTGGTAACTAAAGATGCAGATAAACTGTGTTTTTTTTTCATGCTTCTCAATTTAGACATCTATTTTCTGAATGCTGTAGTAACATGTTGTTGGTGTTACTATTTGTAGGTTGCTTCAACAAGAACTATGACTGGTGACCTTTCTAATCCATTGCTGGTTAAACCTCTTCAACCGGTTGCTGCGCCAGTGGCTCCAGTAGCTCAGAAATCTGATGCACCTGATCGTCTTAATAATTTAGTTGGTGTTGGGTATCAATCATTTGAGAAAGCTGTTTTGAAGAAACTCGCACAGGTTTGAATTTAATTTAACTCATTTTTATTCTACCTTATCTATAGAATGCAAGTAGCGATGAGACTTCGTAAATTGAAGTAAATATACTTGTTTTTGTGTGATGACCTCTTTGTTTTAGAAACCCAAGTTAGATGTTTCTGTTATACAATTTTAAATATGTCTTCTTAAAGCATATAAATATCACCAATTGGATTTATATGATATTATACTTGCATGTGGTAGTTGTGTCAACCATTTTCCCCAGTTATGTCAAATTCTTGGAAAATGAAAGTTATATGAAATTTTACACTGGCCACATTGAATAGGAAACTACTTTTTATCTTATTGCCCAGTTTCTAGTAGATCGGTTTTAATCTTTTGTGGGTTTTTGGTGTACTCTAGGCTGCCCAAAAGCAAAAGTAATATTCAGAACTTAAGAAGCACGAAGGGATGGTTGATCTCAAAAGCAAAGTTCATGATCTCAATGGTTTCAGTGTATAGGTAAGCAAGAGCTATACCTCTTATTATATCTCTTTTTTGGCATTTCCATTTCCATGCCAGTTTGTACCGTTGTCACTTTACTTTCTGAACAATAAGGAATGCTTTCCTACTGCTTTTTGAAAGTGCATGAAAGCACATTCTACTTATGTACCAATATGCTTTTGCCAAGGGTGATCCAGACCACATGGCAAGTGAACTCTATAGACACCCATTTGATTGGAGCTAGAGCTTTTTATTTTGTTTTTGTTTTTTAGGTTAAGGAAGCAAAGGTTTCCTTGAAAGGTTTTTTGGACCTTAAATTTCTCTAATCAAATCAACCGTTTTGTGAAATTGTATCAATAGACTTACAGCCCCGGCTGATATCGGTTTGTTGTTGGATATGCAGGGAACTGGTATGGAGTTTCTCTCTCAATTATCTCAAGATAGCGCAGAAGAAGAACTCTTGGTGTTAACAGTGTTGAATAGTATTGATACTTTGATGCAATCAGAAGCTGGTGGTGGGTATTGGTGGAGGTGTGGATTGGATGATGATGATGATGATGATGATGATGATGTACATTAGTGTTCTTATGCCTATGATAATCAAGATGATGATTAATGTTTCAGCTCCTTAAATCTTCTTTTGCTTGATTATTAATGAATGAACAGCTCATGGTGGTGTGTCCGGCATCATCACATTATAATTTTAGTCCTCTCACAGCGTTCTGCTTCCTAAAATTATTGCTATGTTGCTAGCTTAGCATATGAAAATACATTGTGTTCGTGTTCGATTTTATATGCTTTCTAGCTTTGTAATTCCGTAAAGTAGATCATAGTTATATACACATGCCTGATATGAAGTATGCATCCGCTGTTAGTTGACTATATAATTTACTATTGTTTTGTCAAAGATTAAAGAAAAGTTCATCTTTTTAGGGAGCATGGGATGAGCCAAATCTGCTCCAAAATGTGAGATGTGTTGGTCCATGTTTGGTCGAATTGGTATCGAGCATACCAACTATTGATCTCCCTCCCTACTTGCCTCCAAGAAAGAAGTTGCGGCTTCAACAAAATCAAGACTATTCTCTTATTGGCCAACTGCCAATGCCGTCTGTTTACGCCTCTCAGTTTTTTTTTTGTTTTTTGGTTACCTTGCTAGCCCCCAATAGCCTGTATACTTATATATCTATATAAGTAGACGGTTAGCTTGGAGATTCATTTAAATCTATATGTATGCTCTTTGGCCAACCTCGTACAACATGAGTTTTCATTTACCTTAATTTCTTTTTGAAAGCATCTATCCTGATTGGCAAGCTTTGCATGTAGTTAAAATGAACATTTTCTTCTGTTATTTTTGGACTTTTGAATGTGATTGGCCAGTGAAGTCATTTAACCTCAAGTCACTGACCATGTCACTATAAATCCCTGGACAAGTGACATGGTCAGTTACTTAGTTAGTGACATGTGATTAACAGTGTATGTAACTGACCATGTAACTTACAATGTATGTAACTGACCATGTAACTTACAATGTATGTAACTGACCATGTAACTTACAATGTATGTAACTGACCATGTAACTGATCATGTAGCTGATCAAGTCATCGACAAAGTCACTGATCGTGTCACTAGCCAAGTTGCATTGTATAATTCACTGGCATGCACTGTATAAATATTCATTCAAAAGCCAATTTCCAATTAACATAAAAACAAAAGGAGTCCCAACTCCTAACTGAACGAAATAAAGAATCTCTCCATTTATCATTAGACTTATCGATCACTATTCTACATGAACCTAGAAAAAAAAAAGAGTAAAAGAAAAGACAATTGATTTCATTTCAATACCACATAGCAATATAGCACCCAACTCCTTGAGCTTGTCAACAATAACCCTGCCACCTCTTTGGTTACACCCTTCTTCAGCACAACATCAGCCTTTTCCACCAAGTCTTTAGAGTCCTATACTTCCAAACAGTGAAAGTCCTAGCCTCCTTTATGATTTTGATCTTTGCCACCGCGTCAAACTTCTCAAGCTTTATATCAAATGTGATCTTCTCAGAACATGTCTTCGTAATAACTGGAGGTCTTCCTTCAATCCTAAACATCCAATTCAAGCGAGCCAATTTAACTCAAATGGAGAAACACTCTACTGCCGAGAAATGGAAATATACTATAACCCAAAAGAGACTGATGTCATAGATGTCATCGTTACAAAAGTAAACTTTAGATTCTACTTAGTACGTACAATGGCATAAAAGCATATAAAATTTGGTGCGGATTGTGATTTTTCGTGGTCAATAGTAAAAACTGCCAAAAGGAGCTAAATTGCATCACCAGGCCATATGATGAGGAAACCAGAAAGAGCAAACCTAGTTTACTTGTTTTTATAAAAGATTAGGTTACTCAGCAGTTATGTTTGACTCTTTGCATTACTACTGCAAACCATCCAAAAATGCAAGAAATATTAGATCCTCCTGAGTTTTTTATTGCTTGACAGAATCTCTCTCCACCCAAACTAATAAAATTATTCATTCATAAGAATACCCAGATACTTGAAAGAAGAAACCTTTTCATGTATACAAACTTATTTAACATACCATGAATGTGACATGGATTTTGAGCTCTTGAGTTGCAAGAGTTGCTGGACTCAAACGGACACCTGCAGATACAAATTAGCTCATTAAATTTATTATAGGGAAACAAATTAACAATTTAATTATTATAGATAAAAAAAACTATAATTTCATCAAAAAAAGTAGAAACTATAGTAGTGTTCACAAAGCAAAAATAAAACTCCTACAACATCTTCCATAACATTAAGAAACTAATTGATCAACTATAAGCTATGTACTACTAGTGCAGAAATTAAGGAGAAGGATCATCATTGAAATAACAAGGAAACCCAACGATAGAGAGAGATGTGAACAGTTACCCAGTAGTAATTTGAATCCTACCTTCTTATTTTAGAGAGCCTACCAATCAGAACAAATACAATGGTCCCGCTGGCCTTTTGGGAAGCTTTATCAACGAACTCACTTTAACTATTAGCAGTGCAAGAACAGATCAAAACTAACATAACATATTCCTATCACAAATCAACCCATCGAAACATGAACTATAACAACAAAATTTTCTCAAGCATCCAAAGCCTGCAACACATCAAATGTTGCGGCACAGCTTGAATACACAAAAAATTATAAACTTGAGACCTAATTTCCCCTCTAAGTTTTTGGCACTAATTATAATGTGCCATGAATATCAACTGCAGCGCCTCAGAATTATCAGGATCATTACAGTACACAACCCTAGAGTACCCCCTATCCCCAATTTTGGCATGAACATCTTCGAAAGAAGACAGAATACACGAAAACGAGTACAATTTACTGAAATGTATCGTTCTCCTTCGCCCTCTCGGCATTTTCGCACACCTCAAACTCTCAAATCCAATCCCTAAACCAAACTCCCCTCAATTTCCCACCCACATTGCTCCTTAACTTTCCACAAAATTCACCAACCAAACAAAAAAGTCATACCTACTTCAAATCACAGAAAATTCCAACCATCCACGTATTCAATATGAACTACAACACAAAAATCAGTACCGAATCTACAACAACATAGCCACAATATGAACTCAAAAACTCACAACCTCAAAATCAAGCGAGGCTAATCAAATCGGAGAGAGATTGAGAGCATAGTATAAGAGCTAAAGCAAAGCCTGAGGTGTGGAATATACGGAAACCCTAGCTGTGAGAAGTACCTTACTTCGATTTCGGGGTTTGCGGAGATCTCTTTCTTGCTGCCTGAGCTACTAAAAATGTTGACAGAGAAAGAGAATGAGAGAGAGAAGATAAAGTTTGAGATAGGGACCTCTTATGAATAGGAGAACGAAATCCGCGATGAGGAAGAATAAGCTGTAGGTACAGATCGAGTCTCGAGCACCGAATCTCGGTCGCAGCTCCCGTAGTCTTCATGATTGTCGTCGCCTTCCAGTTCGTCTCTAGGTCGCTTTCCAGTCGAAGATGGAGGTCCAGTGGTCACCGGCGACTCGGCTCCAGCAGGAGAAAGATCGGTGCAAAACGACATCGACTTCGGAGACGGCGAGGGGGTCGATGAAGAGGCGGAGAGTGCTGGAGGGGAGTAGCGTGGGGAGGAGAGAGAGAACTGATTAGGTTTTGAAATTGAAACACAAATCAGGTATTAATACTAAGGGTAAAATGGGAAACGAAAATATCACAATCTGACCTTTTTTAACATCACCTCATTATTAATAAAGACTAAATTAATATTACTAACAATTCATAATGGACTTTTTTATCAAGTGGAAAACTAGATGATTTTTTTATCATTTCACACTCTAATGTGACCTTTTCCATCATTACCCTTAGAATTTAATACAATCAATTTATTTTCCCTTATTTAAAAATGACTAATTGCCTTAATTATTGTATATCTCTTCCTTTCTGATTTGATCTATATATTTGCCATATTTTACTAGATATGTTTGTGTAGATATTCGTATTATTAGATATCTTAACATGATTAATCGCCTTAATTATAGTATATAACTGATGCTGTTGTAAATATTATTATCTATGTGGATGTCCATGTAAATATTCATTAGTTATGTACTTTGATGTAAACCCTACCTCTATATAAAGGAGGCTAATGAGATTGAATGAGAACACTTCTACTTCCTCCCTACTATTCTCTCTCCATATTCTCTCTACTTTATAACACGTTATCAGCACGTTTTGCTCTATCATATTTTCATTTAACTCTATGATGATCCATGAGGTTTATGGTGCAATCCTATTGCTTTGACCAATAACTTGGATCTATGAGTTTTATCTTGTACATTGATTTTATTTATCGCAGACTCATTTGATCAAACCTTCGTATTGATCAATAACGATAGCTCAGTCATAGGATATATGACTTGTTTTATTGGGTTTATCATCTAAATGTTCTTCTTTATCTAGTATATACCAGTATATCTTATATATATATATGGGTCATCGTTCATGTTCAATGAAAGTTCTTGCGATGCCAATTTCGTTTATCATTATGATCATTGATTTATATCTAATTATCTGGATCCCCTAAATATGCATGAGATATGATCATATATGAGAGCAAATCATGTTTTGTTTTATTGTGTATATCAATATACTAAAGGTATCTGTGTATAGGTTGGTTTGGTGTTTGTTGATTTATATAGACCTTAATTGTCCTGTACATAAAATTGCGAGACCATACTTAGACTTGTGTTCTTTCAAGTAAGGATTTGTGACGTACGGCACAAAAAGTTGTGCGCAAGCATATATTTGAGAGGGCAGATTTGTTTGTTTAATTACTGGCCTATTGATCTTATATTATTTTATTTTCAGCCACCCATCTCTTGTATGTATTCTGTCTTACTCATATATGCGATAAGCAAAGTTTCTAATGCAATATTGCTGTGTTCGAACGATACATATCTCGGTGGTCGCAATATAGCATTGGGATAGCACACCTACGATACAACAATATGTCTTTATTTTATATGCAGTCATTTTACATGATATTGATGTATTTTTTCAAGTTTGATTCAACTAGATTTTGTAATCATCTTTCTTGATCCGATTATATGAGAACCCAAAAGTTTTTTCATTGAATGTTATACAAGTCAATAGATCGAGACCTGAAGTCTTTTGATTTGATTATAGAGGGCCTGAAGTTCCTTGAGAGTTACATAATCAAAATTGCTACATGAAGTTTCTCAGAGCTTATACAATTAATGAGGGCCAGAAGTTCCTCAGAATTATACAATGATTAAAATCGCATGTTGCTTGATCCCTGATCATATGGGGACCTGAAGTTCCTCTAGGGTCATGAAATGTTAATTAGAAAATTGTGACATGAAGCTCTTCAGAACTTATACAATTACGAGGGCCAGAAGATCCTCAGAGTTATATAATCGAGTATATGAACTCACATATTTTTGATCCCCAATTATAAGAGGGCCGGAAGTTCCTTAAAATGTTTGGGTATTAGGGTTCCCTCCTCTGCAAGACAATATGAATTTGAAGTTCAATTCTGAACACTTGCTAAAGCTAGAAGCTACGTTCTCCACAAGATAAAATTATGTTCTTGTGTGATTAGAGGAGAGAGAAAAAAGATTATCTTTTTGAGAAGTTAAGCAGACCAGAAGTTCTGTGTAATTTCTTCATTAATGGAACCAGAAGTTTCCACAGTTAATTTTATTGCATAGTTTATCTATTTATTTTTCCTCCTTGCAATTTTTCTTTTTTATTATGTACTTTCATTATGGGGAAGTCTAAGGTGTGTTGATGTTTGTCATACATCAACTTTTTAATTAATATATATTAAATTAAATTAGTTAGTGAAACCTGTTGTACAGGTCAACAGGTTATCCACTTATAATTTGACATGTGTACTTAAAAAAAATAAAAATTATCATACTAAGTACTCATTTATTCTTTTATATGTAAATCGTTCAAAAACTTGTAATGAAGATCGTAAATGTTGTAATTACTTTTATTACAACTATAATTATCACTAAATACGTCCAATGTCGTATTTTGTTGTAAAATGCCTCATCGATGATATAATTTACAAAAGAAAGGACTCTAGTTACAAAAAGAACAACTGGATTACAAGAATAAAGACTTGAAAAGTTTTAGGTCTAATATGATTATTTACCATATAAACAAAACATTTGTTGTAGCATTGGTAAAGGGATCGTTTTTTTTTGTAAATGGATCATATTTCATGTAATTATCATAAAAACAACCATAATTACCACTTTATACCTCAATTGTTGTAATTTATAGTAAACTGCATTGTCAAACGAGTAATTCTCTCATGGATGATGAGATTTACACAAGAAAAGTATTAAATTACAAAATATAGAACTTTAATACACAATTAAGGACTCGCGCCTCATTTACAATATATACATAAAGTTTTACCACTTTGACAGCAATTCGTTGTCACATTAGTAAAATGGTTCTCAGACTTGTAATATAAAAAATTACCACAAATAAGAGTTTGATTACTACTTCTACAACAATTTGTTGTCAAACTTGTAATATTGAAGAATTACCACAAATACAACCTTGGTTATTACTTTGGACCTCAATTGCCGTAAAATCTAGAAAAAACATTGTCAAATAAGTAAATAACTCCTAAAGGACAGTAGTTACAAAATAGACAACCTTATTACACCATAAATGACTCACTGCAAATTTACTTAAACATATGAAGTGTTACTATTATAGCAACACATTCGTTGTTTTATTAGTAAAGTGAATCTGAAAACTTGTAATAATGAAGTATTAACTATGTTTTTTTTTTTTTTTTTCGAACTGAGGATTGGGGTTCTCTATTTCCCTTTCTCTTCCAGCGTCCTTCTTCCTTCTTTCTTCTTGGTCAGAGGCGCTCAGATTATTTGCTTCTTCTTTTTTTCTTCTTTTGTTGTCATTTTTCTTCTTTCTCTATCTTTTACTTCCTCATCTCTCCTCCAGTCGCTCTCACCCTCAAAAACCAGATCGAAAAACATACCAAACACCAAACAACCAAATCTGAATCGTACCTTCGCCATCCGTTTCGTCATCCTTCTCTCTCAGCCTCTCACATCCTGTTTCATTTCCTATGAAACCAATCTTGGCCCAAAATCCGTAATACCCAAATCAAAAAACCTAACACCTCAGCCCCAAATACCTCCTCCAATCACACGTGCTCTCTCGACTTCTTGCTTAGCAATCAGTTGCTTGTCACACTCGATTTCTGTTTAGCAATCGAAATCTTGTCGCTCGTTAGGTATTTTTGGCTTTTTGGTATATGTTTGCAGTTTATTTTCCGTAAATTGGAGTTGATTTTGGTTAGTTCTTTGGTTTTTGAATGTGATTCTGAAATTTTGTTCCTTTAATGAACTTTGGTCCAGTAAAGCTTTGAAGATAAGTTATAGGTTTCTGGTAGTGATTTGGCTTGAAATCTGGTAGTGATTTCAATTCGCAGCAGTCAATTTGAAGGTATTGGAGTTCGATTCGCAGCAGGCCATTTGAAGGTATTGGAGTTCGATTCGCAGCAAGCCATTTGAAGGTATGATTCCAATTGATTTCATTATAAATCTGGGTTTGAGTTGTTCCGTTTGGATAAAGTGAGTGTTATGGTCCTTCTCGGTGTTTACATGACCCTTGCATTTGGGAGCTCGTGGTCTATATTTATTAGGACTGTGTTGGTAGCTACCTTTGGTCTAGAAGCTGCACAGAAATTCTTTCTGAAGATGCTTAGGAGTGTTTTCTGCGCACCAATGTCTTTCTTTGATTCTACTCCTGCTGGACGGATTTTGAATTGTGTAAGTTTCTTATTTATCTTTCTTTGCTTTCTGCATGCTTTTACTTGTGAGCTTTCCACATGGAACCATTGATCCAAGTAAGTTCATGTTTTCTATTGCTGAAAGTTATCTCTATGTTATCATGAGGAACTGAGTGTGGTAAAAACATGTTGAGGGAAGTGGTGAGTAAGTATATGTACACTTCTATTTCACAGTGTACAGAAAAGAATGAAAATTCTTTAAACTAGATGGTGCAAATAAGAGTATGACATGTTATCTTTTTCATGTTGACATTTTCCGTTTGGCATGACTATTAATTATAACTGAATTAAAATCTTTCATTCTTTAAACTAGATGGTGCTAAGAGTATGACATGTTATCTTTTTCATGTTGACATTTTCCATGACTATTAATTATAACCGAATTAAAATCTATGAGCTTATAATTTTGAACTAGCAAGTATCCTATCTTATCTTGTTTTTAGCTCAATTCATTGTGGCCTTTTCATTCAGTATGACATTTCAGTGTGCACTGTAGTGTAAAACGCTCATTTTGCTATGTGCCTCTTGTATTAATCAACATAACATTTTGTCATTGGGATTTCTCCATTTTGTTATTGCCTGCTCTTTGGATAATTATCATGTAGCTCAAGACTACATAATGAAGGTTCGATGTTGGACAAGGAGTTCAGAAGTTCAAAGCGAGTGATAATGTTGTAGCATTTCACCATGTGAGAAGAGCCTCTGCTTCAGAATTGGAATGAACAGTAGTAGTAAGAGAAAATGCTAACAACTGAAGCTGCTTTGTGTTAACTACTTGTTTCTATGTACTTATTATGTCAAGAAAATGTACTGATGACTTGTACTGTACTTTTTATGTCAAGATAATGTACTGATGACTTGTACATATGGAGTTGCTAATATAGATATGTAACTGATTCTTTGCCTATAGTACTTGTGTCTGTATCTTATTATGTCAAGATTGGAGGTGTTAGTTGACAGGCATGAGAACAAAAACAAGCTGAAATCCGAATCAACATCAAACAACGTTGACACAAAAGGCATATATATAGAAAAATAACATCAGACATCCAAGGAAGGATAAACAAGGCTTTTAGTTTGTCATCATCCATAGCAGTTCAGTTAAACCATCAAAACCTAAAGTGACACCTAAAGAAATGCAGTTCTAACAATCAAATGTAACTTGCAAAAGAGTCTGATAAAATGTAACTAGTTGTAACTTGGTGTGCGCTATTGGTTATTTCTTAGGTTTATTCTTTGAGCCACGAGGCCGACCAGGACCCATTTTCTTGTTCATGTTGGTTGCATCTATTTCTTGGATTGCCTTCATTTTCTTTGGAGACCTTTGCGAACCTTCATCGGTATCGCTGCGTGTTGTGCAGTCTTGATCTGTCTTCATTGTGTTTGATCCACGTTTCTTGCATATAACTTTTTGAAGTGACCTTTGTCTAGCTTCAGCAATATTGTTGCGTGCTTGGTTGTCCGGATGCTTCAACAAGGTGAGAGCTATGCGCAAACGCTCGTTCACAGAATGATACTGCATGCATGAGTTTATTAGAATTTTTATAAAACAATAACTTGAAAAATTAGATGCTTAATTTCAGATAAAATAAGTACCTTGTCCCCTGCTTTGGATGCATTCTCATAATCCTCCATGAATTTAATCATAAAAATGCCACAATCGAATCCATTTCTTTGTACTGGAACACAATCGGGATGAATAATTTTAATCATAAAACCCATGTGTAAGTCTCAATCGTTTCATCCATGAGTAATGCAAAACCAAAAACTGTGGTCGATAAATGATTGTTTGAACCAACAAACAACACTAACGGCTTCTCATAAGGATTGGTTTTGTAGGTACTATCTGTTGAGACATAAAAAAAATATACAATTCCAAAATTTATTCTACCCCAGCAAGTTATGTGGGTGAACACCAAAAAGGAAAAAACAAAAAAAAAACAATATAGGCACAGGGCTTCTAGGAGAATACGAAAGTAGCAAAATAAAGGTATATATGTCCCAGCATGCTTCTTCCAAACAGAACACAAATTTCATGTTTGGTCAAATACAAAAAGCAAAGAAGTACAATAGAGATGGGAGTGTAGAAACCAGTACAATTACCGTCTCTTCATGTGGATCATTAATTGGTTCATATCCATCTCTAAAAGAAAGGAAGTATACAGCTGGTGATATATCTTGCCCGTGCAAGTTGGTGCCAAGGTGGTGTTTGAGACTGATTCAAATTCAAAGTCTCATCTATCACTCCTATAAAAGATACTCTACATCAAAAAAGACAGAGGACGAACAGGAGGAGCAGAGCAGCGTGAGAAGGAGAGGAAGAAAGCAAGAAAGAGGAGGTGAGCCTTTCACCGATCTGCACCTTTTCCTTTGCTGTCCTCAAATGATGCAGACCTCCAACGAAGTGATACCGTAGGGTATCAATATCATGCTCCGACACGGCGTGCCTTAGGGTGCCGATATTGTCGTCGAGCTCCAGCACGGCGTGCCTTCGGGTGCCGTATCATCCTCAAGCTCCGACACGGCGTGCCTTAGGGTGCCGATATTGTCGTCGAGCTCCAGCACGGCGTGCCTTCGGGTGCCGTATCATCCTCAAGCTTAGACACGGTGTACATTGGGATGCCGTATTGTCGTCGAGCCCCGGCGATATCCCTGGGCACCATTTTTGCCCTCAAAATCCGGGTGACGGCTGTTGGTTTGTAAAATCCCGGTAGCAGCCCCCTGGCTCTCCCATGTTCCAGTAGCAAGCGCTGCTCTCAAGTTCCAGCAGCGCCACAAATCTTTGACTGAAACCTGCAACAATCTGCAAGCAGGAATGTCAAAAAAGAAGAAAAGAAAGAGATGAGCTCACTTTCATCCTCACTGACAGCGAAAAAATAAGCAAGTTAAAGGCTTCCTTGTCAAACCATCTTAACAAAAAAAAATCCGAGCAGAGGGTCCTTAAAACTTTGGCTCTGCTGCTCTTCAAATCAAATCGAGCTCGGTGGGTTTTCTCTCAAAAAAAAAAAGAGTCAAAGAGGATGAAAAAACAAATGACTAAGAGAACTAATCTTGCACTTTGGGGGTCACTGCTGCATGTGGCCGAATTCTTCTTCAGTAAGATGACAAAAGCACCTCTTGGAAAGTCATTTAATGAACCATAGTTACATGATCAAGTCTTCTTCAACAGACCAAGACAAAACCAAAATATGTATATAAAATAAGGCATAAAGAAGATAAAAATAAAGGCCTGCGGTGGTCTGTCAAAACAAAGAGGAAGGCTTATTTAAACATATCTTCTTATTATGCAAAGGGTGCTGGAACATGATGGCACCACTGTGAAATAAAGACAAAAGAGGCTACGAGTGGAACTCATTGGAACTCTTGAACTACGAGTGGCTTGATCCCTTCCCGGGTACGTAGGCAACCCATTCCAAAATTCGGGTGCAGCCGCAAAAACAAACAGTCACACATTGGTTTCTTTATAAATGGAATCAAAGGGTATTCCCTTGTAACAAGGGATTGTAATTAAGAGACACATTCTGTCTTGAATGGGTCGAACCCAAAATAATTAAAACTCTATTCTATTAATGAATACGAGTGAAATTACGTTGGGTGACATTTTCACTTTGTGCAATTTTTTGCCCAACACTATCAA
Source organism: Rosa rugosa (assembly GCF_958449725.1). Lineage (NCBI taxonomy): Eukaryota > Viridiplantae > Streptophyta > Magnoliopsida > Rosales > Rosaceae > Rosa > Rosa rugosa. The sequence goes on along the minus strand of NC_084826.1, from coordinate 18,664,624 downwards.
ACACCAAGACATCTCCAAAACAAGTATAATCCACTAGAGAATTAGAGTCTCTCCAAAACATATTCGCCAACCTGTTATCTTCATCTATGCTAAACTTGCAGTAGAAATGCGAGTCTGTGGCAACTTTGCCTCTCATATATGCAAGTGCAGCTTCTGCATCACCCTCAAGTAAAATTTCTCGGCGTCTTGAATCTAACTTGTTGTACAAGTCCTTCATAATAAACCCGACATTCTTAAAACCTCCTGATCTATCAACAATGTATTCATATGTATGACAAGGCTTAACAGACACTCTCTGCATAGATGTGGCCAGTGCTAAATGATGATCTTCAACTGATCTGTGTGATCGAAGAAGATGCGACTCATGTGCTTGTGCAAGCTGATGTGAGTGGTTCGTTATGAAATCATCAACAATATAGGCATTAATATTCGAACGGTACCTTACTTTGAACAAGCATGGACAACTGAATCTTGTTTCTTTCTTTGGCCTGCGAACTCTTTTCTTGTTACTCATGTACTCTTCTCTTCTTTTCCCTTGAGCAGAACAAACCAATCGCAATGAAGTGACTCTCCCTGTTGTGCGTATACTTAATCTCTTGTAGTCGTTTCTAACATCAAAACCCATGGCCTTTGCATAAGCATTGTAAAAGGACTCAGCTTCCTCCACAGTATTAAACTCCTGCCCTTTAAGATCTTCTGTAGACAACTTATCATACCGAACTCCCTTATATTGCATTTCATTACAGTCACTTCCATTACACATTGAAGATTCATACGATCCATCCATGCCTAAAATAAAATAAAAAAAATTACAGAGATTGAGATTACAAACTAATATGCAACATATAATTAGATGGATTATCTATATCAAATTGAAACCTGTAGGATTATTAAAACAAAATTACTGTACTGGGAACAATATGTACGTACATAGTAGATCAATTTAAGGAAGAAACAGGGTTTGTGATTTGTAAAATGGAGTCTTTTGGGTGTTTTGGATTGTGGAGTAGATGATGCTGAAACAAAAGCTAGTTCCTCGTTTATATGGAAGATCAAAGTAAAAAGATTTTAGTTTATTGTCTCCTTCCATGACAATAAATGAATCAGCAGCTAGGCCTTTTTTTTTTTCTTTCTATTTTCAATAATGTTTACATTGGTTCAACTCAAGTGGGATGAGAATAACAAAAAAGATGCCTCAGTTTCCACCTGCAAGCCAACAAATAAGGTGCACCCAGATTTCATATTTAATCTTGAATATCCAAAAGAATGTTTACCTTCAGATTGGACTACAATACATGCTCAAACTATTAATCGATAACAGTTACTTTCTATGTAGAAAAGCAGAAAATTGTCCTCAGTGCTGCTGTATCTTTAGTAGTTCAAGTCATCAAACATAACCTATAAACCCAAATCCGGAAACCTTTATTAGTCGATCTGGTACCATTGTCTTCTTAATTTCTTTTCAAATTTGAAACAACTCTCATTAAACTTTGCATATAAGCAGGGTGGTGAGACAATTACACCAAAGGAAGTGGAAATGGGTGGTTTTTGGAAGTCCAAAGGATCAACACCTGACACCTATAACACCAGTGCTGCATGATGACGCATATGAAAAAAAATTCTCGTTGTTTTTCACTACATCTACCGGATCTGTTTTCGAATATCAAATACCAAAACAATCATGTGAGTGCGGATTGAAAATAGTTAATTACTAAAAACTTTCTGTATCATGCACACTGAGGACAACTTTCCCTTATTAAATCTGACAAAGTTTTGTTGTTGACAAGTTTTCCACCTGTATTGTTGTTCAAGAATCTACCACATAACTACCCCTGCATACTGTATTGTTTTTCAAGCACCAAAAACCTATATAACACACTTAGTCATGAACTTCTAAATTCCACCTAAATAGAGGCCCCGAATATGATAATAATCATGAATCTTGGTGCAGCTACAAGATTGATGGCCTACTCATATATGTGTCAGAGACTAAATTAAGTAAAAGCATGATTAACCCACTCATCATTCTTCACCGTCTTTGCCGCAGGAGATTATAGAACAGAACAAGGCAAACTTAACCAACATTACAAGTAGAAGTAAGAACTAGAATAGAACACAAAGTTCAATCAAAACTGACAATGATGAGAAGAAGCAATCTGGTAGTGTCACAATGATAAGCTTTATAGCCATTCATTAATGGGACAGAGAGCTCAATTAAGTGTGGTATACAACTCCTGTCAATTTCATGTGCAACGCTCAACCTCAACGATTTGAAGATAAAGTACAAAAAACAAAAGAACAAAAAAACAAAAAAGAAGAAGAAAAACTTACGAACGCTCTTCCTTCTTCTTCTCCTTTTCTCCTCGATCTTCACTTTGTTCCCCGTGGTCCTTCAATCCTAGTTAATATTGCACATCATCATCCAATTCAAATCACACAAAATATCATCTCCACGTCATCCAATTTATATGAAACAAAAAGGAGAGGACAATCAGTTCTATTTCTATACCTGGTTGTGGTGTTTACTTGAAACAGAAAGGAGAGGACAGCTACACAGGCTAACAGGACAATTCTCGTTTTGTACGTACAAGAACAAAACTGGACTGAGTTTCTTCCTCTTTTCTTCGTCTTCTCTTCTCTTTTTCAATTTAGGGTTTTCTAAATTTTTTTTTTTTGATATGTAATTGGGAATCTTAAAAAAAAAAAAAAAAAAAAAGTAGATACAGGTTACCTGGTAAGCAGGTTACCACTATTGAATATTCCAAACCGTCAGATATATTCAACTTTTAATTAAATCCAACGGTCTAAAATATTCAAAAAACTTGATGTATGACATACGTCAACATATACTAGAATTTTCCCTTTCATTATAGTACTTCTCTTTTAAATTTTTTTTTTTGTTACTCATATGGACCAGCAGTCCTATACCTCGAACATATGAATTTCGAATGTAATATTTTTGAACCAGAAGTTCAAAATTTCATAGCAGAACTTGAAGTTCTAACAATAAAACTCAAACCCGAAGCTTTGAGTATAAAATATAAATTAGTTAAAAGTGAACTTGAAGCTTCACTTTAGTCACCTCGAGTCTGAAGTTTCGAGCACCAAATTTATTTGAACCCGAAGTTCAAATTATAAAATCTTAGAACTTGCAGTTCATAGAAAAAATATTCGAACCTGAAGCTTCGATTACACATATAATTCATTCATAGTTTATTTGACTTTATGTGAACTTGAACTAAAAGTTTCGAGTAAATTTTCAGATGTCGATTGATACATTCTTCTTTATGCTTGCTTAAAGCATTCCACCTTAGAACCTGGAGTTCTAATTGTGCAGACTCGAGCCTTAAGTTTCGAGTGGATATATAGACAATTTATCATAAAGTTTTAATCTGGGTCAACCTCAAACCTGAAGATTTGAGGGGATTATTTTGACACCAATTTAAAAGTAAGCAGATATTTAACCGGCCGTTGGTTTATGACGAATGTGTATGAGTATACCCCAAATTTGTGATCGTGAATTTTTGTAATTAAAAGAGATCAGAACCTGTAGTTCTTTGATCCTTAATTACATGTGGACTTGAAGTTCCTCAATGATCATACTGACTAGATGAGCACCTGAAGTTTCTCACTTATAAGTTATGGTCATGAAGCTTAAACTTGACATTTCGAATATATCATTTTGGCCAGAAGTTCAAAATGCATTTGATGTTAATCTACATCAAACAATAATACAATAATTGAACGTCATATTTTAACTGTAGAACACGGACCAGAAGCTTCGTGTATATCCTATGAGATCCGCCGTTCAATTCTTACAAATTTATTTTGTGTCATCTTCAAACTTATGTTTTGAGTGACTTTCAAGCAATGCAATTTTATCCATGGTGTCCAGAAAACATTATTAAGGCTTATGCTTATGAGACTAATATAACAATCATCTCAGATCTTACATATCTGATTGATGGCTCCAGAAGAGCACATATTATTGTCTCTTTGCATCCTGCGTCTCCAATATTACCAGGATGTATAACCTCTCCCTTTGGATCTCATTGATAAGAAAGTCGATTGACATGGCTATTCCATGAAATGCCACCAGAAGTGGATCATGGGAATAGAGAAACCATGAGTCGATGTAAATACTGCCCTAACATCCACACATGTGAGGAAATTGTAAATTAGGCTTGTGTCGCCTATGGTACACTATATGGTGGATGTTTATCAAGCCATTTTTAAAATGGCACTAGTCAAATTAAATTGCATTGACTAATAAGAACATTGAGATCATCACACATCTCTGATGTCTTTTGCTTACAATAAGCAAAGTTGAAAGCACTATTGTGTTACTCCACTGATTTATTGTAACCTCTTGATTTTCCACTAAAACTAAATGTTTCTTAATCCGATTATCTAGGAACCTGATGTTCCTTAAGAGGTTTTTTTATAAATTGAAACATCAAGTTTCTTGGATCTCCAATTATATGAGGGCCTAAAGTCCCTCCTCTTTATGACTACACATTTATATGTGTGAGGTTCTCCACGTGATAAAGTTTTATAGATTGTAGCCTTCAACTCAAAATTTCGAGTATATCATTTTGGCTAGCAGTTCAAAATAAATTTGGTCCATTGCAATTGTTGATATTTCACAATTGATGTTTACTAAAGTTAAGGTAACACTCATATCAAGAGTTGTAGTTCTTGTTTTGTGGCTCCAAATGAACTACTATCATGTTACCTAATTTGAAGTATTGTCGCACTAAGTGCCTCCAATGTGGTTAGAGAATACCATTTGCTCTTTCATGTCAAATTTGTATAGTAAATTGAGGCATATAATGTCATGAACCAGAAGTTCATTGAATCAAATACACTATTTTGGCATGTGAAGTTGCGTCATCTTTTGTCTACTATGTTGTGTGGAATCACTTACAAGTTTTGATGACTGCTAACCTTACACACAAGCAAATTATTTATTTACCGCATATTTGCGAGTTGTCACTTTAATGAGACAATCCTCCTGCCATGAGGGGGAGAAAGATTGTTCCTGAAGAACGATTTGAATTGGTGTGAGATATTTATCCACCGTCTCATTTTGACTTAGAGAAATATCAAAACTAGTGAATTGATAAAAGAAAGTGACAAAATCATATGCTAAATGCAAAGTCATCTGCTTGGGTTAAAGTCCTTGAGACCGACCATATAAATTTAAACAATGTACACTCCATTTGATTTGTGGGATGTAAATGTATCCAATTGACATGGTTTTCCGGAAGAGAATGTCATTAAACAATATCAAAGCTCATTATATGGCTACACATACAAAGGGTGTAAGAACGCCATTAGGAAATGATGTCTTGGTGATACAATAATAAATTAATATAGTTGATGCTAATGAACAAAGCATGTTTTGACCTAAATCTTGGTTTGGGTTCGCCACCAACCAATGAACATCTTCAGTCCAAAGAAAGTGATAGATTTTGAATGCATCTTTTGAGCATGGTCATAATAAGACAGTCTTCCCGCTGTTAGGGAGAGGAAATACTACTGTCATTTGAATAACGGTGTGAATTTGTGTGGATTGTATCCACCAGGTCTAAAGTTTTAAACTCCCAAAACAGGGAAGATTATACAAGCCCTATAATGCTCTATATGAGATTATAAGTAAAAAGATCCACATTCGCTACATAATTCATCTATGAGAGATAATTGTCCTAGAAGCGACAATGTATGCCCCAGAAGTGGCATGGGTACCCAGTATCAATAAGCTTATTATAGCTAATGCATGCATATAAGAATGTGTGGGATCTATGATTGTTGATCATCGATGATAATTTACATTTGGTAGCTACCAAAAATCTTTAAGGGCTGTATGGACGCTATACCACGTTTCACCATGAATGTTGACAAAGTATATGTACATACCTCCAACAATATGGAGTATTTGCTATCTCACCAAGCATAAGTAACGCCCTCTTTGGGACACCCACAAGCCATGGTGAGGCCCAACCGAGACATGCATCGTGTAGCCCTATGTTCAAGCTACGCCACGGTATCCGGAAATGGCAAATCCGTCGCCGGGAAGCCACGTTCCCGCCCTTGCCAAGATGCCCTCACAAATAGGCTTTCTAGACTAGAATTGTGTGGTTGCTTGTCCCACATCGAAAACCATGTAAAGGAGAAGCATTCCTTCATCTATAAAAGGAACTCTCCTCCCACTTAGAACAACATCCCATTACACACTTTGTAATCTTGTTAGGCCGCAAGGCTCAACATACTGGTATAGCATTCAAGTGGACGTAGTCTCCCGCTAAGGCGGGAGATGAACCACTATACATCTTGTGTCACTCTCTCTCTCTCTCTCTCCTTACTTATCGTTAATTAGATCCCCACGGATCCAAACATTAACATTGGCGCCGTCTGTGGGAAGCCAACACAATGGCTTCGTCACCTACCGTGAGCTAAGTCTGCTTAGCGGAACTCAAAGAAAGTTTTCCCTCCTTTGAGCTGCTTCAAAATCATTGGTCATCTCTCTCTTTCAATCATCATTCTTGAGTCATCATTGGATCCCAGTGAATGCATCTTTGAATTGATGTTTCTTGGCTGCAACTTTTGCCAAGGCATGATCAACATTACTCTAGCGGTACAACTAGAGCAGAAATGTGCAGATATTTGCACTTTGAGGGCCGGTCAACACGCGGTCAACGCCCATCAGGCCCGGTCAACGCCCCAAAGGGCTGGTCAACTCTGGTCAACGCCGAGCTAGCTTGGTCAACGATGACCATGGTTAGTCAGCGCTGGACACACTACCCCAGCGGCAAATGTTACCCATCTTGGGCGGTAACTTAAAAAAAAAAAAAAAAAAAGAGCACTTGGAGCCTAATTTCTCTGGACACCCAGCGATTCCCTTTGGCCACCCTTCTCCTTCTTCGTTGCATCCTCCGCTCCGCCAGTCACACACCCAGTGGCGCACTTCCGCTAGCCAAGCCAACTTAGCTGTTCCTGCTACCCGGAGGGTTCCACACTCCGCTCCGTCCACTATTGCGCAGGCCTCCGCTCACTGCAGCGCAGGGCTCCGCCCACTGCTGCGCACGTCTCCGCTGCACACCCCGCAACACATCTCCGCTAGACAGCTCCAAGCTCCGGCGAATATCACCAAGGACAAAGCACCGCTGGCCATGCTCCACTAAGCTTCACCGCCGGATAACTTCACCACTGTCGAGCTCCGCTGCAAGTCCTCTGCTGAACTTCACCACTGGCCTCCACCGCTGGCTAGATCTACCGCCGGCAAAGCTTCCTCCGCTGACCAGCAAAACCTCCGCTGAGCTCTACCGCTAGGCATCCTCCGCCGGGCAAGCTCCGCCAATGCTGACTCGCTGAGCATTATCACTAAGCTTCACCGCCCAACTTGCTGCAATTATGAATTAAGCTCCGCCGAGCACCATGCTCCGCTCCGCCGGACAACCCGCTAGCCAACTCCGCGCGAGCACCATGCTCCGCTCCGCTGGACTGTTCACCGCCGGCATCTTCCGCCAAGCTCTGCCAGGTTGCAAGACCACGAGCAAAGTTCCATTCCGCCAACCAGCTGCCACCGCTAGCTAGCCTCCGCCGGATTCCATGTAAGAATAGAGTTTGAACATAAATACAATTTGCATTATGATTGATAACTTATCATAGATTGCAGAAATAATTAATCCGAGACAGAACACTTTTCCTAGTCCTTGTATAATTATGTTGTGATAAGAATCACACTTCATAATAGGAGATCTAAATATCTTGGAAACCAAGTAATAAACATCGGATATAATTGTAGTAGATCAGTTACGATAGAATTCATATGCCTCTTATGGGGAGGACTCTATTTACATTGATCACTATATAAACAAGGTCCCTGTGACCTCTCTATTCACGAGCTTTCAGAAATCTAGCCCCATAGATAGTTGCGAGTAAACAGAGAGAGGATCACAGAAGTTCTTGTTTCTAGAGCAATGGCGTCCTTTTCATCATCCACTGGTACGAGTCCTTCTGCAAGTTATGAAGGCTCATGGGACATGTTTATTTATCTGCTGCACTCTGTTTTGTAATGATATGTTTGTTGTGTTTATTCTATATGCAATTATGTGTGCTTTAGTGTTATTAATCTTTCAATTGGTATCAGAGCTTGAATTGCATGTTAATAAACCGGATTAAGTTTTACAGAATTAAGGGTTATTGTTATATGCATATATGTATATTGTTTGTTCATGAGAAACAATCATCTTTTTCCGGAACTGGGCCATAACATTAATGGGTCCAATACTGACCATGCAGAAGCTTTTTCTATCAAGCCCAAATGCGCAAACGCGCGTTTTAGTTTAATCCCAGAATGGCCGTCAGAACGGTCTCCTCTCTTCAGTTTCATATTTTGGGGATTAATTTCGATTCCGCTGATTTTGTGCTTCTGATTGAAATTGATTTAAGAAACCAAGTTTGCATGTGTCTTCGAATCTTTCTATACATATATATGCATATGATTAACTCTAATTGCAGCGCGGGAGCGTCCGGGTACGTTTCTTCTTTTCAAAACTGGAACTTCATATGTAATTGATTATAATTGTGAGCAAGAACCCTAGAATGCATTCCCGGCGTGCACGTAGGATAGAGTAGAACGTGACCGGATGGAATTTGAATTTGAATTTCTTGATCATGATTTTCTGGTATCTCGACCTTGCTGGTATTGATTGTGATTGAGAATGATTCTTGTGTGTTTTGCTTGTTGAGATTGATCTGTGTGTTTGTATCAACTTTAGTGAAATATCAATTAACAAGAAAATCTCCCAAAATTGATTCATTACGCCTTGTTATTTGATTTTCTAATTGACTGGTTGTATAAGATTAAAATCATTCAGTAACAACCATAAGTTCTAGATCACGTAATGGTGTTTTGATGCATGTTGTAACATCAATCTATCACTATACTGTTCTGTTGATCATTAGAATAGAACTAAACTTGTGTCTTTATTTTTGGGATGTGATTGTATCTTCAACAGAAGGATTGACCTTCATATTCTTAAAATCAAAACAGTGTAATATGAAATTTTAGAGATTAAATTCAGTGATCTGAACTCTTCTTCTTGCTAACATGCGTTGATTGTTCAGTGATGCCTTATTTTCTAAATTTTCAGTTTTACAATTGAGTAACTTCAGTATAATGAATTATCTTTTTGCCAACAGGTAAAGTCTTTCATTGAATGTGCTTTTGGGGTTTGTGTGTTTTCTGTGATGAAATGTATCTCATACATTGTGTATTTTTGTTTGAATCGCTGTGTATTATTATGCGATATATATTTATCCACCTTTTCAAACAAATTTTTATTTTGACAGAAAACTAAAACCTTCTTTATTTTTTGTTTTCAGCTTTGCATTCTGGCATTTCCCTGTCCAACATTGAGCCTCTGAATGGGTCTAATTTCAAAAGATGGAAAGAAAATGTTGAGCTCTATCTTGGTCTTCAGGGCATCGATTTCTGTTTGACTGACCCTGAGCCTATTATTAATGATCAGAGTGATGAACCTTCGATTGCTAGGCATAGAGATTGGCACAGGGCGAATAGAATGACGAAACTTATCTTGAAGCAGACTATGTCACCAATTGTGAGGGGTAGTGTGATTGAACCTGAAACTGCTTTAGAATTTATGACTGCCATTGGAAGTTTACAGAGAATGTGAAGGCTGAGATATCACTATTGCTGGATAGGCTGATAACCTCTAAGTATGATGCATCAGGTAGTGTCAGAGAGCACATCATGAAAATTATTCAGATTACTACTAGGTTGGCAAACTTAGAAATTGTCTTTCCAGATGCTTTTATTGTCCATCTTGCCTTGAGAAATCTCCCTGCAACCTTTAGTCCACTGAAAACAACATATTTTGCTCAGAAAGAGCAGTGGGATCTGAATGAATTAATAGCTATATGTGTGCAAGAAGAAGAGCTGCATAAGAGAGAGGGTACAGTTTCAGTCAATTTAGTTAATAAGCCGAGCTGGAAGGGTAAAGGGAAAGCAGCAGGGTCTAGTGCAGTAGCTATTGCTGGTTCTGGTGAAGGTACTAGTGGAGTTAAGTCCACCAAACTTAGCCCCAAAAAGGCAGCAGGCAAGATGAAAAAGGCTGGAAATTTTAAGTGTTTTTTCTGCAAAAAGGAGGGGCACATTAAGAAAAACTGCAAGGGCTTCAAGGATTGGTTAGCTAAAAAGGGTAAGGTTTCAGTGTTTTCTATTGAGGTTAATGCAGTAGATTTTTCTTCTAGTTCTTGGTACCTTGACACAGCCTCACCTATACATATCACTAATTGTTTGCAGGACTTCCTAACAAAGAGGGCCCCAAGTAGAAGTGAAATCAATGTCTCAGTAGGAAACGGAATGGGAGTGGCTGTCAAAGCTATAGGGACAGTCAAGTTGTCTTTAGGATCTGGCTCTAGTTATATTTTGGATAATGTTTTTTATATTCCCTCTATGAAGAGGAAGTTGATTTCAGTAGCTCGTTTGGTTAGGAATGGATGTACTTTTTTCATCAATCTTGAAGGAATAAAAATCTCCCATTCTTCTGGCTACCTTGCTTCTGCTTCTTTTGTTCATGATTACTGGATGCTTGATTGCAGTTTACCACATGATGTGTTATTGATTGAAAATGAAAGAAACAGTTTGAATAAGAAAAGAAAGTTCAGTGAAAATTCTGCTTTTCTTTGGCATAGGAGACTTGCGCATATTTCAAAAGATAGACTTAAAAGAATGGAAAAAGAAAAATTGTTACATGTACTTGATTGGTCTGATTTTGATATCTGCATTAAGTGTGTTAAAGGAAAACTGACAAAGTCAAGAAACAAGACATCGAATAGAAACACTGAACCTCTACAGCTAATTCATACTGATATTTGTGGACCCTTTGCAAATAGAACTATCTGTGGAAATAGATATTTCATTACATTCATTGATGATGCAACCAGGTTTTGTCATGTATTCTTGTTATCTGAAAAATCTCAAGCATTGGAAAAATTTATTATCTTTAGAGCTGAGGCAGAAAAGGAATTGGGGAGAGAAATAAAAGCAGTTAGATCAGACAGAGGGGGAGAATACTATGGTAAATACACTGAAACTGGGCAGCAGAAGGGACCATTTGCGCTTTACTTAGAAAAACATGGCATTCAAGCTCAATACACCACACCTGGAACTCCTGAATCAAATGGTGTTTCAGAGAGAAGAAATAGATCTCTTCTCAACATGGTGAGAAGCATGATGTGTACCTCGGGGTTGCCTAGATACCTTTGGGGTGAAGCTTTAAAAACGGCTAACTACTTGATAAATAGAACCCCAAGCAAAGCCGTTCCCAAAACCCCCTATGAATTGTGGAAAAATAAGAAACCTAGTGTGCACCATTTACATGTTTGGGGCTGCAGAGCTGAGGCTAGACCTTATAATCCTCAAATTGGAAAGCTGGACCCCAAAACCATTACTGCCTATTTTATTGGCTATCCGGAAAGATCATTCGGATATAGATTTTATAGTCCAGACCACACCACAAGGATCATTGAGACAAATAGAGCAGTATTTTTCGATGAAATAAACTATGCACATGCTTATGAAGATTTGGAGCTTGAATTCCAAGAATTACCAGATGAAGAAACTGAACTTTTACTATCACCACCATTAGACTCTATCGTCACCAGTGAACCTGCTGTACAACCTCAATTTGAAGTTGTGCAGGAAGACCAAAATGCTCAAATACCAAATCCTGTAGATGTCATAGCTAACCCTCAACCTGAAATTGTGGCAGAAGAAGAAGCTCAAAATGAGAATATGAATGATAATCAAGTTTTGAGAAGGTCAGGAAGAGTTAGAAAACCTGCTATTAATGCTGAAGAATATGAAATCTACTTGCAGGAAGCAGAGCTTGACCTTGGTGATGACAATGACCCTCTAAGTTTTAAGCAAGCAGTAAGTAGTGATGATAGATTGAAGTGGGATGAAGCTATGCAAGCTGAGATTAAGTCCATGTATGACAATCAAGTGTGGGAATTAGTTGAACCAGTTAAGAACCACAAACCAATTGGCTGCAAATGGGTATTTAAAACCAAGAGATGTGCAGATGGCTCAATAGAGAGACATAAGGCCAGACTTGTAGCCAAAGGATTCACCCAAAAAGAGGGAATAGATTTTAATGAAACATTTTCCCCGGTTTCTACAAAGGATGCTTTTAGGATCATAATGGCTCTAGTAGCTCATTACGACATGGAGTTGCATCAAATGGACGTTAAAACAGCCTTTCTAAATGGTGATTTGGATGAGGAAATTTATATGAAGCAACCAGAGGGTTTTGTGGAACCTGGGACTGAACACTTAGTATGCAAATTGAACAAATCAATCTATGGTTTGAAACAGGCTTCGAGGCAGTGGTATCTTAAGTTTGACGCAGTTATAAGTTCTTTTGGTTTCACAGAAAATGTAGTAGATGAATGCGTTTACATGAAAACAAGTGGCAGCAACTTTATTTTTCTTGTTCTCTATGTTGATGACATTTTGTTGGCTAGCACTGATTATGGATTGCTGCATGATACTAAAATCTTTCTATCAAATCATTTTGATATGAAAGATTTGGGGGAAGCATCATACGTTTTGGGGATTGAAATACATAGAGATAGAACCAAGCATCTCTTAGGATTATCTCAGCAAAGTTATATCTCTAAAGTTTTAAAGAGGTTTGATATGCATAGCTGTTCACCAGGACATGTTCCAATGTCCAAAGGTGATAAATTAAACAAAAGTCAGTGTCCTAGAAACAAGCTTGAGGAAGAAGATATGAAAAACAAGCCATATTCTAGACTTGTAGGCAGCTTGATGTACGCTCAAGTTTGTACAAGGCCTGATTTGGCTTATGCAGTGAGCATCCTAGCTAGATTTCAATCCAATCCAGGTCATGAGCACTGGATTGCTGGAAAGAAGGTATTAAGATACTTGCAGAAAACCAAAAATTATTGTTTGGTTTATCGAAGGGTGAATGAGCTTGAAGTAGAAGGCTACTCAGATGCAGATTTTGCAGGGCAATATTCTGATTCTGGAAAGTCTACCTCTGGATATGTATTCATGTTAGCTGGAGGTGCTATAGCCTGGAAGAGTGTAAAACAAACTCAAACTGCTACTTCTACTATGATGGCAGAATATATTGCAATCTATGAAGCGACTTGTCAAGGTCTATGGTTGAAGAACTTTCTGCAGCAAACTAAGTTAGTTGATTCTATAATTTCTAGACCTTTGAAAATACATTGTGATAACTCTGCTGCAGTGTATTTTACAAAGAATAATAAGAGGTCAACTAACTCTAAACATATAGACTTGAAGTACTATAGTGTTAGGGAAAGAGTGAAGCATAAGGAGTTGGAGATTGCTAAAATTCATACACTGGAGCAACTTGCAGACCCTTTCACAAAACCCCTAACTGTAGTAGCTTTTCAAACTCATACTGAAAAGATTGGCATCCTCCCAACCTTGGACTCTGAAGTTTAGTGGGAGATTTGCATTTTTAAGTGGGAGCCATTTTTCATTCCAGTAAAGCTGAATTTTCTTTAAAGTTTAAACTTTCCTTTGTTTTAGTTCTGTTTTCTCAGAACTATTTTTGATGTAATCTTCAGTTGATTTTATTAATAAATCATTCGTATTTTCTGATCAATTTTGTTACTGCAGTACCTTTTGTTTGTTGTTTCTTTTGATCCTTATGACATTTACAATTCACGTATACATTCTGGTAATTGGTCATATTGAATCAAATATTTATGAGATGTTGTTTATATGTTTAAATAACAAATTGATGAGGTTCTGGCACATTGAACCATTCTGTGGATCATATGTAATGCATTATCAGTTGATTCTTTTTATATTGGCATTACATATATTAAGTGATGTTTAGTGTCTCATGTAATGTAGAACTATGGAGTCTGTAATTGCAGAGTAATCAAATTTTTCAAATTTGAAATTTTCTGTAGTTCTTCTTTATAGTGCTGCATTGACAGAGATTTGATTAGATTTTTGGAGCTTGTTTTGTCTCAGTGCACACTTCAGTGATTGTTGTTTCTGATTAAGATGATATCGTTGTCAAAGTAAATTGTATGAATGTTCAAGTGGGAGATTGTAAGAATAGAGTTTGAACATAAATACAATTTGCATTATGATTGATAACTTATCATAGATTGCAGAAATAATTAATCCGAGACAGAACACTTTTCCTAGTCCTTGTATAATTATGTTGTGATAAGAATCACACTTCATAATAGGAGATCTAAATATCTTGGAAACCAAGTAATAAACATCGGATATAATTGTAGTAGATCAGTTACGATAGAATTCATATGCCTCTTATGGGGAGGACTCTATTTACATTGATCACTATATAAACAAGGTCCCTGTGACCTCTCTATTCACGAGCTTTCAGAAATCTAGCCCCATAGATAGTTGCGAGTAAACAGAGAGAGGATCACAGAAGTTCTTGTTTCTAGAGCAATGGCGTCCTTTTCATCATCCACTGGTACGAGTCCTTCTGCAAGTTATGAAGGCTCATGGGACATGTTTATTTATCTGCTGCACTCTGTTTTGTAATGATATGTTTGTTGTGTTTATTCTATATGCAATTATGTGTGCTTTAGTGTTATTAATCTTTCATTCCAAGCCTCCGATGAGCAACTCCAGCAAAGTTTCCACTGAACTCCAGGCAACCGCTGACCTCAGTGCCTCTGCTAGGACATTGGCGGGGCTCCTCCGCTGGCATCCTCCTTCGGCCATCGCCGCTGGCCAAAGCTTCACCACTGGCCAAGGCCCGCTCCACCGAGCTTCACCGTTGCCCAAAGCTCCCCCGACCTCCACTCCCGCTAGCCAAGGCTCCGCCAACCGCTACCGCTGGGCAAGTCTACCGCTAGCCATGTTCCGCCGAACATATACCGCTGAACATGCACCGGAGCTTTAATCTTCCTGGCGGAGCTTCAATTTTCCAATGCACCCAGTTTACTCTGGACACCCAGAGCTACCTCTGCACAACGCCGATCTTGTTCTCACCGATCTTGTCAAAGCACTCTGCTGAAATAAGAGACCTGGGCACCCTCCTGCAATTATGAATTAAGGTGTTGGGTTTCTGCGGGGACAGAGCGGCCAACAAAAGCTGAGTTTCTCTTCTTTCTTTATCTATTTATTGGGTTTTTTATGGACACCACACACCCATGGCTTCGCACAAGTCAACAATTTTACTCTGTCCATATAGAAACTCGTGATCTACTGTCATAGCATGTTGTACTTATTCATATATGTACACGCAACACAGCGATATAATTGCTTTTTATATGCTCATTACTCAAAGTGACACGTGTGCTCATCAACATGCATATGACACATGAAGTGTTTGTAATATATGTCCATACATACATGTACAAACAAAGCCTCTTAACTGCCACGTTAAGCTCATTTTAGGCTTTATACATGCTAGCTCTATTATGCATGATTACATCTCGCTTTTGGTACTTGTTCACTGGTTGCATACGCCATCCCTACAGGCCTTTTTAATACATATGCCTTATGACATTTACAGCAGCTATCTAAACCAGGCATGTTAATTTATTAACGCACACAACCACATGATTATTAAACAAAATAGATATATATGCAAGATATTTGTCATCCATTATTACTTTGCTTATACACTTTGCTTACAATCTTATCAAAGTACATATGCAACATATACATGCAAATAACTAGTGTTGATTTTACATACTCGTGTACTAATCACCTATTCTGTTTCAAGGAGAGACAATCACCAAATACTTCTTTGATCAATGATGTTATTGACCATCTCCTATGGTACATTGCCGGAGCAATGGAGCGCCATGCTTGGAACAACTCCACCATGATTTGGGTACTTACATTAATTCCAACTCCAGCTCGCTCCAAATCGGCATAAGATAAGTAACTATATCTTATCTTTTACGCTCGTGCAATTAGAGCTATTGCTACACTTGATATGCTTTTACATGCTTCCATAAACTTTTGGGCATGCCAAACAACATTTCGTCGATTTGGCAACACTTTCTATTTTTATTGCAACTCACTCGAACAAAATATTATTACTTGCTCTATGTGTTTGTCATTTTTTCATGCAGATACAAACTTTACGAGTCTATGGTCTACGACCAACCGCCAAGCGGTAAGGCAACGCCTCATAATAACAATGACCGCTACGCGGCATTGCAGCAAGGGACTAGTTAACACAGCCTATGGCAGCCATTGATCCGGCAGTTAACCCCGACGCTTGGGTACCAAAGATTGGGATCGCTACCCAACACCCTCTGCTCCGTGCAGCTCCCCCTCAACAACCAATTTACCGACCATCCGGAGGTCCGTCGTGGCTGGGGAATCGGGGACTCCCTGGCGGGCCTAGCAGGGGCCCACCCAAAAGGGCAAAAGCGTTCGCTCCGACCAATTCTAGATGGACGACGCACTCGCACTAATTATGCTTGACTTCGGGGACTTGTACATACAGCCCAGCATAATTCGCACCGGTCACGCTCATGCCTCAGGGCATCACCTCGAGCTTACCGCTCAAGCCTTCCCGGCAACCATTGAGCTACCGCTCATGCCTTCCCGGCAACCCCGAGTTTCCCGCTCACGAGCTTTCCGCTCATGCCTACTCGACACACCACACGTTAATGGAACATTGAATTCTTCTACCATTTGTCACTTGCGACAAATTGAATTCTTTTCGCGTTCCATTAATGCGACCGACACCCACACAAACACAAAGCGTTCACATATTCATCATTCACGGATTACAAACGCTTACCTTCGCACCGCTCATGCAACTTACATTTATCATATGCAATCCATACGCTCACACGACCATACGCGTTCTCGAGTTTGTACATCATAATCGTTCATACTCGGCACCATTCGCGTATATGCATCAACATGTGTCACGCACCCCATACGTTTATATATGCCAACGCATATCCATACAACTCACATTTGTCGCCCAATGCAACGAGCATTCTACGTATGCCTGTTATTTTGTCTTTGTTGTGCAGGTTAGACGAGTCCCTTCTTGCTTACGGAGTTCGGGGACTTGTAGGGGCTCCGTACCGCCCGGTTACTTATGCTTGGTGACATCTTGTTTATAACTCCCCAACCAAGAAGCTCCTCTTACTTGGGGACTTCGGGGACTTGTACATACCTCCAACAATATGGAGTATTTGCTATCTCACCAAGCATAAGTAACGCCCTCTTTGGGACACCCACAAGCCATGGTGAGGCCCAACCGAGACATGCATCGTGTAGCCCTATGTTCAAGCTACGCCACGGTATCCGGAAATGGCAAATCCGTCGCCGGGAAGCCACGTTCCCGCCCTTGCCAAGATGCCCTCACAAATAGGCTTTCTAGACTAGAATTGTGTGGTTGCTTGTCCCACATCGAAAACCATGTAAAGGAGAAGCATTCCTTCATCTATAAAAGGAACTCTCCTCCCACTTAGAACAACATCCCATTACACACTTTGTAATCTTGTTAGGCCGCAAGGCTCAACACACTAGTATAGCATTCAAGTGGACGTAGTCTCCCGCTAAGGCGGGAGATGAACCACTATACATCTTGTGTCACTCTCTCTCTCTCTCTCCTTACTTATCGTTAATTAGATCCCCACGGATCCAAACATTAACAGTATATTATTGGCCAAATTGGAAAGAGGCAATTCCAATGAAATTCAATATTTGAAACGTGATGAAATACTTGGACCTCTAACCCTACAAGTTACAAAAGGGTATTTATCAAAAGTGAAGATAAATCACTATGACACAATGTCTATTTATCGAGACATGAGATTAAGAATATCTTCCCTTATACGAATGACAATTTTCTATAAGTACAGTGTTACATATAGCTGTTATATTGACAAGAGATTTATGGCACGTTGTCATCGTATATTATGAAGATCTTAAAGACACATTGCTTAAAGCAAAATCTCAAAAGCAAAGGGTCATAATAGCGTATTGCTTATCAAATCCTCAAGGGATTCAAATACATCAATGATTCAAGTTCATGAAAGGTTGAAAGAGCCTGAAGCTCACTCATAGAATCAAAGAGTCTAAAGCTAGCTCATATGTACTCATTTCGTTCTAGTCAACGAGATCTAAATTGCCTTAATGAGTACTATGACGAGACTACTATCGAATTCAAATTATGAATATAATGTTGCAACATATTCTAACTTTCGCAAAGTTATGAATTACTTAGAGCTCTTGAAGAGCTTATATGAGACATATCAATACACAAAGATATTGATGTGTATGGCTAGGTATGCCATGATGATTTTTCAATGTTTTAAACTATACAAAGTTAAATGTGTCAATTTCTTTATATTGTTTAGCTATTACTTTGTGTATTATTTTGAGCATATGAGTTTGTTTTCTAACCTAATTATCATATGAGGTAAGGCTTATTGAAAATCATCTAGCTTTGTTAGTATTACTTTAACTTTGCAGGTATGAAATTTTGTGATGAGCCCCTATATACAAAGCACACATGGTCTCACTTCAGTGATAGACACATCAAACTACTATACATGGTACATGTAGCTTATCGCATACATGAATGAGGCTTGCAATAATCAGGGGGAAATTCTCATCAGGGGGAGCATCCAGAAGCATGCTACCTAGGACATATGCGCGTTGTGCTCTTTTTGTCTTTCGACCAGGGTTATTTTTGTCCCACTGGGTTTTTGTTACCTGGCAAGGTTTTTAACGAGGCAACAATAAGCGCGTCCAATACCATCATTCATTGGTGGACATCCAAGGGGGAGTGTTGTAAATATTATTATCTATGTGGATGTCCATGTAAATACTCATTAGTTATGTACTTTGATGTAAACCCTACCTCTATATAAAGGAGGCTAATGAGACTGAATGAGAACACTTCTACTTCCTCCCTACTATTCTCTCTCCATATTCTCTCTACTTTATAACAGATGCCATATTTTAGGAGATATGTTTGTGTAGATATTCTTTATTTAAAAAGATTAATTGCCTTAATTATTGTATATCTCTTCCTTTCAGATTTGATCTATATATTTGCTAATTTTTAGTAGATATGCTTGTGTAGATATTCCTATTAGATTTCGTAGATTTCTCAACGTGATTAAACTTTTTTTTTGAATGTTCGTGGAATTTGTATTGCGTGTGGTTTTTTGGAGCATGGTTCTGCTGGATATAGGGTTCCTCCTTGGGTTGGAGGCGATGCCTCTTGTTGCTGCCGTAATGCTTTGCTCCTTCATTCAGTGGTGCAAGCGGATGTTGTGGTAGGGTCCCATTATTACCTCAGGCTCCCCCCTTGTTGCTGGGTCTAGGTATCCCACTTGTGCATACCACATGTTGTTACCCAAGCGGCTAGCTCAAACGAGCTCAAGTACTCCTTGTGTCTCTCTCCTTAGAGCATATGCAACAGTAGGCACTGCCTATAGGCTGAAAATGTATAAAGGCTGATACTATTCACATGAATTGCCTTTGCCTTCATGTTTTTTATGCAGCAGTTGAAGGCATTAATAATAAGCAAAGTATAATTTTAAATATAAAATCTATTTTGATAAGATTTTGAATTATCTTTGGATATTACATGTCATATATCTTTAAATATAAACATATATTAGATTTAGGATAAATTGTTGGCCTATCAACGTATGACATCTGTTAATGCTTCAATCATCATTATCGACAAAATATCTCATATTTTTGTAAGTTTTTATCCAATCTCAATTTGACACGTGTGAATTTCGGATAAACAATTATCTTCATAACAAAATATCTTTGATTTCAGATAAGATTTCCGGCCAATGGAAATCTCCCACTTGTTGTTATTTTAACTTCACATGTACAATGATTGACAATAAATAGACCTCATACTTCATCATCTACTCACACAACCTCATTCTACATCTCTGTTTCTTCTGACTTCTTCCACCCAAACACTTCACCACATTCCTCCTCCTTCAAATGGAAGAGTTGAACAATTGGTTGTTGCAGAGGCAACAAGAAAGTACATAAGACATTGAGCGGATCAAACATCAAAGCCACAAATGCTCAGCTTTTTCCCCATAACTTGTTCTTTGATTGACGATTGCCCGTGATGGAGCATGTAGTAAAACGTACCCATGACCTACACAATTGAGTTTCTTCACAAGGAAGCCAATTAGTATTAGACATATTTAGAACACAATGGAAGAGAAGGGAAAATAAACAATGAACAGGAGAGAGATTTGTAGCTTAGGAAAAAACTTTGGTGTGGAAAATGCCCATTTCACCAATTAATGGGGTGTATTTATAATTTTTTCTAGGGTAATTTTTTATTATTTTAAAATATATGTTTCCGTTTTTGTCTGTTGGGATATGTTACCAATGAGTTTCTTCAAAAAATTACCTTTTTTTTTCCGACGTAGTTCAAAAAATTACTGTTGCTATCATGGAATCTACCATAAATTTTTATTTATTTTTTAAATTGAATGAAAATGATGACTTGATACCATTATTTAGCAATTTTTTATACAAATATGGGTGAGGGGGACTATTTCATGTCGGGCAATTGAGAAGGCAAGAGTTGCCTCTTGAATTGGTTGGGCAGGTGGGCCCCACCACCTTGCCTTGGACTATTTCAACCCGTTGCATTGGATTTTTTGCCCAAGTTGACCAAAAGGCTGCCTTTTGGTATAGGTAGGGCTGTCAATTTGGACACGACCAGATAACACGACTCGAAACCCGCATGAAATAAAGCGGTTTGAACTCGCTCGATTAAAAAGTGGGTCGGCAACGGGTCAACCTGTCATGACCCATTTAATAAATGGGTCGGCCGCGGGTCAACCCGCCAACATAAAGTGAACCCGTATAACCCGATTATGCTATACTTCTTCTTGAAATTTTGGATGTTGGGACTTGGGAGTATTTGATCCTAGGATTGGACAATTTGAAATATTTTGCTTCTGTTCAAGTAAACCCTAATTTGTGTTTGGCCCAAACTCTAGGTTACTTGCTCTAGTGGTAATAGGGTTAAATTAGAAGGATTTAGATTCCTATTCAATGTACGATTACTTTCCTTGTATGATTGAGATTCTATGCATTGTAATCCTCTATATAAAGAGGCTCATATTATCAATGAGAATACACAGCGATTTCCTCTCAATTCCGTTTCCCTAAAACATGTTATCAGCACGAAGCCCTAACCTTGAAAACCCTAATTTCGTAACTTTTGAAATCCGGCAACCACCACCCCACATATCGAAGCCCTAATCCCAAGGAGCCCAGAACCGGCGGCGGAACCACCGGAACCGGCAGGAATCGACCCAAACCGGCCCCTGCCTTGAGCCTGCCCCCTGCGAGCCCTGCCAATAGCTGCCGAGCCCTGTGCGTGCACCTGCCGAGATCTGCCGACAGCCCCTGCAAGCATCCTGTCGAGTCCTGCCGACAGCTGCCGAGAGCCCTGCGCACCCCTGTGCCTACCCCTACCGAGAGCCCTGCGCACCCCTGTGCCTGCCACTGTTGACATATGCCGAGAGCTCCGCATAACCCCTGCCGACACCTGCGGAGCACCTGCCGAGACCTGCGCACCCCTGTCCCTGCATCTGCCTACAGCTGCCTAGCCCCTGCGCATCACCTGCTGAGCATCTGCCTGCCAGCCCTGCACAGCCTCCGCATAGCCCCTGCAGAACCTCCGCACAACCCCTGCAGCAGCCCTGCCTAACTCGGCCACCAGTTTCCGGCCACTTTTCCGGCGATCTCCAGCGACCTTTTTTCCGGCCATCTACAGTGACTTTTCCGGTCAAATTTTCTGGCCAATTTTCAAGGTAAACTTTTTTAAAAATTCCCGTTTTTGATGTTTTTTTTTATATTCTTTTCTTCTTTTCTCGGGGACTTGCAACCTCCCTTCTTCTACCCCCCTTTCTTCTTCATAGGGGAGATCAAATTAAGCCGAACTGTGGGGGTTTGTGCTCACTCCATATGGACTCGTCATATGGATGATTCGCTCCAGTACGAGTGTATGAATGAAGAAGACCCCAGAAGGATGTGGGTCTCACTCGAAGATAGATTTGGCAACGTCCGTGACTCCCTGCTTCCTGACCTAGAAGTGAGATGGCATAGCCTCCTCTTCTATGATTTCAAGTTAGTTCTTGACTACAACTCGGAAGCACTTCGCATTAAATCTTTAATGGAATTCTGTGGTAAAGAGATCACAAATGCGATGTTGATTGAGAAGACTCTCTCTACTTTCCTCGTCTCTGCATTGATGGTTGCTAAGAACTATCGAATCGATGTTACTGCAAGACGAATCACAAGGTTTCATGAGCTCATTGGAGCTATGAATGTTGCTGAAAAGCATGACAACATCCTTGTGAAGAACTATAATTCGAGATCCGTGGGAACAAAGCATATTCCGGAATCCAATTATAGCCACGCCCCAAAGAGAGGGCGCCAAGAGCGAAACCCTAATCTTAGGGATACATTTAGACGTTCTGATCCATATAATCACTCTACTTGGGAAGGTAACCGCCAAAATAGGCAAACATGGAGCCGAAGAGGTCAACGTGGAAAGAGAGAGGGAGGCAACGCCTCTGGTTGGTGGCGCCACCAACACTAAGAGCCATCTAAATGACGCTTTCAAAGCGCCTCAATAAATGGAGTTTGAGCAAAGAGATGTATGTTCCCGATGTGGAGTGTCTGATCATTGGGCACACATTTGTAGAGCTCGTGAAGAACTTATCACCGCCTACAAAGCATATTGTGAAGCAAGAGAAGCTCACTATGTGGAACAAGAAGATCAAGAAGATGATCTAGAGTTAAGGGTTTGAAGACTACAAATCTGGCTGGGATCAATAGATCGCTAATTCTGTTTAAGTCTTTATTTTTCCAAGAGATGTAATAGGCAATTGCCATATATTTTTGTAGTAAATGCCAATGGTTTAGTTTTTCTTCAAAGTAGGCTCACTCAAAGTAAGTGTGATGTCGAGGAAGGTTTTAAGATTAGTGGTACTTAAGCGAGCCTTGCTCCACCGACATCTCTCTACTCACCTAGTCATATTTATTTTGGAATTACCGAAAGAAGTTAGACGACTACCATTGTTTTGCATTAGCTATCATTTTGGATTAGATTTTGTTTAGTCAAAGAGACAATGATGCAACTCCGTTGGCTTATGAATAAAATTTCGAGTTCTTTATGACTCCATTTTGATTCTAAGCATATGACTTTTGTGACTACGATGGCTGGGCCATGAGTATTAATTCAAGGACGTGGAATAGCCCAAGTTCTCATTGCCAAATGGCACCTTGATTACTATCACAAAAACTCTCTACGCTTCTAGGGAAAATCGCACCTATGAATAGCCAACGAATTCCATGCGAAAACGCATGTAAAGAACATAAATGAGTTCTTTTGCAATACCTCTAATGATTGCGAACAAAGACGCATCTTAGAGAAGTTTATGTGTCTCCCTAGTGGACTTTATGTCACTATTCGAGCTATTAAATCCAATAAAGTTACGAGAGAAGATCTCTTGGATTTAGACACATATTGGCTTTGTCATGACATGATAGGTCATCCTAGTCATGATATGATGATCCGTCTACTAAAGACTTCATATGGACATCATTTCTTTCGAGCGAAACGAAGCATGAATCAAAAGTTGATTTCTGGACTAAGTGTGACCGATGCAGCTGCCTAGGGCACCGCCTCGGTCCACCACCAGCCTAGGGCTGGCGCAGTCCTTATCCATAACGCCATGGATAGCGTCCATCATGGTGATGGCTCCCCAAGTGATGCTGCAATCACCAACTTGCTTCAAATAGCGTTTCAGACGCTCAGGCCTAACCAAAATACTCATTGGTTGCTTCTAAAGCCTCTCGCTCGTTTTACAAAGCCCGTTCCTTAGGGAAATTAGGACTTAGACCGTCCTATGCAAAGGAAATGAACATACTCATTCTGTTCTTACATAGAATCCATGGGGATTCTGTAGATTGATTCAACCAACTTGCGGACGCTTAAATATTTCATGATGTTAGTTGACACGCAAACACGCTGGTCACGTGTTGTGCCATTGCCCACCTATAAATGCTGCTTATGCTACACTCCTAGCACATATCATATGACAACGGGCTCACTCCCCAGATCATCCTATTCAGTCAATTGGATTTGACTATGCTAGAGAGTTTACATCGAAAGACTTTCGATGGATATTGCAATGGGACTGATGTTGGACATCATATTCCCATGTACACACCCAAATGGTCTTGCGGAAACGACTACGATGATAGTCCGAACATTGGTAATGCGCACCAATCTCCTTATATCCTCTTGGGGTGATGCAATATCGCATGCAGCTATGCTAATTCGTCTACGACCCACCACCACTTAATGCACCTCTGCGTTACAGCTAGTGACTGGGTACAAGTATCGTACTTACGCATATTTGAGTGAGCCATTTATGTGCCAATTGCACCGCCACAACGCTCTATGATGGGTCCTTACAGACGAATGGGCAACTACATTGGATTTGAGACTCCAACAATCGTCCGCCACTTAATGCCCTTGCAAGGCGACCTCATTACCGCTAGATTTGCGGGTTGTCACTTTGATGAGACAGTCTTCCCGTCGTTAGGGGGAGATAAGAACACTGATTTTCAGCAGGAACGACAGGAATTGTCATGGCCTATCCCCACTATGTCTCATCTCGATCCCTGTTAAAGTGACGAGATCACACAAATATGCTGCAAACAAGCCTGCAAGGAATGACGTCCATACGAGAGGACGTAGCACCACCCTACAAGGAGGTAGGCATGGCGCCAACGCCAAAGAGAGTGGCATTCTGGCGTTACAGGCCATGGCCCCAGCTAAGATGCGTGGGAGGCCCGTAGGTTCGAATGACACTTTGGCACATTCCAATCCTTTGATCATCGACAGTCAAAATCCGTCTCATGAGAATCTTCCGGGTTATGGTTATCGTTGAGGGACGCCTCAACGTCAGAACCTATTCCCGAGAATATAGAGCTCTATGAAACTTACACTAGTGTACATGAGACGTGGGATAGAAACTCCATCATAATTGATGATGTAGTTGCGCATTTCGTTGCGCATGAGTTTGTTAAGTCAGATGATATCGAACCACGCTCCGTTGATGAATGAATGCCAACGTAGAGAAATTTGGCCTAAATGGAAAGATGCGATCCAGGTTAAGTTGGATTCTCTAACGAAGAGGAAGGTTTTCGAGCCAGTGATGCGAACACCTCCTAACATAAAACCTATTGACTAATGGGTCTTCATTAGAAAGCGTAGTGAGAAAAAGATATGGTAATCTCGTCTTATGGCCCAAGGCTTCTCATAAAACGTCCTGGAATCGACAACGATGAGACATATTCTCTTGTAATGGATGTCATTGCACTCCACTACCCTGTCAGTTTGGTAGTTTCCGAATAACTGAAAATGCAGCTTACAAATGTGGTCACTACGTATTTCTATAGGGATCTAGATACAGAATATACATGAAGGTTCATGGTGAATGAAATGAACTTCATTTACCCAAGTCAAGTGGCTCTAGACCACGGAGCACGTTTACAAAGAGGTTGAAACGCTCACTAAAGTGACTACTTGATTGGGAAGGGATATGCCCACGCGTTTCCATAACAAGTTTCGGATTCCATCGCGGTTCATGTTGGACATGATCTTCATTAGAGACCCTTAAAGAGTTAAGGGAAACCGCTGAACACTTGAAATCCGATTTTGAGATGAAGGATTATGGGAGAACACGATTATGTCTCAGTTTGGAACTTGAGCATCGTATCGATAGATGCTTAGGCATTTTGACAAAGTCAAACCTTCAAGCACCCCTATGATCGTCCGTAGTCTTGATCCTGAAATGGATCCTCTTCGTCTGAAGGATGATGACGAAGATGTGCTAGAGGCAGAAGTGCCTTACTTGAGTACAATAGGCGCATTATTGTACTTAGCTCAATGCACAAGACCGGACATCTAGTTTGCAGTGAACTTGTTAGCTAAGTTATAGCTCTGCGCCAACGCGACACCATTTTAATTGGTGTAAAAGATATCTTTCAGTACTTGAGATGTACGATTGATATGAGCTTGTTCTATCCCTACAGAGAGAAGATGGATTCGGACCCATCACACACCAGAAACGCCACCAACGCTGGCCTGCGTTCTCTATCCCTATCCCAAAACGATATAAGTGTTTTGGAAGGTTTTGCTGATGCTGGGTACCTCTCTGTCCCACACAAAGGTCGCTCCCAAACTGGTTAAGTGTTCACCATGGGAAAAGACAGTGATATCTTGGAGGTCTAAAGAACAGACCGTAGTCGCTATATCTTCGAATCATGCAGAGATTATTGCTTTTCACGAAGTGGTTCGTGAATGTTTATGGATTGAATCCATAATCATGCATGTTCGAACAATTGTGGTTTGAAGTCTACCATAAGATGAGCCTACGAGCATTTAGGATAATGTTGTTCGTTTTGAATAAATGAAGCAAGGCTACATCAAAAGCGACAACACCAAGCATAATCAGCAACAACAGACTCTCCTCAAATACCAAAGTGAACTAGGTTCGATATGAGGATAATGTGGCAGACTTGTTTACTAAGTCATTGCCCAAATCCACGTTCGAGAAACATGTGGCAAGAATTGGCTTGCGGAAATTATCTGAACTCCCATGATCGTAGTCATCAGGGGGAGATGTCTACATGTTCACCTCGAAACGTGAAGGGTGTGTTGTGCTCTTTTTCCCCTTCGACCGAGGTTATTTTTGTCCCATTGAGTTTTTGTTACTCGGCAAGGTTTTTAACGAGGCAACGAGAGAAGCACCGCGTTTGGGCAACACAAGGGGGAGTGTTCAAGTAACTCTAATTTGTGTTTGGCCAAAACTCTAGGCTACTTGCTCTAGTGGTAATAGGGTTAAATTAGAAGGATTTAGATTCATATTCAATGTACGATTACTTTTCTTGTATGATTGAGATTCTATGCATTGTAATCCTCTCTATAAAGAGGCCCCTATTATCAATGATAATACACAGCGATTTCCTCTTAATTTTGTTTCCCTAAAACAGCTTCATCATTATTGGATTTAATTATTTATGAATTATATATAATTATTTATATTATTCGTCTTATGAAGTTTTTAGTGAATTTAATCAATTTATGCATGTTTTTAGTTAAATGGGTCGTAGTGTTAACCCTTAAATGGGTCATTTTGTCCGATACGACACGACTTATTTGTTACCCGTTTCCAACCCATTTAACAAATAGGTTGTGTTTTGGTTTAAATTTTCGACACGATTAATAAATGGGTTGGAGTTGAGTTTGAGTTTGTCTCTTGTGACACGATATATACCTTGACCCGACACGAACCCAACCTGACACGACCCATTGACAGCTCTAGGTATAGGCGAAACCGCTGCAGATGCTCTTATAAAAGAGGATGGTTGGGGGCTGTTAATGCCCAGCTCTCTATGGAAGAGTAAGCCCTTGGGAACGAGTATGGTGGCAAAACTCGACTTAGATGAGTTTTAAAGTGAAGGCTAAGGGGCCATCTATGGGGAAGAAATCATCCTCTATACCAGAAAGTACCTCGAGGGTGATGAATGCGGTTCTAAAAAAAGTTTTGTGAGACAATCTGTGTAAAAGACCAATTCAGAAGTTTTGATGCAGATTAAGATGACAGTACATTTAAATTGAGTACAAAAGGTGGACTAATATTTTCTTTACTTACTCTGTACTCCTGCATTTTTCAGTGTTTTTGAGCTTCGTTGTATTTGTATCGTATTATGTGTGGCCTTGGACACTTATTTTCTTAGAACACTCTCCTTTCATATATTTAACAATAGGCAGACTCTTCGAAGTGTCTACATTATTGTTAGGATACATAATTACTTGCGAATCATAAGTCATAGCATTCAGCAGACACACCAAAGTATCTCTCACCAGAAAAGTTTCAAGACTAGTACACATCTAAAGAGTTTTATTTCAGGACTTTCTTATACCACTACTCCACACCAAGCCTCTTCTCCATCTCAAGAAGATTCTCATAAACCTTTTTCGGGTCAGCAAGAGACTTCGAAACACTCTCCTTCTGCAAGCATCTCTTGGCCCATGAAATCAGCTGTCAACGTGAGTTGTTATGAATGTGCTAGGAATCACAGAACATGGAAGATCATCATGGCATGACAACATGGAACGTGCAGATCTAGATCGGAATGATTATGGTAGACATCATTAGTGTAGCACATGAAAGCAGTATGAGTAAAGGTTTTATATAGCTGTAAATGTTCTGTAAACTTTCTATATAAACGTATGTAAATCAGATGAATATAACATCAGTGAATTAAGTCTCATACCTCAATCGAGTTATACTTGACTTGGTATCAAAGCAGAGATCCGAAAGGACTTTGTCTCCTTAATTCTTTGTTCAAGACCAGACCGATCTTCGTCTCTTCTGAGACCGATCTTCGCCTGCAATCATTCATCACCCATCTCAGAGCAATTTGCTCTCTGCACCCATCAAGCAGGCAGCCTTCATCAAAGCAGGCAGCCTTCATCCAAGCGGATCGGCTTCTCGTCTGCCTTCATCTTTCCGGATCGGCATCCTTCATCTGTCCCAAGATCGGACTCATCCAAACCATCATAATCTCAAACCTCAAGGCTCCAGATCGATCACTTTCTGTTGTCCAGTTGGCTTCGTCTTCAGCCCAAGATCGCTGCTGATCCTCTTATCAATCCGGTCCGGCATCGTCCATCAATCAGTCTCCGGCGTCAGCTTCCTGTCGTCACCTCTCACCAGACCCAACGATTTACTTTGGGCACCCAAAGTAAAACTTTGATCTCCAGATCGTTTCCATCCGGATTTGCTCTCCAACGAGCTTCTGCCATAACCCGAGCATCAGACCCGTTCTTGGTGATCAGGTCTCCACGGAATTCTCCCGACTCCAGACCACCGTCGGCCCCGAACTCCTGCATCAGACCCGTGAGCAAGCCCAGATCACCGTCGGTCTTCTTCCATCTCCAGATCACCGTCGGCCCCGAGCTTCTGCATCAGACCCGTGAGCAAGGCTTCATCTGCTTCATCCTCTCCCCGGCCGCGCAGCTTCACCGGCGCCGCTCCTAAACCCTTACTCGCCTCCATATCGACCACCGATCATCTTGTGTTCCTTCTCGAGATCGGTAACTCAAGCTTCCAGATCAACCAACCCAACTCGAAAGCAGATCAGATCGGCTTTCTCCTCTCACCGGCGCCGCCCTTGAAGAACCTACTGATCTCCTTCACTCGCCGGTTTCAGACTCGGCCTTCAGTTTCCTGTGGACCAGAACTCCACAATTGTTCTGAGGTTTAGGTTTTTTAACCCGTGCAAAAAAAAAAAAAAAAAAAAAAAAAAAAAAAAAAAAAAATTAAATTAAATTATTATTATTATTGCACGATCTGTTCCGCTGCATACTCTGTGATTGTGTGATATTCCTTCTATATTATTGCAATGGGTGGTGATGAAAAAGAAGGTCAGAGTGCCAAGATCAATGAGGTCCAGAAAGTTGAAGTTTCTGTCCAAAGTTCAGACGGTGGTTCTTTTGGGGGTATGAAACTCAATGGTACCAATTTTCGAACGTGGAAGAAGATTATGTCCGTCTATCTTCGTGGCATACACAAGATAGGGCATGTGACTGGAACAACTGAAACTCCTGGTGACGAGGATGTGAATGCCTATACTAAGTGGGAGGATGATGATGGATCTGTGATGGCAATCTTATTCAAAGCCATGACTGATGATGTGCTACAATTGGTGGAAGGGTGTGAGACTGCTGAAGCAATATGGAAGACCTTGGGGGATCTATATACAAATGAGTCTGATTTTATACAGATTCATGAATTAATGTGCAAAGCTGCAAGTATGCAACAGAATAGGCAATCAATAGCTGTGTATTTCACCAAGCTAAAGAATGTATGGGCTGAAATTGATCAGAAGCGTCCTTGCAAAATCAAGAATCAGGAAGATCTTGTGTGGTACCAGAAGGAAAAGGAGCTAGAAAGGGTACATGTATTCCTGAGAGGGCTTGATGAGAAGCATAGCAGTGCCAAGGGAGAATTGCTCAGAATGACAGACCCTTCTAGTTTGAACACAGCTTTTACATACATCCGCAAGGATGAGTCTCAACAGGAGAGTATCAAACATGCACAGGTTGAAGTATCTAGCCTAGCTATTCAGGCCAAGTCACCGGCACCTTTCCTTCAGCAGCAGAGTTCAGCCCCACTTCATCAACAAGGTTTCCCACAAGGCTTCACCAACCGCCCTCGTCCTCAATGTTCTTATTGCAACGAGCTTGGGCATGTTCGGGAAACTTGTTGGAAGTTGAATCCACACCTTAAACCTAAAAAGCAAGGTTATCGTCCTAAGGCGAAAGCAGCTGCTGTTCAATTGGTCCAAGAACCGGATTTCTATGGAGTGGCTGGCCAAGATCATCATACAGCAGGTGGAGCTACTCCTACAGCCTCCATAGCTGGTCGACGTAAAATTGGTATGGCTTTAAAGGTTTCTAACTTTGTTGGTTCTGATACATGGATCATTGATTCTGGTGCCTCCGATCATATGACTTATGACAAATCATATTTTACTGAACTGTCTTCCCCACCAGTGTCCTATGTAACCAATGCCAATGGTGAGGCCTTTCCTGTGTTAGGGTCAGGGTCAGTTCGTATTACTCCCACCATAGAACTTCATAATGTGTTATATGTGCCTGACTTGTCTCACCATTTGATATCTGTTCCCCAGTTGAATACTGAGTCTAAATGCTCCGTAACCTTTTATCCTATGTATGTGATTTTTCAGGATCTTCTCACCAGGGAGATAATCGGTCGGGGGTATCTGAGGGGCAGGTTGTTCCATCTGGATCAGACATACGCAGGAGAGAAACCAGGAGCACAGTCTCGCGCCGCATTGACTTCGAGTTCTGATAAGTTAAGTGAAATTTGGTTATGGCATCGCCGTTTAGGGCATCCCTCTTTTAGTCTTATGAGAAAAACCATGCCTACTCTGTTTATTGGTGTGGATGAGTGTGCTTTACATTGTGAAACATGTGTCTTGGCCAAGAGTCATCGTGCTACTTATTCTCCTAGTGTTTCTAATAAAAGTGTTATTCCTTTTGAGTTGATTCATTCTGATGTTTGGGGACCTTCTCGAGAACCCACTGTGTCCGGTATGAGATACTTTGTGTTATTTATTGATGATTGTACGAGATTGTCATGGGTTGCTCTTCTTAAAACCAAAGATGAAGTCTTTCCAGCTTTTCAAACTTTTTGTACCCTTATTCAAACACAATACCATGGCACCATTAAAGTCCTTCGTTCTGACAATGGGGGGGGAATATGTTAATCATGTTTTCCAAGAGTTTTTTGAAACCCATGGGATTGTTCACCAAACCACATGTCCACAAACACCAGAACAAAATGGAGTGTCTGAAAGGAAAAACCGTCATTTACTTGATATGGCTCGTGCCCTTCTCTTTAGTGCTCATATGCCTAAGTATCTTTGGGGCGATGCTGTAAATGCTTCCTCTCATCTTATCAATCGTCTTCCATCTAGTGTCCTTCAGGGAAGAATTCCATTTGAGGTTCTTGCATCTCATGTCTCCTTACCTTCATTTCATAATCTTCCAGCTCGTGTCTTTGGTTGTGTTGCATTTGTCCATATTCCTAAAAACCAGCGGTCTAAGTTGGATGCCCGAGCGCTTAAGTGTGTATTTGTGGGCTACGGAGGTTATCAGAAAGGGTACAAGTGCTATCATCCACCAACCAGAAAATACTATGTCACTATGGATGTTACTTTCTTTGAGGACATGAGTTATTTTTCCCCCTCAGATACAGCTCTTCAGGGGGAGAATTCATTTTTTGAAGAGCTGTATCATGGAGAGGGGGAGGAATCAGGAAGCGGAGAAGAAGTCGCACAGGTAGGAGGTATTTTGATTGATCCAGTTGAGAGCATCAGCTTATCACCTCCAGAAACAGAAGCTCCTGCTATCATTTCTACCCCTGACCCACAACTCCCTGGTACTGAAGATCTCCTTGGTACTGAAGATCTTCTTGGTACTGAAGATCACCCATTTGAGGTATGTCCATCCACTGGTACTAGCAATAGTGAGCCTAATGTTGAGCAATATGTGTTACCAAATAGGACCACCCGAGGTCAATCAGCCAAAAGATATGAACCTACTCTTACTGCCAAATCTAAATACCCAGTGACCAATTATATGTCCACTAGGAGGTTGTCTAAGTCATATGAATCATTTGTGAATCAAATATCTGCTGTATCAGTACCTAACAGAGTGCAGGATGCATTTGGGGATCCAAAGTGGAGGAAGGCAATGGAGGAAGAGATGGAGGCGTTGCAGAAGAACAATACTTGGCAACTTGTGCCGTCACCACAAGGCAAGAAGGCTGTAGGTTGTCGTTGGGTGTTTACTGTGAAACATAATGCAGATGGATCAGTGAATCGGTACAAAGCACGCCTTGTAGCAAAGGGGTTTACTCAAACGCATGGTATAGACTACGATGAAACATTTGCTCCTGTTGCCAAGATGAACACTATTCGAGTTCTGCTCTCGTTTGCTGCTAGCTTAAACTGGCCACTCCGACAGTTTGATGTCAAGAATGCATTTCTTCATGGAGAGTTAGCCGAGGAAGTGTACATGAGCCTTCCACCTGAGTATGTAGTTGCTTCTCCTGGTGATTTCGTATGCAAATTGAGAAAGTCTTTGTCTGGTCTCAAACAGTCGCCTCGTGCTTGGTTTGGGAGATTTTCACAATTCATGCGGAAGGTTGGTTACAAACAGAGCAACTCAGATCATACCTTGTTCCTCAAGCATCAACAAGGGAAGGTAACAGCTCTAATTATTTATGTGGATGATATGGTAATCACCGGCAATGATACTGTTGAGATGGATAGACTGCAGAGACAGCTAACCTCTGAGTTCGAGATGAAGGATTTGGGTGAACTTAAGTACTTCTTAGGAATTGAGGTAGCCAGGGGGAGAGAAGGGATCTACCTGTGCCAGAGGAAGTACGTTCTTGACTTGCTAACAGAAACAGGTTTGTTGGATTGTAGACCTTTTGATACTCCTATTGAGCAGAATCATTGTTTAGCTGAGTATCCAGATCAGGTACTTACTGATCGAGCTCGCTATCAGAGGTTAGTTGGGCGCTTGATTTATTTGGCTCATACTAGACCAGATGTGGCATATGCAGTGAGTGTGGTGAGTCAGTTCATGCATAACCCAAGTGAGAGTCACATGGATGCTGTTATGAGAATTTTAAAGTACCTGAAGTCAGCTCCAGGAAGGGGAATATTGTTTTCTAAACACAACAACATCCTTGAAGTTTGTGGCTTTACAGATGCAGATTGGGCTGGAAATATTACAGACAGGAGGTCAACATCAGGTTACTTTACCTTTGTGGGAGGTAATTTGGTTACGTGGAAGAGTAAGAAACAGAAAGTTGTGGCAAGATCTAGTGCTGAAGCTGAGTATAGAGGTATGGCTCACGGAGTGTGTGAGCTGTTGTGGCTGAGAAATCTGTTATGTGATCTGGGTTTCAAACTCAAAAGTACTATGCAGTTGTATTGTGACAACAAGGCAGCCATTGATATATCACAGAACCCAGTACAACATGATCGTACTAAGCATGTGGAGGTTGATCGTCACTTTATAAAGGAGAAGCTAGATGCCAAAATTATTAGCTTTCCTTTTGTTCCAACGGAAGAGCAACTTGCAGATATACTTACCAAAGGAGTTTCCAGGAAGGCGTTTTATGACTCACTAAGCAAGTTGGGCATGGTTGATGTTTATGCGCCAACTTGAGGGGGAGTGTCAACGTGAGTTGTTATGAATGTGCTAGGAATCACAGAACATGGAAGATCATCATGGCATGACAACATGGAACGTGCAGATCTAGATCAGAATGATTATGGTAGACATCATTAGTGTAGCACATGAAAGCAGTATGAGTAAAGGTTTTATATAGCTGTAAATGTTCTGTAAACTTTCTATATAAACGTATGTAAATCAGATGAATATAACATCAGTGAATTAAGTCTCATACCTCAATCGTGTTATACTTGACTTCAGCTTGGGGCACTCGGCCTCTATATTGAAGTTTCCAAGTGTCTCACAAGCATGAAACCAGCTATAGAATGTGATGAGAGCAATGTCCAGGAACCCAAATCTCTCACCCATGAAATAAGGCTTGCCTCCAAGCTCTCCTTCCAACACCTTCAGGACTTCAATGAATTCCTTCTTTCCTGCCTCCTGCTCTTCTCCTTTTGCAGGCCATATCTTCCTGATTGCATCATATAACTTCTTATCAATGAAATCGGCCCAGAATCTGGCCTGGGCTCTCTGGTAAGGATCAGAGGGAAGCAGAGGAGCCTTATCCTTCCATACCTCATCAATATAATGCACAATGATGAGCGATTCACAGACTGGTTTGCCATTATGGATGAGCACCGGGATCTTCTTGTGGACCGGGTTCATCTTAAGAAGCAGTTGGCTCTTGTTCCTCAGGTCTTCTTCTCTGTACTCATATTTGATTCCCTTCTCGGCCAGAGCTACTCTGACCCTCATCCCAAACACGCTCGCATAAGCGTCCAATAGAATAACCTCGTCCGCCATGGAAACTGTTCACAAAGTTCTTCTAGCTAGCTTGTAGGTATGCTAACTAACTCGGAGACTGATGAGTAAGAATCCCAACAAAATCAAAGGGGTTATATAGAGGTGTTTGAGGTATAGTCGTGGCTGATTTTGAGATAGGTGTCTGACGTGTTGCATGACGTTTGCTTGAGAGACTTTGAAATGTTCTAGCTTGTTCAGGACGATGTGATGGTGCAAATCGAGTGCTTTGCGAATATGAGAAATTCTTAGGTAGGGGTTTCCCCACCACGTGGTTTTAGGGCAAACCAATCAGAAGAAAGAAAATTCTCTCTTTTCTGAAACTGCCCGGTTCCACACCCCCCTGCTGGGCAGTGATTGATCCGCCCCACCACGTGGCCGTGCGGTTGCCCCCACGCAAGATTCTCTCTGCGAATATGCCATGCATACACTATTTTATAGTTATCGCTGAAACATAAAAGACAGGAGCAAACAAAAGTAGACATCATCCTTGGTTTGTACCAAAAGAAAAAAAAAACGAGACATCCTTGGTACAATCATGATAGAACTTTTTCCATCACACCTAGTAAAAGGTTCACATGCTATCTGCCGAACAAGGAGTTTCTAAATTTACAGATTTTAATAAAAAGTCACAATTAAGAACCTCCTACTGTTCAGAATATGATCACATACACGAACTCCCAAAATCTATGGATATTCTGCAGATGTCTTTTTATAAGTCAAAGCTAGTTAAAAACACCCAGCCATGCTACGTCCTCTGACACAACTCATATGCCCGACTAAAATAATTACCTGAATCAAAGCAAAACGCTTAGTTAGCATAATGAAGTGGAAAACAAAACACATCAAACTATGTACAATAGACTAATTAAAGAGTAAAAAGGAAAAAATAAAAGAAAAAGAAGCAGAGTAATTCAAGTAAAAAAGAAACGAGAAATTATCAAATAAAGTATGATTTCTAACCAGTTACCACATATCTTACTTATAATATTCCGGATTTTCAACAACTAGAAAATAGTTTTTTTCCTTTGGACAAGTTGAAAGTTCAAAAATTGTGATAATTGTTATCACTTGACCATCTTTACCTACCCATTTGGATAGGCACAGATTGTAAAGTGCAACACTAACAACCACCACAATTCAGATTATAGTTAAAACTGTATCCAGGAACCCAGAAAGAGAGATAAGAGCGGAGTCTCAGCATTCAGACCAATAGTAGTCTTCAAAGAGAATCCTCAACTTTCAGTAAAAGTCTATACTGACTGGTTTTGTTGATCTTTTTTATAGCCGAGTAACATTCAAAATTCAGGTGGAAGCTCTTTAAATGACAAATTATCTTCTGGCTTTCCGATCCATTATGTATGATGATGATGACAATTTACCTGTCAGTAGTAGAGATCACCTTTCCTCCGTAAAACAACCTACATGGTAAGTCTCGGTAAGATTTAAACTGGAGGATATATTCGATGTGGAGAACTGCCGGTAAGGACGATTAACCGGAGGCAACAGTAAAGCTGATTGTCGGTCCATAGCTAGCAGTCGTTCGCACTTACTGCGCTCAATAGAAGAAATTAATAACTTCAAAACCACTAAAGAAATTCAAAGTTAAAGGAGAAGGCTGTACCTGCAAACTTTTGTAAATAGAGTTTGGTAGCTGCAGATCCAGAGCTATAGAATACATGTAGAAAGTTAGACACAATTGTGTAGATTCTGCTCCTGTGCAAATAAATTAGTTCAGTGAGTTAACATGAACATGATAGAGACTAACCAAAAGGGAATATAGAGCTGTTTCAGCTTGAACTCCAAGAAAGTACTGCAAGGCCAAGCCAGCATGTTCCTGCAATAATAATTGATAAGTATTCTAACCAAGGCCCAATTGCATAAGAATAAACTTCAACCGGAAAGTAAAGCTTATACCGTGATATGTTTAAACACATGATAAACTGAAAAACCCCTTGCATGAATGTAGCTGCCTCCCTGTTCAAGAATGAAATGAGGAACATGAACATCAGGGCAATGCGAATCCTCTTTAAAAAAAAAGGAAAAAAACTAAGAAAAAAAAAAGTGAATATCCATATCAAGTGGGACCAACAAAGTTGCATGTTATCTGAAATCTAGTGAAAATCTGAAGGCTTGTCAAAGAGTACGGAGGACAACAATACACTATCTAAGGTAGCATACGATCTGTATTACGGCTGATCAAGTTATAATCAGCAAATTAACTGAGCTCAGTATGTTGGAGTAATTGATGTGGTTAGCTTCCTAGCATAGACAAGGTTGCTCAACTAAATCAGGATTCATTAGCTGACTTCTTACACTTTCCTTGTGGTCTATATCCCATAACAGCTATACAGTACATCAAGCTAATCTCTCTACTTTCAAGTTTATATCAGATCAGAGCAGGATATCAATATTTCAAATCCCTCCAATTGCAAAGTCTCCCAAATAAGTTTAATTCCATATGATGGGCTGAAATGATGGAGACTGATGTAGAACAAAGCAAGCATGAGGGTGAGTATGGTTATGGAAGCACCAAGAAAGATAGAAATTTTAAAAAATAGAATGGTTTTGGAAGATAAACAATGTTTGTAGCTGCTGTAATCTACTAGAGCTTAGGGAAGTAGAGAATAGAGGGATTTTTCTTAAAAGATGAAACCATATATTAAGGCTTCAAATACTCCTTGGGGAGACATATGAAAGACGAGGTCCTCGAAGAACTGAAGACTTGTATGTACTCTCTGATTCAAACAGACTCTTAACAGCTTTTGACCCAAAAGATGTTCTCAATAAAACTTAATATTCTCATAGAATGACTGTTCTTTTATCTGTTTATTCATTTTACTGACTTGGACTCTTAAAGTACCATGGGGACTTAATAGCTCTAGACTCATATACATAATCTTAGTGAAACTTAATAAGTTTTACAATGAATCTTGGTTTATTATATTACTAACTTATACTGACTTGGACAAGTAAACCATGGAGACTTCTCATTGGACCAAACAGGCTGTAGCTAATGGGCTTTGTCTTGGGTATCCAAAGCAGACATTTTTTTTCTAAACAAGCTGTAGCTAGTGCATGAGAGACTCACATGTTTCTTTTCTAACCACGCGGTAGCTACTGCATTAGAGACCCACATGTAAGAGAAGGAGAAGGAGGAGAGAGGGGGAGGGAAGGGGGTGGTTTGGAGTATAAAATAAATGTTGGCTGGCATTTAAGAGATTAAACTTTTGAAAATAATGATAAACCAACAAAATTTATTAAATTAACAAGAAGCAGAGTTTATGAGTTTTGTCTTATTTTGATCCTGAGAGTCACTATCAATTCTAGTACTGATTGTCAAGATGTTAAGACCTATGGTTAGAACCTACATACGTATGCATGTCAAGTCATGCTCATATAAATATGATCTGGAACAACTACTTATGCATAAGACAACTACTGAAACAGATCAACCAATATGAAAAGTGAATCCTACTATGAAGGAATAATAGGCATGAAGGTAACATAGATTACCTCTTCTGGAGAAAAGAAAGCTACTGCGTCTGGGTCAATAGAACCAGCAGGATGCAATGATACTACAGCTCTGAAGACAGACGGAAACAGCAACTCGATGACAGCAACCTTATCTATCGCAACATCAGCCAGTGGAGTTGATCGTAACTTACTCGAACTATGAAAACTATGGTCCTTCACTGTTTCCAGTGGACTCTCATTTGCTGGCAGTGAAGATGCTCTTTTTAACCAATCCAATCGTTCATAGGTGAAAATTTTCAAGTTTGGCACCTTCTTTTCCAAGCTCATTAAAACCTCTGATAGTGTCTTGCAATCTAGCAGCTCTTCTTGATTGTGTGTAGTCAATGATGGGGAAACACACGGTTTCTTTGAAACTGGTTCATCACTCTGACTGTCCGATCCATCATCAAGGTGAGGAAAAAATCTTCTTTTCTGATCAGTAAAGGCCTTGAGAGCTAACCTAAAATATCGACATCATTCAAGAAATGGCTTCTTAGTTCAATACTTCGATTCAAAAAGTAAAAACAGAAAATAACAACCAGTTTCCAAATCAGTTGCGGCATAAAAAAATCACCATGCTGATTGATTCCTAAATGAAAACTAACACTGTCTACTTATTAAAACCACACTCTTCTGCGAACCACCAAAAATTCATTATAAGCAAGAACTATTCTCCTATTTCAATTGGATAAACTATAATCCAGAACTGCTTTTGTATGAGGCAAGAGTATAAAGAGGCAATGTGCATAAGGAAGAAGATGAATTCCATCAGATTTGAGACCAACCTGGTCCTGTCCACTGCGGAAGCGCCGGCCTGACCGGCGAGCTGCCGTTTCCAAGCATAGGCGACGACGGCGCCGTCGGGACAAACCAACGGCATGTGCAGTCCCCACGAATTACTTCGCGACCGGAGAGAATCATTCAGAACTCCAGACTCTTCTAGCTGCCTTCCTACCAAAAATCAACCCCGAAAACCCTCAGAATTTTTCAAACCTCGGAGCCCTAATGAGAGAGAGAGAAGGAAGGAAGGAAGGTACCTACGGAGCGGAGGTCTTGGAGGTGCTGGCGCATGGAGGCGTCTTCATTGAGGAACAAGTGGAGCGGCTTGGTGCTCTGGTGAGGCTGCGCCGCCACGAACAGGGCCTCCAGAAGGCGGTCGGCGCCGAGCCTAATGTCCGCGATGAGGCGACCGGCTTGGCCGAGGCGGTCCATCGCCAAAGCCACCTGCTTCGGCGGCGCCTCCGCCGCCGTGGACCCTACCGAAGCTGGCGGAGTAGTAGTAGTCGTCGTCTGCGGTGGCTGTTGTTGCATCGTCTGAAACGTAGCGACAGGGCTTCGATCCCAATCACTCTCTCTCTCTCTCTCTTCTTTTCTAATAATAGGGGCGACCCGGATGACCCGACCCGTATCCGAAACCCGGTGCCGCGTAAGTATTACTCTAATATCGTTTAACTACAGCCGTCAGATGCATGTGGGGCCTACATACACAGAGACGGTGTAGATTTAAAGACTCATAACCTAAATTAAATTCATAACTGGAGTGGAGCGCAAGAGCTTCTTCTTCTTCTTCTGCTTACGGTGTTGTAATCTCTGTAGCAATAGCAGAGCTTCACTTCAAGGTTAGAACTTTTTACAGTTTGATAATTTTTTTTCGGTTTGTTTTTTTAAATTTTTTTTTTTTTTTTTCTGTTTCGCTATTTCATACTATTAGTGTTTGGGCGTTTGGCTATCTTCTCTTGTGTATATATGAATTTGTGTCTACTTTTTTTCTGGAATGTTGGGCTGTTTCGAGGGTTTTGATTAGTTTATTAGTAATTGATTCTTTGATTATAGAGGTTTGGCTAATTTTTGTTGTTGTTGTTGTGTGAGGTGTAGAGATATAAATGGCAGGCTCTAAAAATGCGTCAAAGAAGAAGCAAAAGCGCGGTATCGACTTCAAGGTAATGAACTATTTGGGATTGAGTTTACTAAGCTCTGAAAGTTCAACATATGAATCCTGTGTTTTTTCTGTTTGTTATGTGTTTTATTTTATTGTTTGCAGAAAATAAAGCGGAAGATTGGCAGAAAATTGCCACCAGCACAGAATGCTACAAATACTGAGATTAAATCTAAAGGTATTGACTTTATCCGTTTTTGGATTATATATATATAAAGCTATTGTTTGTTGTAAACCCTAAATTGTTTGTTGTAAATGTTCTGTTACTACATCAAAAGGTAAATTTTGTCGTCTCTTTAACATACATATTATTTATCATGGTGGAAGTGGCTGAAATTTTGGCTGTTGTTTTCTCTACTTGAAAGTTAGATAGATATTATCCACCAGAATCAATGTTGCTCCTGACTTTTTAGTTCAAGTTCTTGTGGTGAACGAGTATCTGGAATTAAGTATTAAATATGGGTGATTTATGATCAGCAATTGTTCTCCCCGAGCAGAGTGTGGCATCCGAGAAGGCAGGATTAGCAGTGAACGAGAAAGGCTTGACTTTGAAAGAGCTTCTTCAACAAACATCTCATTATAGCTCAAAAGTCCGTAAAGGTATTTCTCTATTATGTAAAGATTTCATTTTGAAAACATTAACGGTACCTTGTAAAGTATGCTCCTTAGTTCAAAAAGCTTCAACAGTGTCCTTATTATCCTGCCATTTGGAATCAAGAAGGGAATAATAAAGTAAGGTTGAGAAACCAACGGTGGTAATGTACAGCATAAGTTTCAATTGATTTTTCTTTTCAGCAGCCAAAGAAAGGCTAAAACAAATTTAATGCATATGATTAACACCTGTTTCTGCTTAATTCTGGTGGTTAAGATTTTCTCTACATTTGGGAGTCAATTTTTAGCAATGTTTGGATATAGACCATAGATATGAATCTATGATTGCAACCTCTTTCTTTGATCATAAAGTCACCTTAGATCGTTGATTATATTATTCTGCACATTCATTTTGTATTTACTTTGTTCAATTTGAATAAGTTGCTTTCTTTCCAGTACTTATGTCTTTAGGAAGTATATCTGCCACATTTTTTTTTTTCTAGTGTATCTACTTGTGATTCTAACATTCTAAGTTATGTCTCTTTCTTTAGACGCATTGTTGGGAATTAAGGATTTATTCCTTAAGCATCCAGAAGAGTTGAGGTTGCATAAGTACGCTGTTATTGAAAAATTGCGTGAACGGATTGGTGATGATGATAGACTAGTTCGAGAAACGCTGTATCAACTTTTCAAGTCAGTGATTTTCCCTGGATTTAAGGAGGTAATTTTATGGTTTTCTAGTTTTTATGAATGTTTATAAGAAGTAGGTACCAATGTGTTCTACATAAAATATATAAATGTGAAAGAAAGGCAGTTATATTTGATTGTTCCCAACTGAGAAACTTTTGGGTGGTTAGTTATGCTATTTCCTCTTGGTCGTTTCAAAATATATTCATCAACTCATTGTAAGTTTCATCCAATCATTGCCATGTACAACATGTGGCTAAAATTCTACATGGTGGAGCAATAGGTATCTTGTATAATCAAAGCCAGTTCTTAGCTCGGGTGTCTTTCTTTCTTATGAGGCTTATTCTTTTGTCTTTCTTTTCTTTTTCTTATTATTATGAATCTTCATACTGTAAACAACAACTTAATAGTTCAAAACATATACAGCTCCTTTTGTTGCACATATGGATTGTCTTTTTTTATTTATCATCATCATTTTATTGGTAGAATTGTTGGATTTAACTGACACTTTTTGTTCCTTTTTTTTTCTTGTCCAGGATAATCAAGAGCTTTTTGTTTCCTTGATGATGGCCTATATATTTAATTCAATGAGACATTTAGCAATTGATGTTCGACTGATGGCTTTCAAATTTTTGGAGCTTGTTATCCAGTACTATCCACCTTCCTTT
Organism: Rosa rugosa; assembly: GCF_958449725.1. Lineage (NCBI taxonomy): Eukaryota > Viridiplantae > Streptophyta > Magnoliopsida > Rosales > Rosaceae > Rosa > Rosa rugosa. Next base: position 18,622,496 of record NC_084826.1, on the reverse strand, counting down.
TTCTTGTATGCTGAAAAGGTATCTAAGACTCTGCTGTGAAATGTTTTGTGTCATTCTCTTATTAAGATTTTTGCTGGATGTGTTATTTGGAAGTAAGCAATTTGAGGATTACTGTTCATGTTTTGGTTATTGACCGTAAATTGTTATATGTTTTCTTGCTCTCATGCTTATATATTTTTTTCGTGGGATGGAATTTTGGTATATTCTCACCTGTGACAACATTTTTGTTTAGATCATCATGTTTTGAAATAGCACACCATCTCCTGCTAAATATTAATAGAAATAAACGGTGCAACTTTTGGGGCTACAATACCATATGTAAGGTGTTTCAGAATGAAGCCTTATTGTGAAACTATTCAGTTTTTTCAAGGCTCCAGTGGTATGATGTCTGTTTCTCATTCCCAGCCATTTCTCCTTGGGTTTCATTTGCTTTCGTTTTGCTCCATAAGAGTAGGTTACTGGATTTTGGTAATAGATGTAGGTGTTTAGGTCTTTATTCGAGGTAGAAATGGTGTCGAACTTATTGAAACAAATACTTTTTGGCATTCCTCATACTCGAAAGGATAGAGTCTTTATCTTCATATGGTATCTTTATCTTTTACTTCAATGTTTCTTTCTTTATTTTCCCCCTGTTTTTAGTCGCTACATGCTGTAACTCTTATGCTGGCTGCTAATCCATCTACAGTTTAGATTAACTCAAATGACTATTACAGTGTCACAACTCTCTTGTGTGTTTAGGGATAACTATTGAAATTTTTTGGCTGTTTGCTTGCTTATTGACAGATTCTTCAAAACTTTGAGGATATTTTGCGAAAGAACCAGTTTTATTTAGAGGACAAGAGCAAGCTGAAGAATGCTCTTTCTGGGTTGGAGCAATGCTTGTTACTGCTTCCATGTAACAAGAAAGAAGTTGGCTCATGTGAACAGGTACTTTTTGTTCTCTCAAATTTTGAATACTACCTTCTTTGGTCAATGAATACTGCACGTTTTCTTTTATGTTTTGGTAAACTGTGTGCATCTTGCACCGCTTGTTGTCTTGTATGGTGGCATTTCTTCATTCCATGTTACTTCTGAAACTTCTGTTGCCATGCTTTGTTGTTATTAGTGTTGCTGATTTGCTATCCTCACCATTGCTGATCATCATCCTACAAAATTTTCACCAATGAATTCTATATCTATTGATGCTTTACTCTCTCTTACTTTAAATCATGTCTTCCTGTTATGAGAAGTGGGGAAGCTTTATGCTTGTAACAAAAATTTCACCAATTGATCCCTTGTGCTTAACCCAAGAGGTGAGGGAGGGTGGGCTAATATGTTAGGGTTAGGATAGGTAAGGGTTGGACCTGAGGCCCTTCCAATATAACTAGTTTTAAAAGTTATACATTTGACTCTCATGATCGCAAAAATTTACATTGCACCTAAAACATGCTCATAAATTGTTTGAGTCTTAATATGTGCTACTTTTGAATGCATTTGGTTTGTAACTAAGGCGAACCTGTAAAGAAAAGGGTTTATTGTGATAGAAACTTTTTATTGTAAAGTTACTACTTAATTGACCGAAAAAAAAATTAATACTGAAAATTGAAGGGCTGGTAGGTATGCATCCAATTTTTCAGGTAAATCATTATCTAATCATTTATTTTAAAAGGTTTTGATCATGGTCCAGACATGATACCATGAGAAATAAGATTGTTCAAACATGTCAAAAAAATTTCTTATGTCCATATGCAAATACAAAAAACAGGTCAAAGTTTTGAAATTGTCTTTTATACTCATTATGTTTATGTCATGCTTTATATTATGCTGATTTCAGATCAGACTTCTAAAGCTGGATGAACAATTTGCATTGGGAAAGGGTCTTTGAATTGTGCTTAATGAATTGAGCTAACAACTGTTTCCTTTGTCATGCAAACGGCTTTCTAGTACAGTAATACTTGACTTTTTACTTGATAGAATGATGCTGGACAAGGGATGCTGCATGCTTTTGACCCTGATGTGCCTGCAGAATCTACTGGTATGTCAAATACTTGTGCCTTGTATCTATATAGTGTTATTGATAATGTTGTGCTGATGATTCCCTTCGTCTAGTGTATAGATCAATATGCACTTAGTAGCTGAAATGCTTGATCTTTCAGATGAAGTACTTTATATATATGATATTAGTAGTCTCATAGTCTGCGACTCTGATTTCCTTAGTTTCTGATGCCTTGCATTTGGTACTGTTTCTTACAAGATGAGAAATCACAATTCACTGTGATATTATTATCTATAGTTTGTTCCTTAGTCCTTACATTCTGTTACTAAGTTCAATTTGTGGGACAAGGCATTCAACTTCTGAGCTCCATTTTATTTCATATGTGTTCTGTTTACCTTCTATTGGCCTATCATCCTCTCTCTTTCTTTCTGTAGGGTTTTCTCTCATCATCCCAAAACTGAAAGACCTTGTGCCAGTTCTAGTCAATTGTTTCCAAGATTTTATTCCTGCAGTACAGACTGGTGCACATCTTGATGTGCAATCATTTGATTGTATGGTGTCTATACTTCACAGTATAAATCATGCAGTCCGGTTCTTTGTTTATATGATTGATGAGGGTACGTCAGAATCACGACCTTCTGATGGGGAGCTTGATGTGGCTATGTTGGGCGGAACTATCTCCATGACGCTGATGAAGAAGTTACTTGTTCTGTTTCCCCTGAACATGAGAAATCAACTTTCTGAGAAGGTAAAACAAGAAGTACTTCTTAGATCTCATCGTTTAACTTGCCTACTTTTTGCAAGAGTCTCTTGGTTGGTTCAGTGTCACTTTCTTTTGAATCTGTTGTATAATTAAGTGATGGCCTTCCTGTTTTTAATGGTATTAAAAATCTATAATATCCTCAATATTTCTGTGCTGAGCTACAATGATTTTCTGAATTGTTTGCTATCTAATTTTCTCAAAATTGATATGTTGAGATATATTTAACAATACAGCTGTATATTCTCACCCTCAGTGTTTCCATTAACATCAACCTTTAATATTTCAAATTGTAAAAGTTGGGACAACCATATTACTAGTGGTATAGCATATTCTCTGTTTGACATGTGTACGTTTTAATTCATCTGTATTATTTCTTGTATCTCATGCAATTTGTATTTTGTATTTTTGATTCCTACTATTCAGTTCATTTGTATCAAAAGTTCAAAACATGTTGAGGTTTTAGTCGAAGGTTGTAGCATGTTTCCAGAAGTCTTGTATTATGCCGTGGGAGTATTATATTTGGCCAACACCTTGGCAACTCTCATTTTGTTGAGACCTGTTTACAGGAAGAATTTTATAGGATTTGTGCTGTAATATTCTTCTCTGTAGCTCATCTCCCTCTTCGTGAAGAATCTCTATTTCTCTTTACTAGATATTTATTGATTGTTCTTTCTCTGTTGCAAGTTTGCAACTTAAATCAGTTCTTTTCTGTTTCTCATTGGCAGGATGATGTTAAATATTTTGTCCTGGACAGTGTGATGACAGAAATATTTCTGCACTTAAGCAAATGGATCTGCCCTCCCGGTGTTCTGTTGGAGAAATTTTTAGAATTTCTAGAGAATGCGCTGCTTGGAAAGGTTTGATCTTGCTCTGTAAAATTTGATATTAATTACAAAATTGCATGCTCTTGGAAAGTTAGGTCTGTTCATTGTACTGGAACAATTTCTTGAAGATACTGATTAATGTGCAATAATCAGATACATCTGTAGTTTACATTACTAGCATTTTACTCTTCTTCAATCTTTACAGTAATGTGAAAGAGGGAACCCTATGGTGATACTTGTAGCAATATTCATTGTGTTGTACAAGTCACAATTTGCTTGTTTTGTTGTTTCAGTACAATGAGCTCGTGCATTAGCAATGAAATCTTTTCTAATGACAATGTGACAAATTGATCTCATTTTATTAGCCACAATTATCTGTACTTGTGCAATGTATATGAATAGTGCCACAATTGCCTGACAAAAGCCAACTAAATATGCATGCTGTGTTTGATATAGTAACGCAATTGATAGATAGTTATTTTCAAGATCCAAGTTTCAACGTAAAATTATTGTTCTACAATTGCTTCAATAGTTTTATTTATAAAAGATGCATATAGTGTAATTAGTATATCTGGTAGGCAGTAAGGTAAAATGATTACACTGTTTTTGTATTGAGTTATTCTATTGTTATTATTCTAAATGGCTTTTAAATAATTGGGAATTTGTTTGCAGATTTGTAGTGATAGACGCTCTGGTAAAGCAATCCAGGAGAAGCATTTAATTTCACTTCTTCCTTTTGTACCGAAACTTGTTTCGCAAGTGGCAAATGACTGGAAGTCTCGTCTTCTTCAGGTGACCTGTCTCATTCGACTCTATTATGTTAAACGGATTCCTTTTCTTCACAATTTTTTTTACTTTGATTGGTCCGTTTAACCTAATTGTCAGAGTACCTGTCTCATAAGAGGCCTCATTCGACCATATGTTATTTTAGTTTTTGGTCTCAGACAATTAGAGTTTCCTAAGTTGCACATACAATGGTGAAAATTTGAAGTGATGTTAATGAATCATCCTTGGTTGCAGGCTTTTACTAAGGCATTCAAGGATTGCAATCCTGTGTCATCTTTAAAATTAGCTTGTCTTTCCACAATGGAGGAGATGGTTGTTCCTGTAAGCCTTCTATACCCTTTCCTTGAATTTCTGCAAGCTTTCTTTTAGTATATCAGATAGAATTTCTAATGCACCAGAAGAAATAAATCAGTCTTTTTTTTTCTTCTTTTTTTTTCTCTGTCCCTCGTTTCTACTTTAAAATTGATTTTGATATTTATTTTTCTTACGAACCGTAGAGACAAGGCATGCTGTACCTGGATCCAAGGGATCCCGAGATATTAAACTTTCAGATTGCCTGGATAAGAGAGCTTCCCATGTTGCTAATCCTGCTGGGTGATAAGAACACGTCCCACTCCCAGGTGAGTATTTAACCTTGTGAAAGAATTACCAGTGAAGCAGTTAGGAACAAATAATTGATTTTTGACAATGTTAAATGCCTGATCTTCCAAAAAAAAAAGTCCTGCTCTGAATCAAATGCTTTTGCAGGTTGTGTTACACCTTTTACTTCGCCTGGGACAGCGTGCTTTCATGAACTATTCCTTTGCATTGGAATATGACAACATGCAATTCTCACTGCAAGAATTTTTCTGCATATATCAAGATGATGGTAAATAAACCATTCAATTGATATTAATCATCCATTCGCTGACAATTAGGCCTCTTATGGTACTCTGTTTCATTCTTGTAGGAAATATAATATATGGTCCTTTTGTAAGGCTGCCCAGAGAATCTCAGGAACTCTCTCTTTGTTGCCTTCGTTATATCTCTTATTTGGATTTGCATATGTTGAGGTCAATAGCTTATTGTTGCCTATGTAAGTTTTTCATCTGCCTCAGTTTGATTCTGGATGGTTTATCAGCTTAGGCTTTGTTATGCTGTAATCAGCTTTTATTTAATGTTGCTTAAAGCTCTTTGGTATTTTCATGCATGGTGCAAATAATTGTGTCCACTTAATATGCAAATTATTCTTGCCTTATTAACTTATGGAGGAACCTTTGACATTAATGGATTGACACCCAATTCTCTCAAAAACTTATGGAGGAACCTTGTGTTTCTAATTTGGATACACTTGGGTAGTACTGGTAGTAGTACCAAATACATTCCTCAGTGCATGGGATTTTTATTGGGTGATAGAGCTATCTTTTGCAGCAAGAATCAGGAAAAGCCCTATCTGCTTTAATTTCTGAATTTGAAAGATGACGTTCTTTTTGAAAATCTCATGTGAAAGTAAAACATCATTTCAAAAATCTTTCTTCATCACTTTTCTGGACCTTTCATGGCAGAATGAAGGTATTTCCTTTCAACTGGAAAAAGTGATGTGTCTTTCAAGTCTTGATGTTACTATCAGTATATTATGTATGATATTTGGTGATAGTGTGTGTTAGATACGATTACGCATTTAAAGGGTAATTGTCTTATATGCTAAAACTATGGAGGAATTATATGTGTTCTCTTTTATGTTTTCCGGCAGATATGAACACTGTTGAAGTACAGAGAGGTACTGGCAATATTGGAATACTTTTTTGTAATACTTTCTTTCTTACCTATCCATATCAGGTCCAGAATTGGAACAGTATGTAATAATTCGAGTCATAGAGATCCTGTATTCAGCTTATAAATCTGGACATATTCAAATTGCGGATCACATTAGTTTCTTCATCACTTTGCTCTCCCGCTTCAGAGTTTTGCCAGGTATCTCTAATAGAAGTTCTTCTTTTGCCTATTTATGTTATGCATATGATTAGCATACACCAGTCTATTTTTACAGCTTTCATCTCAACTATTTTCAATTATCTATTAGCAATATGCTTATTTGTCTATGTACCAGTTAAATTGTATATGTAAGACATTGTTAACCATTTAGAGCACTGCTTCAGAACAAGTATGTCTTGCTCCAAGATTTGGAGAAGGAATTTTGAACTTATGTGTATGGTTTTGAACTGTGTTCTTCTGATTGTCAAAATATCTGATGCCTTAATGTTAATTACTGTGCAACCTACATGCCTGATGTATGGAAAAACTAGTTGGTTTCTAAACCTATATGGGTTTTATCTTTGCAGAAAATGTTAATGCTGTTATGGAGAGAGATGTGAATATCTCAAATCGGGGGACTTTTAAATCAATCACTGGCATTGTTTGCTCGTGTCTGTCACAGATGGGCGATAGTTCTCTTGTTTTTAAAATACTAGAAAAAATGGTACTGGATCAAATGGTGAGTTGATGTACATCAATCACTGGCATTGTTTGCTCGTGTCTGTCACTAATTTGTACATCAATGTCCTTTTAATTTGTTTTTCCTCATTTGTTGACTCTGGTTGGCAGTTTGTTCAAAAGTTATGCTTTTCTTGTTGACTCTGGTTTGTATTTTTGCTTCAGTCGCAAAACCTTCCGCTAGACAATGTCTGTGCTATGCTTAGGATGCTTGTTGCACTGGACTCTGAAGAGACAATAATTTCTGAACAAGCTTTTGTAAGCTTAGTCAAAATCGTTCCGCGATATCTTATTGACATTGTGCATGTAAGTTTCTTTTTTTGTTAAGTGTACACTCCCCTCCCCCGTAAGGGAAGAAACAAAACTTGCTTATTTGTATTAATACTTGGTTTTGTGGCATGCGTCAGTTAAAGGGTTGCAAAATCTCTTATTATTTGCTTTCTCATTAAACGCTCCTTTATCTACATCACACTGTTCCATGAAAGGAAGTAACAAGCATGCACATAGATGACTCTTTACTTTAAAAAGAAATATGTTAATGGTATCTTTCATTTTTTCCCTTTGATCAAGTTTATGTCAGATTAAGCTAGCGTTATAGTTGTTGTTTAGTTTCATATCCATATCATTTATTTCTTTATTTTGATAAGAAACAAGATGCTGTTAATAAAATGGAATCGTGCAACATAGAACCAGATGTCCACTTAAGGGAGAAAAATTGTCCTAACTACCTAGAAAACAGAATCAAGGATTTATGTTGTACTTGATTCTAAAAAGATATCAAGACAAACCGTTTAGGAACCACAGCAATGTAATCTGAAAAGACAGCAGGATATGAACTCTCACTAAACTAGGACAACACTGATACCCAAAGAGGAGCTGAGAAGAACCCAAAAGATGACAGGCACAATTGTTATTAAATAGTTGTCAATTTGATGATGTATGTGTTGCAGCATGTGGTGCTGTCTTATTTCTATATGTTTTTTAATGTAACGTGCTACATGTTGTGCCATCATGCATACTTCTCCTTTCTATATAATGTTAGGTCCTTTGGCTTGATTTTCTTAGGTCCTCTGCCTTGTTGAGGTCATAATACTTTCAGTTTTTTGCCTTCTGATGCAGTGCATTGCTGAAGATGATGGGAAGGCCTCTGGTTCCCTTTCCTCGAGTGCATGCTGTTATTATCTTGTTCCTTGCTTTTTCTTATTTGTTAAAAGTCACAGACTTCTGGGTCTTGTGTTGAAGACGTTGGGGTCATGGATAAATGAAAGTTTGTCAATTTTACCTTGCGATCATACCCACTATGAAACAGACATTTCAAGCAGGGTAGAAACAATCGTTTCAGTTCTTTTGTTGTTGCCTAAGGATGACAAAATTTGGCAAGTTATGTCTTCATTCAAGGCAGAGATTGACTGTATTTTGCAAAGCATCATCTCTATACAGGTATTTGAGTTTCCACCCTTGACATAGCTTATATGTTCGAATAGTCTTGACAATTTCTTTTTGGCACATCTGAAAGCGGATCCTCAAATATCAAAATTTCCAAATATTATATAGAATGGAAATAAGGAGCCCTTCTAATGAGGACCACTATACTGAGGACTAGTTGAGGATGTGATGTGATGTGCTCATATTTATGTATATGTTGCACACATAGATGAAGGGATTCAATCCCTAATTGTTGTGTTTCTATCATGTTGAGATCTTTAATATCTGTTTGTGCAGTCCTCAGAGGAAATCAGCATGACCCTTCAAGAAAAGCACAAATTGAAATGTGCACATGATAGACTAAAGAACGCCACAAGTGGCTGAGATGCAGTCAGTCTAGAAGGATGTCCCTACCCCTAAGTACCTGACTGTGAGTCTTCTATTTTCATCACCATCTTCAATTTTCTCACGCTTGTTGAAATTTGTTTTGTTATTTAATTAGTTCATTTTGGAATTTAATGATTAGGAAATTGGAAGAGAACAGATGGTAAATATCCTCCTGACAGTAGTTGGGGAGTGACTATGGTCATTTCAATCTGCGTCAATGATTCAGCTTAGCTACTTACTTGAAGCCACGGAACGGGTGCATGTCTCCGGGATGCACTCGTCTTCCTCACTAGTGGAAGAACAGCATACACACCTAGAAAGTTTTGGGGTTGAGAGTGCGAGGCTAAATCAGAGCCTCAAATCTCATTGTACAGTTATGGTGGGTGTCAAATTTTGTTGTAGAACAGCTTGAAAGAGACTTATAGTTGGTTTAGTACGTAATATACCTCTCTAAAAACTCTCTCCTTGGGAGCTTTTGGTCGGAACATTTTGTATCAGTTTTTGTTTTAATTAGCTCTAATTTGAATCCAAAGATAACAAAAAACAAAATCAATGTATCAGAAATACCAATCTGTCAGTAGATATCAGCTTACCGACTAGTATTTGGGTTTAGTAGTAATGCATTCCTCTTCAACAATGTTGGGGGAGGTCCCAATCTTGACTCCCTCCCCCTCTGATGTGTGGTTTGCCATGAAAGAGCGAACAAATGGAGATGGTTCAACTAGTAACAAACGCAGAGTGACTTGGGAAACTTTAATGTTTCTATCTACTATGCAAAGTATGAGTAGATGTAGGATTTTGGGTAAACAAAGTTGAGTTTTGGGTTTATCACCTGAAATAACTGTCTTTAGACAAAATAACCAGAAGTTTTGGGTTTACAGAAGAAGAAAAAAAATCACCCAATTTTTTTGATCAAATAACAACTCTCATAGTCTATTGTGAGTAGAATTCACGGTCTCCCACTTACTGAAGAAGAAAAGACCATCCAATGTGATATTGTGATACAGTGAAGTGCTCTAAAATTTCCTCGTTTATGAACTAATTTAAAGTATGGTTGGTAACGAAATGGGGCTTTGATGAAGAAAATACCCAGGACCATGACCCGACCCGACCCGATAAAAATTGAAAGGCTAGGCGGGAAAGTTAATTAAATTGTCTGCCCAAAAAAATTTGGGCGCCAATTCAAAGTAAGCGACTAATAATGCGTATAACCCAAAATAACCACAATCAAATTCCTCTCGTTCATTCATTGATGCGATGCAATCAAAGATCAGTGCCTTCTTCAAACCCTCTTCTTCTTCTGTTTCACCCAAACCAGCAGACCCACCTCCCATTTTCGACGACGACGACCAGGAATTGAGCATATGGGAAAAGAAGCAACACCAACAATTCTCCACCTACAAGCGAAGAGCTCCAAACCCACCAAGGTATCTTCTTCACCCACTTTTCACTTCATCTTAAATCGTTGTTTCTCTACTTGGGCTTGGTGTTATTTTGAATTCGGGTATTTAGGATATTGGGTTTAATGTAGTTTCTTAGATTTCCCTTTTGTATTCGTAATCAGAAGTGAAAATTTTACTGACCCTTTTTGTTATTTTGTGTATGAAAGGGGTGGGAGTGAGTGTAGTTGGGATAACCAGTTGGCAAAGACACCCATTTCGGATGTCGACTCTCCCAAGCCTGAATCGACAGTATTGGGAAAGACAGTGACCAAGAACAAGAAGAGAAGCTATGCTCAGTACCATTTAGACTTGGGTCAGTCTGATTTTCTTCTGCACACGTGTTCCGCATGCGGAGTCATGTATGTGACTGGAGATGAAGAGGATGAGAAGGCTCACAAGGGATTTCACAATGACTATACCCGCGGAATACAATTCAAGGTGCAAATGCTATGAGTTGTGTGTTTGCATTAGATTGTTTAGGTTCATTTGGGGTGCTTGTTATGTCAAGTTGCTGATTGAGTTTTGCAGGGTTGGGGCAATGAGAGGGTTGTTCATTCGCTTAAAGTTGGAGGAGGTCGGATTCTTTTGGTGTTGGATGGTGATCCTCCTGCTCAGAGGAACAAGGTTCAAATTCTTGTTGTTGATCTAATGTGGAGGATGATTTACAATTGTTAGTACCTTAGATAAGTGGGATAGCACAAAGGAAGCTCAACAATTAGCTTAATAGGACTAGTATTTTATTGTGGCAGGTTGAGAAAGTTGTGACAATGATGGAGACTGAGCTTGGCAGTGGGTGGATTCTGCCCAAGTTGTTTAAGGTGACTGTCAATCACTCTTACTTGGTCCTATTAGAAACATGCTAGCAGGGTTTTTGTTACACCAAATGGCTTAGAATTCTTGAAGTACTATTCATTTCTGTGTTAGTTGTTGAAATTTGAATATCTTCAAGACTCGTTCTTGAACTATTACAAAAGCAGTGATGACCTGTGATTCTAAAACAATGCAAATTGATATGTTTCCTATATACTTGTGCTTTCCTCAGCCACGTATTTGAGTCTTTGGGTTTTTTTTTTTTTTTTTTTGGCGTACCAGGCATTTATATTCTTGCAATTTATAGTTGGTAACCATCTCTTCTGACAGTTTTAGTGAATAAAGAATGGTTTTGTATCTCTTTTTCTCTGTATGGCATGATCTCAACCTTTTGTCCATTACAATTTTATCTCAACCTTTTGTTTGCAGGTGTATCTGTTTGTTTTGTCCGCAAGAATTGTAGGCTGTCTGATTGCCGAACCTATAACAAAAGCACACAAAGTCCTATCTTGTGCAGTTGATGGAAGTTCAAGTTCTGCTAGTACGAAAACAAATAAAACAAAGTTAACTACTCTCCAGTTTGGGGAAATCAAATTTCACAGGGAAGTCATTAGAAAAGCCCCTTCTGCTCCTGAACCATTGAATGAGTGTTTCACTGGTGCTATCATTTGTGAAAAGGAAGCAGTACCCGCTGTCTGTGGCATTAGAGCCATTTGGGTCACTCCAGCTAACAGAAGAAAACACATAGCCACCCACTTATTGGATGCCCTGAGGTAACTTAAACACTCCAAGTCCTTGATTTTAATTCTCTCATGTGTTCTTTTGGAGGGACTTTAATATTTATTTTGTTTTCTGATTCCCATCAATTGTATGATATCTCAAACTCCAAGGAACAAGGTCCTTGGGAACTAGGATATGTTATATTTTTCTCTTCTGCAAGACTGCAATACTGGTGGTATATGAGTCCATCTCTGCCCTTTACAACACTAAACTAAAAGATTGAGTATGCATTTTTCATTAGTATTTGGTTGGTTTCTTATTCTTTTTCCATCACAGGAAAAGTTTCTGCATGGGATTTGTCCTTGAGCACTCTCAGTTGGCATTCTCTCCACTAACATCGGCTGGAAACGCATTGGTATCAAATTATATTGGCAGTGGACATTTCTTGGTGTACAACACAAACAATGTCGTCTCATAACACATAGATAAATGGTTGTAGTTGTTCTGTAGGCTGAGTTTTTTGTTTTTTCCTTCTTTTTGAGGAAGATCTACCCACACTCCAGATCCTAATTATTTTATAACTCAAAATCTTTCAGACACTTTTGTTAAATTAAAAAAGTTAATAAAATGCCTGTTCTCCAAGTTTTCATTCTTACTTATTTCAGTCTCTTCTGCAACACTAGTTTATCTAGTTCGTCCCTTGAGTTGTTAATTTTTCTTTAAAAATTAGTTATAATCACTCGTATCAAAGGTTTTCTGACCTCCTCAAAATAATGGAAAGCCTGTTGGGGGCATTGTTTCTTGTAGCATCGGCCGGCAAGATCCGGTCTTTTGCTTATTACCAAAGAAGGAAAGATTAGCTCATTGAAGGTGTAAAACAGCAAGAACCGCACCCTCCAGTTCCCACTTATTGTCTCCGGAGAATATTCTCTTACTCATACCATAATCAATGATATTTTACTACACTGTAAAGTCTGTAATTTTGAGATTTAATCACTTCAATCCCTGAAATGATCCATATGCACTCTCAATTATCACCCAAGGTCCAATTCGTTTAGTCTCTGTCTAAATTGGCTGTTAACTCGCTGATGTGGTAACTCCATCCACGCCAAATCAGCACGATGAGGCTTATTTTAATGATGAAATTTCTATTAGAAAAACGCATAGTAACACTGGACAAAAGTTGGAAAAACAAAAAACCCAACTTTTGTAAGTTTCATACAAATAAGGACACGTAGCCCATGAGGAATGAAGCAGACCTAATCTCTAATCTTTCATGCACAATTATGACTTAAAATAACAAAAAATCGCGATGCCACTGTGCGGTACGCTAACTCCAAAATAGGGGTCTTATTCCCAAGGACCAAAATATCGAGTTTCGAGGAAATTTCGATGGTCCCGGAAACGGAAATTTCGACGGAAATATCGAGGATATATCGATTTCGATATAAAATCAAGAAAAATGATGGAAATGTTTGGCTCCAATTTAACTGCAGCTGGTCAACAGTCTCTTTTCTTGCGCGGGCGTGCCAGCACCGTTCGGGTGCGGTCGTCGGGGATGTCCCTTGACCTGACTTCTTTTCAAGCAATTGTGGACGAGAAGAGCACCAACCTCGTCGTGGGATTCTTTGTGCCTCGTGGCGAGGACTTTTGCTGAGCTTCTTGTTAACACAATCGATACTCAATATTGTAGATCGAGCAGAGCGACATCACCGGGAAATGTTGAGATCTTGCTAAAGCGTGACTTTAGCTTGGCTGGGTTGCTAGGGCGTTACCCTTGCTTGGCTGGTTCTGTAACCGTTGTGGTCGCGGCACTACCGTCGGCTCCCGAGGAGACTAGGACCGAAGCACGTTGACAGAGGGTTTGGTGGCACTGAAAGTCGGCTTCTGAGAAGACTAGGACTAGGAGTGAGATCACCGCTAAGAGAAAGAGAAGGAGAGGGAGAGGAGTTGCTCTTAGAGAGGTTTGCTCTAGAGAGAACTTAGATCATCTTAGAGATGTTGTTGTTGTGTTGTGAATGTGTGTTTTAGAATGAGAAGAGAAGGTGTTTATATAGGGAAGAAAAAGAAGAGTGAAATGATGAGTGGAAGAAAAATAATGAAAGTGGAATATGAAAGTGATTTGTAAAATATGGAAAAGATAGAGAAATGATGAAATGAAAGCAAGGCATGAAGGTGCAACAACATGGAAGTGATGATGATCTATTAAAGAGATTGTCTTGAAAAATATATCCAAGGAAAAGAAGAAAAGCATCTAGCTTTCTTCATGTGGGTAGGAAACATGAACATGTGAATATTGAGCTGGTTTTAGGTCAGTTTCTGCCCCTTTATTCCTTCAATTATTTCTCCAACAAGCATTCCAAATTTCACTATGACCTCTTCATAAAAAATGTTCCATTATGAGTGTAGATCACCCTGGAAAAATTTCAGAATTTTTGGTATAGTGGTTGGGCCGAAAACGCTGCTGGACCTCTTACAGGTCCAGTTTTCCAGTTTTGCTTCTGTAGAAAATTAGGCTGATTGTTTGAAGGCCTTCCACTCAAAAAAAACTCTTGCACTCTTCATAAGAAATGATCCTTGGGCTGTCTAGAATGGATCTGGAAAGTTTCAGCACATTTCGATTTCATTTGGTTAGTCTGCCACCCCTCCTTCCTTGTCTAGCTCGGTTTTTCCTAGCCGAAGTAGGAAAATATGCTAAAGTTGACTTGTCATACTTCCATAGTAGGCTTTATTTAGCCTCTAAATATATATTTCGAGCTTGTCGACAATATATAGCTTGAGCCACTGATATTGGCTCAATTTCTCCAAGACACGCATTGTCAGGCCAAAATGTTCATTTTGGGTCCAAACATTGCCCCCCAGACCTCGAAGTCAAAGGTCCTCGTCTTGACTAAAGAGGTCTTGAATCAGCACTCCTCTTATAATGTTGTTGCTCCAAAGCCACTTGTATTGGCTTGACTGTTTCCATATAGGCCTCTAAATAGGCCATAAAGCTTGAATGCCACTACTGAATTGCCTTTGTCATGAACTGACGCTTCCTTTGCCAACTTTATTGCCCCCCATGGATCTGGCGAAACTTGGGCAGGTTGTAGGATATCAGAACTTTAGCGTGCCCCCCATGCGAATGAGACTACTTTTGATCGCGAATGAGTATCCTTCTCTTCCTTGGTGGTAGCTTCGCCATGTGTATAGCAGCAAGTATCGGCCTTGTTTGCTAGCTCTCTGTTGAGAATGCAATTGCTGCAAAAGAAGCCCAACTCGATGAACCTTTGGCTGCTTCTGAAGAAATGGGCCACAACCTGGCCCATCTCAGAGAACGGGCCACTCAGGCCGAAGCTAGTGCTATTGCGGCGAATCTCCGCGTGGAGGAACTTTGCTTGAAATTGAGCTTTGCGGGCCAATCTCTGTAGGCCCCCTCGAAAACCGTTCGGTCTCCTCACATACTGTTAATCCCTTCTTTTTCGAGATTTAAGGCATTAATCACTCGTTGAAAAACAACAGTCGTGAAAAAATAATCTTGTGAAAAGAACAGTTACCTCCTCGAAAACCGTTCGGTTTCCCCACATGCTATTAATCCTCTAATAATAGCTAACTCCTCAAAAACCGCTCCTCACATGCTGCTAGTCCCTTTTTTCCAGAGATTTGGAATCACTAATCTCGATTTACTGACATCGGTTTTGAAATTGAGCTTCATCCAAGGGTGGGGATTTGCCTGAAGTCCCTATAAATAGTTGTATTTCAGGAAGGGAATACTCACAACTATTTTTCTGAAATATTCAAGAAATGGCCTTTCAGTCCTTGCTTCTTTTTCTCCTTCTTCACAAATCTTCCCCTCATGAAATGACCTTTAGCCTCTAATTTTTAGGCTTTATGGCGTAATCTTAAGCCTGGGTTAGGCCTCATGGCGTAATCTTAGGCAAACCCTTGTTTCGTCCTTCTGGGAGTCTGTAACAACAATGTCAGGCTTCAGATTGGTTTAGAAACGCGAGGGGGCTCCGAGTGTGGGATCTCCGGTCATGTAAGATCATTTTTTGAGAAAATCTCATACGCGGAGCGAAACGGGGAGAGGAGGGAAGCCAAATTGAGGTTCATCTTTCCTCCTCTGTTTCCTTTCTTCTGGACCTGGCCCGTGTTGTGCCCTCCAGATGGAAGGGGCTTTGGTTCTCACCTCCTTCTCCCCCTTTCTCTTCTTGATAGAATCTTGGAGGGATGAGAAGGGATGGACTCTTTGAAGGAATGGGTTCAAGCTACAGAATGGCTGTTCCTGTACTTCACGTCCAGCTAATGGTGGTTACCAAGGCTAGAGGGGGTGCAGAGACTCAAGCTGATATTTGGTTCCTTCACTCTCTGCCCCTCCTTGAGATAATGGCGCGGCTCAACCCGACGTTGGATTCCATAGCTGCTTCCACTTGAGAAAAGATTTAGAAGATAATCCGAAGATTCTTGTTTTGTATTCTAGCCACTTTTGGCTTTGTAATGAATGTATTGCTTTTGGCCGCAAAGCCACTTTATGAATACAATAATATTTTCTTATCCTGATATCCAAATATCCGTGAGAAGCCAATAATTGTGTCTCGCAAGGCCCCAAATATAGGCCCCCATAGTTGTATATTGAAAATAATATGAACTTTTAAAATATGCTCCGCGTCAAAAAGAGCCTCGTGGCGAGGTTTTTGAAGACATATGTATCTTTTGGATCCACTTGCTG
Organism: Rosa rugosa; assembly: GCF_958449725.1. NCBI lineage: Eukaryota > Viridiplantae > Streptophyta > Magnoliopsida > Rosales > Rosaceae > Rosa > Rosa rugosa. Next base: position 18,606,184 of record NC_084826.1, on the reverse strand, counting down.
GCTCCCAACTCAAAACTCTTAGCGACAATAACTCCTTCTTTTCCGAGATTTAAGGCACTAATCACTCGTTGAAAAACAAAAGTCATGAAAAATAATCTCGTGAAAAGAACAGTTACCTCCTCGGAAACCGTTCGGTTTCCCCACGCGCCAATAATCCATTCTTTTCCGAGATTTAAGGCAACTTTAATCACGCTTTACTGACACTTAGTTTGACTCTTCTCTTTGACCAGAACTTGGGTCTCCGAGTTCATTCTTCGCGGCTCTTGCTTCACAGGCCTCTTATCAGGCAGCGTTGGTAGTTGGTGGCATACCAAGTCTGGTGATAGGCCTGGCATGTCCTCGTATTTTTCCGCGAAGCAGTCCTTGAATTCCAGCAATAATTCGACGAGCCTCTGTTTCTCGCTAGGCTCTAAGTAAGTGCTGATAGCCACTTCTATAGGCTCATCAGTTGTTCCCAGATTGACCTTTTCAGTAGGGTCCCTAACCTTCGGAGGTGTGTCATCCAATGCCGCTGGAGCAAGCTGAATCTCTTCTTCCTCCTCTTCTTGGTCCGTGAACTCTTCATTAACAATTTCTAAAGTCGCGACTCGATCATAGGCCTCTTTTTCCAACAAGTATGAGGATAGCCTCTCATACAAGGAATGGACGGCCTCCACCTCTTCCTCCATGAGTTCGTGATCCATTAATCAGCACTTGGAGATGGCACCGCATATCCAGGCCTTTCGAGGTCGTTTTTTGCGACCGCGAGCCCCCATTGTGCCAATTCAGAGGTCGTCACCCCTGTGGGGCGGCCCTTATCATCAATACCAACGACTTGTAAAGGAGAGATTGGTTCTAGGTAATACCTTGCGTCCAAGTAGTTGGCGGACACCGAAAAAGGGCGCGGGTCTGCTTTAACAATTTCTGCCTTGTCCGCGACTCTGTCCCATATGATCAGCTCCTGATGAAGGGTGGATGGGACACAATAACTCCTGTGGATCCAGTCGCGGCCCATAATTGCGCTATATGCCGCATAGCAATCTGTAACAAAGAAAGTGTAAACCCCTTCTGCTGGACCCACCTTGACTCGTAGGAAAATCAAACCCAATGTTTTGGTCACAGTCCCCGCGAAGTTCTTTAGCGTAAGGGAAGTGGATTGGATCTTCTCTTTCTTGATCCCTAGTAGATGCATGGTTCTGGTAGTAATGACATTCACAGCCGCGCCGGTATCAACCATTATCTTATTGACCTTAGTCCCATTCATTTCTGCTGTGATATACAAAGGTCGCATGTGTTGCACCATGGCGGGTGTGGGTCTTGTGAAGCTCATGAACAAACCCTTGTTGTTAGCATCTTCAGTCTCAAGGAACACTGCTTTTTTCACCTGCGTTGTTGCGGCTGAAGTGATCTGCAACTGCTGTTCTCCAATCGCGTCAGTTTCTAAACATTCCTGCGCAGCGACTGGTAAAGCATATTTAGCAGGGAGCACATAAACCATATTGCAAGAGGTATCCACCATTTCTGTCTCGTCCATGTCATCATCAAGATTGAGCTTGGGTTCATCTGCTGAGATTTCGGTGTTGAACTGTTTAGCCATGAAAGCAACCAATGATTCCTCTGCGGGGATTACCGCCTTGGCTTGTTCGTGCTCCTGTACCATGGGAACCTGGTTCAACGACTCTGAAATTTGTTTCGCCGTTGGCACTTCCTCTGGGAGAGCGACCACCAAACTTTGAACTTTCTTAGGCCTCCACTGCACAGTTGCGGACCGATTGTCTTTGCCCCCCAGCCTGTCAAAGATTGAAGGCTCGCTATTTCTTCCTTCGTGAGATATTCTCCGCCAAACATTGACTTTACGAGCTGGCGGCGGTTCCCGCCTTGCGGGAACCAGGGACTTCTCCTGAGTGCTGCTCTTGGGGGCCCGTGGCTTTCGCTCTTCAAGCGATACTTTGGGCTGCTGTTTCTGAACTCGCGGGGAAACGAATCTCTTGGAGGCCAGTGCCTCCACTTGTCTCTGATACTCTTCTGGAGATTTTAGTAATTGCGATGGTTTGATCAGTCCTTGATCTAGTGCTTCCAAGGTTCGCTTTGCTTCTCCAAACCTTCGCTGGAGTTTTCTCTTCCTTGAAGAGCTCATCTCCACCGCCTTGCCCTTCTTCTGTGTATACCATCTCCCTTCTTTGATGGAGGACGTCGACACTGGCGGAATGTAAGGTCTGGTTAAAACCCCTTGCCGCTTATCTACTTGCTCTTCTTCCCTCGCGGTCTTCAACTTTTTGAATAAGTTTGAGTCCCTTGGAGAAAGAGTTTCTGAACCACTGTATACTCTTGGGCTGCATGGTTGGAAGTTTCTAGAGGATGATACTAACCGTATTGGCGGCAGAGATCCAAAGCGGACAGTCTGGGATGTTTCCTCATCTAGGGCTTGAGTGTCACATTCTTCCTTGCACCGAGAGCATAGGACGATGGGTAAACGAGTCTTGGATTCCCGCTTCATGACTTTGTCTCCAATCCTTTTCAAATCCTTAGCCGCATTGTCTGGACTTTGATTCTGCTGATCTTTTTCACCCCATGCCACGTCCACCATGTTGATGCCGGTATCTGGGAAGGGATCTAGGTCCACCAACGCTGCTGCTGTTTTCGGTGCCTCTACTTGCAAACTACCGTTATTTAACCAGATTTGGATCTGATCCTTCAGCTTAACACAATCGGCTGTATTATGATTCCACATATTATGGAGTTTGCAGTATTTCTTCCCCCTTAGCTGCTCTGGTTTGGGAAATGGGCCGAAGTCAGTTTTCACCATCCTTGCGGCGATCATTTCATCCAAGATTTCATGCGCTTTGTTCGCGTCGTAAGTATAACTTGCAAACTCTGGTTTGGTGAAAACCACCGACTTGAGCTTCACCGGCTCTTTGCACAGTTTCAGTTGCTTTAACGTTGAAGCCTTTTTCCCGGTGAGTTCCAGCGCAGCTATCTCGTCTTCTTCAGACTCGTCAACCTCTGCCAGGCCGGATTCCTCGCTCCTATAGTAAGGATCATAGGAACTTGATTGATGGCTGAGCGCAGCCACAGTTCTATGCTTCCCAGGCATGTATGTTCCTTTGGATGAGTTTCTCATGGCGTCCATTTCCCTGAGGAGATGCTCAAAGCTCCCTACTTCTGTGATCAGTTCCCCCATAGAGTTGAACATGCTTCCATGCTGTTTTTTGCGTTGGCGGGGCTCTAAGCCTTTGATTGCCAACTTTACCAGTTCTTTCTCCGGTAGAATCACGTTCAACTTTCCTTTCTGGATCTGAAAGCGCTGAAGGTACATGACAGCGGATTCAGTTGGCTGCTGAGCCATCTGAGTGAGTGAAGCCAGATCTACTTCCGGCTCGATAGTCCCGAAGGTTTCCTTGAACAGCTTCTCCATCGCGGGCCAACTTGCAACTGATCCTGGTTGCAGCTTAGTGAACCAGGTGAAGGCAGACCCCGATAAAGAAGTAACGAAGATGTTACACTTCAGATTGTCATCGTTCTGGTATTGGCCACACTGTACTCGAAACCTAACCAAATGGGCCGCGGCATTTTCGACTTCCTCTCCCGAGAAAGTAGAGAACGTAATGTTCTTATATCCCCTAGGATAAGGTGTCTGTGTAATATGCGGTGGGAAGGGCCCCTGGTAGGCCTCCTCCAGGTTAGGCCTCTGGTTCGCGGCCCTGATCATTGCTTCTACCTCCTCTCTCCTTATATATCTTGGATCAGGAGGAGGTGGGTGAACCACTGTATCATCAACTGGCCAGATCTGCGGTGGCGCCTGTGAAGCCTGATTAACCAAAGATATGCCGCCTCCATGGGTCATTTTGTGTTGGGTTGACGTCTGCGACGAAAAACCCACTGCTGGCTGACCCTTTGTGGCTGTGGTGACCTTCGCTGGACTTTCAACCCGGTCGATACCATAATGGCTTGCTGGACGTGGATCGTGGTGCACGTATTCAACTCCGTCGCTGTCATATTGGGGAAACAGGCTATGACCAACAGAGGCCCCTTCATTGATTTTCAAAGTCTTGGTTCCTTGCGTGACTGATGACGCGGCGTTGTTCTTCCCGCCCGTTGCCACAGTAGTTTCTTTACCTCTGACTGATACAGCAGTAACGGATGTGGCTGTACTGCCGCCGCTTGCTTTTTCTCGAGCATTTGGTGGTATGTACTTGCCTGACCCTGTAGGCTGGCCGAGGGACCCTAGAATAGCATTGGGGTCCCCTAACACCTTATTCAGGACATCTCTTGCCTGATCCATCTCAGTTTTTTGCATGGCAACTTGGATCGCGGTATTGGATCCCTCACTGCGAATAGCCGCGACTTCTGTGAGAACGACCTTAGTCTGCGCAGCTTGGGCATTTATCAAGGTCACGAGCTGTTCATGTTGCTCCTGGGCTTGTCGTGACGTGTGGTCTATATGCCCTTGCAACAGCTCCGCATTGCGCTCCATCTCCAGCTGGACTTTCGTTATTAGATTGTTGGACATCCGTCGCTGCTCCTCGAATCTTTTAGCCGTCTTTGCCCAGAATGTACTATTGTTTTTTCGCATGATGTTAAGTTGCGCTTCCAGGCTGGTGTTTTCTGGGATAGGGATGGGTACAAAAACATCCGCTCTCACCTCGTCCTCAGCCACCCTGGTGGTATCAGACGCATTTCCGACCTCATTAGGCTGCGCGGTGAGAACTGCCTCGCCCTCAGTAGTGGGCTGTTGACCTTCTCCTCGTTCGGTCGTCATCTCTGTTGATGGCGTGTGGAGAGAAAATCTTTGAATTACTAATTCTTCTAAAAGACCACGACAGTCTGCACGCGAGTGCGGTCTGTAACTGGAGGTCTTATGTTTCGGGCAGTTAACGTAAACCTTTTGATAAGGGTTTGCGCTTGACTTCCCAATGGCTTCTGGAAGTCTGAATTGAAAGTAGCTGAATTCAATAAGACACTGTGAATCAAGGTTTAGACGTGCGGCCCAAGTATAGTCGCCTAGACACAAACTTTCTTTCAAATCCTTTGGGCAACCTTACTGAAATGGCCAGGTGGGGGAGGGCGAACAAAAGAGGCAGAATCCATTTTGGCATGAACTACTCCCACATAGTGGTTGAGGCCCATTTGTACGCACTTCTGGATTCAATAACCTGTTATGAACGTTGTCCCCTTTCTAAACACCAATTCACATAGGCTATTCTTACTAAGATGAGAAAGATCATAAGTGTGAAGACAGTTCAACAAGTGTTAATAAAAACCGCCCTTAACCTTAAGGGACCTGAACTAGGCACCAATAAGGAGTTTAGGTCAATATTAACAAAAGAGACTTCACCTATTCCGTTATGATTCACAACCCCTTACTAACCTCAACTTCTTAATAGTGGTGTGATTTACAGCTCACAGTATGTCCCACTGGGCGTGCCAAAATGTTTGGCTCCAATTTAACTGCAGCTGGTCAACAGTCTCTTTTCTTGCGCGGGCGTGCCAGCACCGTTCGGGTGCGGTCGTCGGGGATGTCCCTTGACCTGACTTCTTTTCAAGCAATTGTGGACGAGGAGAGCACCAACCTCGTCGTGGGATTCTTTGTGCCTCGTGGCGAGGACTTTTGCTGAGCTTCTTGTTAACACAATCGATACTCAATATTGTAGATCGAGCAGAGCGACATCACCGGGAAATGTTGAGATCTTGCTAAAGCGTGACTTTAGCTTGGCTGGGTTGCTAGGGCGTTACCCTTGCTTGGCTGGTTCTGTAACCGTTGTGGTCGCGGCACTACCGTCGGCTCCCGAGGAGACTAGGACCGAAGCACGTTGACAGAGGGTTTGGTGGCACTGAAAGTCGGCTTCTGAGAAGACTAGGACTAGGAGTGAGATCACCGCTAAGAGAAAGAGAAGGAGAGGGAGAGGAGTTGCTCTTAGAGAGGTTTGCTCTAGAGAGAACTTAGATCATCTTAGAGATGTTGTTGTTGTGTTGTGAATGTGTGTTTTAGAATGAGAAGAGAAGGTGTTTATATAGGGAAGAAAAAGAAGAGTGAAATGATGAGTGGAAGAAAAATAATGAAAGTGGAATATGAAAGTGATTTGTAAAATATGGAAAAGATAGAGAAATGATGAAATGAAAGCAAGGCATGAAGGTGCAACAACATGGAAGTGATGATGATCTATTAAAGAGATTGTCTTGAAAAATATATCCAAGGAAAAGAAGAAAAGCATCTAGCTTTCTTCATGTGGGTAGGAAACATGAACATGTGAATATTGAGCTGGTTTTAGGTCAGTTTCTGCCCCTTTATTCCTTCAATTATTTCTCCAACAAGCATTCCAAATTTCACTATGACCTCTTCATAAAAAATGTTCCATTATGAGTGTAGATCACCCTGGCAAAATTTCAGAATTTTTGGTATAGTGGTTGGGCCGAAAACGCTGCTGGACCTCTTACAGGTCCAGTTTTCCAGTTTTGCTTCTGTAGAAAATTGGGCTGATTGTTTGAAGGCCTTCCACTCAAAAAAAACTCTTGCACTCTTCATAAGAAATGATCCTTGGGCTGTCTAGAATGGATCTGGAAAGTTTCAGCACATTTCGATTTCATTTGGTTAGTCTGCCACCCCTCCTTCCTTGTCTAGCTCGGTTTTTCCTAGCCGAAGTAGGAAAATATGCTAAAGTTGACTTGTCATACTTCCATAGTAGGCTTTATTTAGCCTCTAAATATATATTTCGAGCTTGTCGACAATATATAGCTTGAGCCACTGACATTGGCTCAATTTCTCCAAGACACGCCTTGTCAGGCCAAAATGTTCATTTTGGGTCCAAACAGGAAATTTGAAGAAAAATATGGAAATTTTAAGTGAAACTTTTGGATATGTTTGTTTTATCAGTTGTCTACTATATATGAAAAGAAAACCTTGAATAAACATTGTTATATAGTAATTTGTTATAATTTAACATAAAATGGTAAATGCTAAATCGCCGACTACTCTGAAATTTTTTGAAATAAACGTCTAATTTTTTTTTGATGGCTGGAAACTCAATGGGAGGCTAGGCCATCACGCCTTATATACATTCTTTATACATATCATACATTACATCTTGAATTACATGAGTAACTTAGAACCACGTAGAAGACCTATGAGGTACAAAATCTTCACTATCTTCATCATCTCTATGTGTAGAGTCTTGAGTGTATTGTGAAGAATAGTCATTAAATGATACCTCCCCTCTGTAGTTTTGCATGTATTGACTTACATGCCAACCATATGGGTCCGGGGGGATTGGCTGCGGGTTTTGGTGCTAGTAGTTATAGTAGGGATCATGCATTGCTCGACTTTGGCCATAACCATAATCATTTGAAGATTGTCCTTCAGATTGTGTCCATGAGTTGTCACTTGATTGAACTTTGAAGGAAGAGTGGTGGACAGAGTGGTGGACGTGCATGGCAGAATGGTAGGTCAAAGTTGACCTTGCAAGAATGAGGGTTGGCGTGAGAAAGTTTCTCTGAGAAACTGAGTATGTTTCGGAAATATCCATAATTTCGGCGATATATCGAATATATCGGGAAATTTCCAAAATTTCGGTCGAAATATGCTTGGTATGTTACGGATATATCGACCCCTTAAAAAACCGAAATTTTCGACGAAATTTCGCTGAAAGTTTCGATTTTTCAGTCCTTGCTTATTCCCTTTCCCTACTTGACTCTCTCTGTCTCCCTCAATTTCAGTTGACCGGCCCATAAATCGACTTCATTTTTAACGCAGAGCTTGGGAAACTTTGCCCTTTCAATTGGCGCTGGCGAAGAAGCTCAGTTCAACTACTCTGACGAGTGACGACCACCTAGTGTTTCGGCGAGTGCAATGACCTTCATTCGGATTTAGTTTGATCTGTTGAAAATAGCTTCGGAGGATGTGATCTTGTTTAAAATGTGATCTTAATGGAAGGGTCCCAAAGCAGTAGTAGAGCTAACTTTCTTCTCATCTCTGTCTCAAAGCAGTAGCAGAGCTAACCTTCATCTCATATCCATCTCGAAGCAGTTGTAGCTAACCTCGATCTTCAAGCAATAGTTAAAACTTGTCATTTCTTCTCCAAGTCTAAAGGCATTAGCAGAGATAACCTTCATCTCATCTCCATCTTGAAGCAGTAGTCACTACAAGAAAAAAGGCTTTTTGCAAGGAATTTTTTCCTTGTAAAAAGATGGAAATTCGTTGCATTAACCCAAATACAAGGAAAATTCCTTACATTTGAGTCCTTGCAAAGAGGCCCTTGCAAAAGAGCAAATACAACAACTTGAAAATTCCTTGCATTTGAGCTTGCAAATGCAAGGAATTATTAATCTCAAATGCAAAGAATTTAGCACCTGAGGTTAACTATGGTTAACCAATATACAAGGACAATTCCTTGCATATCATTCCTTGCATTTAGTAGATGCAAGGCCCTTTTTAGCAATTAACATGCTATTTAAAGTTTAATTACATTTAATTTATCATTAATTACTTACCAAATCTAGTAAAAAAAAATTTGAGGCTTTGAGTAAATGAATTACGTTTTATTATAAATTAGAGTAATAATTACATATGGAAAATTCCCGAAGCAGTAATAACTCAAACGTTCACAAAGATATATGTCAAAGACTTTGAGATAATCTCAAAGCTTCTTATTTACAAGTTTACAACCACATAACACTTCTAGCTGAAGCAGTGCTAATTTAATGGTGAACAAAAGGATGTCCGACATAGAGCCTACAAAGACAAGCAATGACAAGCATTAGAAAGAAGTATACATGATAACAACCTCACAGAAAACAAGTTCCTATTTGTATCATAGAAAAATCAGAAACCCAAACCTATTTTGGGTTTGGCATAGACTTGGTTAATATTAGAAACAGTATACATGATAACAGGCTAACAGAAAACCAAAGTTGATATATTCTAACCAACAAAGTGCATATGCAGCAGTATAGAATTAAAGCTATAGTTCTAACTTCATGACAATCAGCCATAAAAATAAGTGTAAGAAAACTTCTCCAGAATACTCATTTTCGACATATCAAGTTATAGTTAGGCAAGAGCTTAACTGTACACGACTCAGTACTCAAAAAGGAAAGTGAGGAGCTATTCTTGACAAGGAATCGTTAGGACAAATACAAAACTCATAAAAACAAGTTTCTTAAACTAGAAAAGAAAGATTAGTTGTTTGAGAGGTCAACTTCCAAAAAATGTTGAAAGAGAAAAACAGGAATGGAAGATTGAATATATTCTTCGAGTACAGGGGAATGGTTGATTGTCATTTGCGCTAGAACATGTTTGGCACAATAGAATCATTACTTTGCCAAATCGAGGTCAAGGGATTAATAGAGAATCATTCTTTACTTACATTCTGATGGCACACTGGAACATCATTAAAACATAACTTACTGCTTAACTACAATTAACTCAATCAAAAGTAGGCTCGGCCACAAAACATACATTTTTCACAAGTCACAGAATGCACTTATGTTAAACTTGGACTAAGCTATGATAACATTTTTTAATGAGAGCACTCTGGTTATACAACAAAATATTGAAGATTTAGAAACTTGGTAAAGGAAAAGAGAATACCTGAAAATAACATCAAGAAATAAGGGGAATCTGGGTCCAAGTTGCCTAATGCAGATGCTTCACTCACAGAGCTATAGCTTACTGCAGTGAACACAAATTTGCCTCAAAACTTATCCTGCATGCATCATAATCTAGTTAAAATTTGCATGTACCATAGCTGAGTGAAAATCTGATACAAACAAAAAAGGCTATACTCTTTAAAATATATGAATTCAAGCATGTTGAAATCTATGACAAGGCACTCACACACCAGATGTACATATATCCTTTCAGTGAGTAGAAACTAGAAAGATAAAAATAGTAAGAAATAGACATGTATATAAAGAACAAAAGCTATATAAGATTAGATCTAATGGAGAGAGAAGGCAGAGGAGATAAAGAATCAGTAACAGTTAAAGAAAAAAAAAAGAGGTATCTAGCTAGGGTACATATCTATGTAGAGAGCTTCATCAGCTTGACAACTCCATTGACTTTCTTAGTGCTAGCCCACTCTTACTGGTTACATGTAAGGATGAGAATTTTGGTATTACGTACTGGATTACTAGTATTGCCTTACCATATAATCCAACAAGCACATAATAGCATCACCTGGGGTCAGTTCACTTGTCCATCATGCAAAGGCACTGAAAATAACAAGTAGGAAGAGAAGATATTCAAAGCTCATAATGAAGGTAACAAGCTCAAAGCCAGTTTGGACTAAGAGTCAGTGCATGTACTAATATACGCTGTGTATGTTTATCTAATGTGTCCTTGAGCAAAGTTAATGTGTGCGATCATTAAAGTGAAAGAAGATACAACAAATTATAGCTTTAAGTGAAAGAGGAGCATTCTTAAGAACATTGAAAATTTGATAAATAACTTTGTTTTGTTCTTTCAGAGGATCTAATGCAATAAAACGGTCCACGAACTTTGTACTCTTGGAAACAAACTCTCCTCTGCTCATCAATTACCAGTATGCTAGGCCCTGCACCAGACCAAATATGAAAGCATTAGCATTTGTGAGCTTCATCAACTTACAGTGTACTAACAAATATCTATTGCTACACCATAGTGATATCATAACATCAATTCCATATTATATTTTTCCAGCTAATAGGCAACAAGCTCAAATCTTAGTGTTTATTACAACTCATATGAAAGTATTCTTAATGTGTAACGAACAGTATAGAAAATGACAAAACCAGCAAAGAAAAAATAGAAGAAACAAATGTACCTCTAAGACCCAAACACAAATGCAACAAACGGGCAAACCTGCAAATATAGCCAAAGCAAAGACCTCTGCAACCTACAGATTAGCTCTGAGCCTACTACCCATAGAATCTCTTGACAGAATCACAATTAAAAACCAAAAAATAGACTATAGGTAAACCAAAAGGCAGAAAATACCAAACTAGCGACAAGAAATCAATGAGAAGCAGAAAAGGTCCGATAATACGTATCCAAAACGGCAAAGTAGAGTAACCAGAATGAGATGGCTAGTCATGCACAGCTCGGTGATCTGGAAACCCATATTTATCTTTGGTAATCTGTCATGAGCCGATGATTAACTCAGCCTCATAGAACTAACCCAATCCTTATCAAAAAACAGAGAAGACAAAGGATTAAAGAATCAAGAGAGAGCATGTGAGATTGAAGGAGGTGTTTGGGGCTGCGGTGTTAGGGTTTATGATTTGGGTATTAGGAATTTGGGTACAGATTGGATTTCAAAGGAAGCGAAACAGGATTTGAGAAGCTGAGAGAGAAGGATGACGGGACGGATGGCGGAGGACTGATTCAGATTTTGGTTATTTGGTGTTTACTGTTTGGTGTGTTCTTCGGTCTGGATTTTTGAGAGTGAGCGGATCTAAGGAGAGATGGGGAAATGAGTGAGTGAGAGAGAGAGAGAGAGAGAGAGAGAGAGAGTAAAAAGGAAAACAACCAAGCAAATAATGTGAGCGCCAAAGATCCCGCTCGGTCGATGCAAGGAAATTAAAAGTTTATACAACGATTTTATATTTTTTCTCAGTTTGACTAACCTAATGCAAGGACTTTCTGTATTCCTTACGTATCCTTCGAACCAAAAGCAAAGACTTGTACAATTCGTTATATAATCCAACTAAATGCAACGAATTGCCAAGTCCTTACAGATCACTTTGTTGTATTAGCCCATATTTCTTGTAGTGAGTAGTCTTCATCTCATCTCTATTTTGATTTCTGTTTAATGCTTGGCATTTGGACCAGAGACTCTGCTTCACAATCTCGCCACAAGCTCGAAGCTGTATCCAACGGTGTCAGAGCTGCTGCGCTCCATCCACGCCTTGAGGCGACCCCACGGCTTCCACGTTCCGTCATTGGGCCTGAGAATCAGCCACGAACCGGGGTTTGATAGGCTCTCACACTGCGAGCTGGGATAGGCCACGAACGACGTAACCATCACTCTGGGGATGAGTTTGTTCATGTTCTGAGCTACACCTTCATGTTCTGATTCGATCCTAGCTATCAGTTGTTGTGTTGAATTTGGGATTGAGATTCAATTGATTAGTTTGATTTGGGGGAATGGGTGTTCCTCGTGTAAATTACTCCTGATAAAAGTAATTAATTAAATATGTTCATCGGAAGCTAACCATTTTCATATATGTGAATTACTCAGTATAGTGTTCTTACATATGATTATGTAGTTTTTGACAAGGTTTTAAATTTCTCCGAAACTGCCGAAATTTCCGTCGAAATTTTCGTAATTTTGAAGTACCGAAACGAAATTCATATGCTATATCATTTCCGTCAGAAGTTTCCCGAAATTTTCCGAAATTTTCCGTACATTTCCACGAAATTCTTAATTTCCGAAATATCTACAGACACAATATATATTTAAAAATTCACACCGAAATTTTGTCCGAAATTTCTCTAAAATTTCTGTTAAATTTTTATGTCACCTACAATGAATTTTTACTTCATACTTTTATAGAGAAAATATGAAATTTTGATTTTTTTTTTTTTTTTTTTTTTTTTTTTTTTGCAATCAAGTTGAATGTAACAAAAAACCTTTTTGTTTTTATTTGCTACAAAGTTGAATGCTCCAACCAAAACATGATTTCCCTTTTGCTTCGTCTCAAATATTGTATGCTTCATACACTGTAACATCATATTAGGTAATTCCACAATATCCGATATATAGATTGCATGTGAAAAGGGAACAACACGTACACATACAATAACTATGTGATGAAGTACGAAAATCATTTCCAAAATTCATGTACTTGGGAGCAGTATTGTATGATACTAAATGAAAGCAGTTCAACCAGCTAAATCGAACCACATCATAGTAGCTTTTATATTCCTTTTGTTGTACTTATTCATTTTCATTCACGGGGTTTTGGTTTTACGTGCCCCGCTCCACCCCCTTGTAATTTTCTAATTATTAAAAAAGTAAATCATATTTACATTATCAATACACATAGATAAAAACACTAGTTTATTAGCAACCTACTACAGTACTAGTTAATTACTCATCCATATAAAATATCATAATTCTATCATAAATGTATAATTTTAGAGATGTTACATTGTAAATAGGTTTATTATAGGTTAGTTTAGTCTATGTAAAAGTTTCATTCAAAAATATCATTCTATAAATGCAATTAATTTAGTTTCTTTATTTTTAACCAAAATTTCCACCGAAATCGAAACTTTCTCCGAAATTTCTTTAAATTTGAAGTACCGAAATCGAAACCGAAACCGAAATTTGAAACCTTGGTTTTTGATGATATATATGATTATGTAGTTACTAGACATCAATGAGTTTGATGTCTTGATGATTCAAATTTGGAGGAAGAAGGAAAAAAGAAAATAACTTTTAAGGGTAAATCAGTCTTTTTGCTCTCATTTAGTGCCTCATGTGCGTTACACGTGGTCAAGTTAACAACTTTGTGATGAAAATTGGCCGCAGGTATGAGTTTAGGTATCATATTGATAATATTGTAAGTTTTAAGTTATAATTGAAAGTCCTCTAAGTGTCCAGAAACTGTTGGTATCACATTAATAACATTGTAAGTTGAGGTATCATATTGAAAGTCCGCCAAGTGTCTAGACACTATTGGTGAAAAAAACCAAAAATAATAATTAATATTTAGTTATTCTTGTTTGAAAGTTACAATTGTAAATGTGTTATTAACCGTTTGACACATGACAACAAAATAACAGTTGTCCTTGTGTGCAGAAGTTTGTCATTATAAGCATGATTTGAAATTTTTGTTGATGTAGTAGCAAAATAATCATTTGTCAAGGGTTTCTTTGTAGTTTACTAAATTCATATTACAACCCTGACTTCCTCGCCATTCTTCCTTTATTTTTTTTATTTCCCCTTTAATTGAGATGCTTATTACACCAGAAAAAGTGAAAAAAAAAAAAAAATCAATTTTCTGGACTTTTTTTGTTTTTTTTTTGAAGGATTGGACATTGGAGGATCAAATTATTCTGGCAAAGAGATTGAGATGGACACTGAGCAAAAGAATGAGAGATCAATGGGAAATGGAAGAAAAAGAAGTAAGATGTCATGGGGTGGTGCTGAGGTTTCGATTATTTGGATGCATTACGAACTAAACAAAAACCAATAAAAGCATGAACAAGAAGAGGAATTGTTCATCTCTCTTTCCGGGTTCCCTGGAATCCCAAAATCTTCGCTCATAATAAGTCGGTTCTAGGTTCACCATCTTAAAACCTTCACTAAACCTCAGTATTCTTACTCATCCCTCCATCCAATCCCAATCGCTTGCTTCTCTCATTGGCCCAAACTCACTCTCACTCTCACCTTACGTCGGGTCATATCTTATTCTCTTTCTCATTATTACATGGTTGGTAGGAGGTTTTAGGTCGAAATTTCGGGCCATCAACACCATAAATTTCAACGTTGCATGTTCCTTGAGCAATCTAGGCTTGTCTGCTCTAATTACACAAGCAAGCAGAACAAGAAATGAAAATTTGTTGCCAAATGACATTCAATATATAGGTTTGGAAACTGGGTACCTTTTTTTCTTCTTCTTCTTCTTCTTCTTCTTTACCTTATTGTTGTGTACCTTTGCCATTCGTTTTGAACAAGTTACCAAAAATGGGATTCAAATGTTTTGTGACCAAAATGGAATTTAAATATTAAGCATCAAAAATGTAACACTAGTCAAAATTTAATAATAAAATTTGTCCAAGATTTACTTGTTCTCCAAGAATTTTCTAATGGAGTTGGGAGCTAGTCACACTATTTTGCTCAGCTTGACTACAAAGATTCCCATAATTTCCCTATTTTAGAATTTAGACTCAAATCTTTCCTATTTTAATTGGCCTTAAAATGACCATAATAACCATGACGTACTTCATGGTTTAAAAAACAAAAAGGGATAATCGGGAAAGATTTAAATAATTTTTTTCAAAAATGAGTAAGGGTAATATAGATATTTCATATTTTAAAAAACGTAAACGAAAATAGAAACAAATTCTTATACATTCTGTTACGAGATGCGCCCAATCAAAATCAATGTGAATTTTTTTTTTTTTTTTTTTTTGAAGTTGCTTGGGCCCCAAGTTTTTCAGTAACAACATAGGAGGCATGCACCCTGGCAGATACGACCAGATTTCTCCGAACCTGGCCTTCATACTTTTATCCCTTAAATACCCTCACCGCCTCACCAAATTTACCATTCCGGACCTAAACCCCCACACCTCCAATATATAAACCCCCCTGACCCAGTTCGACCCTTCCGCACCAAAAACCATCAAATCGCTCTCTGTTTCCTCTACACCTTTCTATTTCGACTTTGACGCTTTCAGGATCTGACGTCATCACGCCGGCGATCGTGGCAGAGATGATGGAGGCCATCGGAGGCATCTCTTTTCCGGTCGTGTTCTGCGACGGCGAGAGCGAGTCGGAAATCGGAGACGTCGTGATTTACCCGGTGATGGAGTTCAAGCGGTTCCAGGCGGTTCTGAGCCAGAAGATCGGAATCTCACCGAACCAGTTCTCGGTGTTCATCTCCTCGCCGGAATCCCACCGGCGAATCCCCGTCACGAGCAAGATCAACTTCAGCGTGATCTGTCGCGAGACCAACTGCTTCTTTCTCGTCGTCTTGAAGCGGACCAAGCGCGAGCGTCGCCGGAGGAATAATCAGCACCACCACCTCGACGAGTCCCAGTACTACAATACGCCGTCGTATTACTCCCCCAATAAAATCAAGGAGAACCCTCTGGAGAATGCTGTGTTTCTGAGGCGCGGCACGGGGATCAACCACCACGGCGGGGAAGCGGCAGCGCTTTCCGGGATGGGCATGCCGTTCGCGGGTCGGGTCGAGTGGGAGAACCGGGTCAGGGAGTTGCAGATTGAAAAGGAGAGATATTTGATGAACATGGGCCTTGCGAGGGCTTCTGGGTTTGGGCTGGGCCAGGACGGCGGCGGTGACGGTGGAGGTGGCGGCGTGGTGGTGTGTGAGGAATGTTCCAGAGCTGATGAGATGGGGACGGAGGTTGGGTTCCATTGGTGCGCTTACGATCCTGTTGTGACTTTCCGGTTCAGGTCGCCCGCGGGTCCAATCTCCCGACCCACCACCCGTTAAAAGGATCCGAATTGAAAAAAGATCGGACCTTTGGGGTTCTTGATTTTAATTTTATGAAAGAGACGAAACGGAGGTTGGGTGATAGTGATGTGGATAGGATGTGGTTTGGTATACCCTAAAGGATTGTGTACCTTACTAGACTAAGCATTTAGAGCAAAGGAATTTTGGTACCCTTGTGGAGAAGGGTACTAGACTACTAGACTACGCTGGCGTCGTTGAGGTGGTGGAAGTGTGATTTTTGGTGACTTGGTAGTCCTTTCGTCTGAAGCTTGCAAGAGAAGAATGGGCATGTAATGGGAAAAATAAACCAACCCAGTAGTGGAAAGGTTGTAGGGCCTTTTGAAGTTAGCTGGCCTCTTATATATGTAGATTTGGATTAGTCTTTGAGATTGCTTGAAAGCTTTGCTCGCAATGTGTTTTTCCAAGCTGGAATTGAAACACTGTTGCTACCTGAATAGGAAAAAAAAAAAAATTTCCTTTGCATCCATAATTAACTAAATGTTAAAGCTAGGCTCTAGCGTGATGACTTTGTTTGATATCCTTTTCCCTTTGAGCATCTGTTTCTGCGTGTGCTTTACAAATTTTACTTCATTCTCCAAGACCCTAATTGAAAGCTCTACATTTTGGTTGTATCTTAACATTTGTATCATAAGGTGAGATGACTTGGGCATTACTGTTGAGCTTTAATTAAGAAATTTGTTTCAAGCATATCATGTTTAAACAACATGAATGTCGTGAAAATATTTTGGACGTATCAATAAATGAGCTACACAAAAACCGCTAAAGTAGCTAAACCGACGCAAATGGTTTTACATGTGAATTTTAAACAAATATCGACCGTTTAATAGGTGGATTCTAAACTGACATTGATCGTTTAATGCGTGAACTCTGAACAAATCGTTATACACGTGAACTCTCTAAAACCGACATCTATCGTTTAACTCGTGAATTATGAATCGCCTCCCATACACCGGCGAGATTCTCCGAATTCCAATTCCGAAAGTAGTTCACTTCAGAATCCATGCTTGGTGTCAACAAATAAGAGCAAAAAAGGTAAGGAAATGAATTCAAAAAAAGAGGTGCAGGTTTAATAAGCTGAGGCCAACATCACCTTACCCCTTCCCTCTCTGATAAGTGTCTCATCAGGTCGTAGCAGTCTTAGTCTAGCAGATATATACCAGATATCAATCGCCCTTGCGTCGATTTGGTGCCTGCAAACTCCTACAAACGTATCAGCCTTTTTCTATTGTCTCACACTCTCCCGCATAAACCTCTCCCTCCACCTCCCCTCCATCAAGCCTCCACGTGTCCCACATTCCACATGTCAAGCCCATACGCGCGAGTAGCTTCCAATTTCCTACTCTAGAGAGTACAAATAAATAGAGCAGCGGCGGGCTTTTACGGCCGAGTAGTGGAGGCACGACGAGCCGAGCAATACGGAGTGGCGCGTGCGGAGTGGTCACGGGTCATGGAGCGGAAGGCCCAACCAGAAGCCAAGGCTCTGTTTGGTCCCACAATATCAAATGAATTTCGCAACAAATGCTTGGAAACTCGCACACCCTTTACCATTGACTCATCAATTAAATTTCCAAAAAAAAACAAAATCCGTTTTGATTGGGAATCCAAACAGCCCCTTAGTAACCTCCTCTCTCTTCTTTTATAGAGGGAGGGGGGAGGAACACAGTTGTTACGAAACTCAAAAAAACTATAACCATCCCGCTTTTCAGACCCCTTGAAATTCCCTCACATTAAACAGACCCTTTGCTCTTCTGCGTTTTGGGTCCCTGGGATTTCTCAGCCATGGCCGAGTTTCCTCCGAATGTTGACGATGCTCGACTGTGGCTTCCCTCTGATACTTTCTTCAACGACGTCGTCGTCCCGTCTGAATTTAGCCCCCACCAGAGTCGCTTTTCCTCCATGGACGACCTCGCTCATCACCTCGCCGCTCTCACTTTGCTCAAACAGCGTCGCAGCCTACGCCTTCAGGTAAATTCTCTCTCACACACGCGCGCTCACGCGCTTCTGCTAGCTTTCTCTTTTAGGCCTTTTGCATGACCAACTAACTAAACCATGCTTCGCTTTCGTCTTTGCAGCGGTTCAGACCGCCGGTTCCGACCGGTCAGCTTGATTTTCAGTCCCAGTGTTATCTCACTGGCTTCTCCAGGACTGAGCTCTGTCACCACTACCCGTTCCCGAACCCGGTTCAGCTTCAGGTACAACAGTGAACCGGAAATTGAACCTTTTTTTTATTTTAGTTTAAATGGTTCTTGGTCTTTGTCTTTTCAGAGCTTTTTGCTTTTTTTCAGCTTTATGAGTAAAATGAAGGAGTCGGTAGAAATATTTTCATGGGATGTCAATTTGTTACAGATTGGTGATGGTAGCTTTCTGGAACCTAGAGCTCGGGCTTTGAGGAGGCATCATAACCAAGCCCAAATCCGAAACCAAAACCGCCTTTTCCAATTTCAGGGAAATGGGATCGGCCCAATGGGTGGTGGTTTTGAGAGGGTTTCCGGAGGCACCGGTGTTTTCCATCCCCGGGTTTTGGATTCCACCAAAACCACCAGGAGTTTTGAGGTCAAAAAGAAACCTGGTGAGTGATTACATGGCATTGTGCTAGTTTTGGTTTTTGTTTGTTTTGTTTGGCAACCTTTTTTTTTCTGTGGTTTGTGGTACTGCTATTTATTTCATTATTTGGGTGTTTGTCATTATGTGAGTATATTTGTCAAGCCATGTGAGGATGTTATTATGTACAGTACTGTGTTTAAGGTATATTTTTCAGTTTTTGCTCGAGTATTTAGGAATAATTGTGCATTGCTTTTGTGCTTGTTTTACCCCCAGTTTTATGCAAAAAGTACCAAACTTGATGGCTGTTTCAAATTTTTGATAAAGTTGAAACTTCATCATTTGCTTTCCTTGTTCAGAAAAAGGTTGTTGAGTGTGGTATTCATTTGCTGCTAGAAGCTTACAAGTACCCTTTATTAAATTCTTTGCAGAAATGAAACCCATTATTTTATAGTTTTGGCTGGACTTCATTGATGATAGGTTCTGTTTTGGTATATGGACTGGTGGGATTGCTTGTCAATGTATTTGAATTCATCATTATTGTGTTGCATGTTGAATGTTTGTTTTCTCTCCTTGCTATGAGTAACAATGAAAAATCCATTAAAAGCTCCTCGAATAGTGCTCCGTTGTTGTTATAGTTGCTTTGAAAGTTTCAAATCCAATTCAAATCCAATCCTAGAAAAACAGTCCTAGAGCCAATACAAGCTATTATGTCTACTACTTGGAAGTGGTTGTTTTTCTTGGCAATTACTTGGGAATCGTCGGTGCTTGAGGATTTAAGATGAATTCATCTTGTAATTGACATCATCAACAGTTAACAATTATTCATGTCGCTAAATTTTCGACTTACAGTTTCTTTTCGGGTTAATGGTCTGATGACAGGGTTGAGAAGTAGGCAAGAGATTAGAGGCATTCAACAAAGGAACTCTATGAATAAATGCGTTGGTATGGGCGAAGAGCATCACCAGCTTCGTCCTGATGTTGTTTTACCTCAAGAGTGGACTTACTGAGCTCAATTGGTACCTTTCCCATGCAAAGTGGTCTTGTAGTTTCTTGATAGAATAAAGTTCCATCAAACTAGAATAGAAGGTCAATTATCTGTTGGGTTTTGTGCAGCAGGATTAAAGAAGTGTATGGGCCTAGAGAGTTGTTCCTCTTTCTCTCCTTTTGTGCGCTAGGGGCGTTGTAAAAATAAATAAATTAGGTAGAAACTCTATGTTAAGAAAGAAGAGATTGTTCTACTCATTTTCTATTAGGGCAACTCCAATAATAGGTTTTATTTGGGGTGCTATTCTCATTTTAGCACCCCCTTATTGCACTATTTATATATGTGACTTAATTCTCATCTCTAACAATGAGGTGCTATATGGGGGTGTTATTTCACTATTTTTGATTAAAATATAATATGAGTATAATGTTAATGAATATTATATTAAAAGTATGTTAATATAGTTAAATAAGGTAAAAAATTAATTTTAATTTTATCATAATATTTAAAAATTATTCTTTTCATTTAATTAATTTTTTTATTAAATGAATGGAGGATATTTGGTGTGAAGGAGATGGGTGAATGAATGAAAAATTGTAAAGGAGATGGAGGATATTTGGTGTGAGGAAATAGAAAAGAATGGGTTGATATTTATAGAATTTCCCACAATTTACTGTTCCAACGAGTATATTTTTTTTCCCTCAATTTTTGGTAATTTTTTAGGAACAAAATAGAAATAATAACCCTTGATTTAATAAGAGTCATTGATCACATTTTTTTTCTCAAATATGAGCCGTCAGATTAAATATGGCCAATTTGAGTAAAAGCAAATAATAACCCATTTGCTGGGCCCCATGAACAGTATCCGAGTCTTGGTCTTGGAAAAGTCTCAAATATGAGACTTGGGTAGTCCTATAATTTTAGGACCAACTCTCCCAAAAAAACATTGTTGGAGATAAAAAGTCCTATAATTCAACAAAATCAGTTGCTCTTACTCAACATAGATACTCAACAAAATCTGGTTCTATAAAAAGTCTCGGTATAGTTACGCTCTGAGTATCACAATTGCGTGCATTGGCGAGCAGTGTCTCTTATGCTGGGTCGAGTCTAGTTTTGTTTGGTCTGCTGATCTTCTGCATACCCAGATCACAAGTCCTGATTGCTGGGTCTCCAATTCTCAAGGTCATGACAATGGTTCCGTTGTTGGTAATTATCTTGTGGATGATGAAGATTCACCTTCAAAATTTGCTAGTGTTTCTAGAAAAGTTTCAGAACTAAGCTTTATTGTACAAGACCAACTAGTTGATGTAGTACATCTTCTAGTTTGCTCTACTTTAGTTTTAAGACCTAGGCGTTTATGGCATTTGTATGCTCCCCATTGGGATGCCCTCTTAAGTGATTTCAATCGCTAATTCAATGAACTTTTCTTTTCAAAAAAAAAACATAGATCCGCTGGCCATGCTTGCATCTTCTCAATAATATATGTACGACCTTAGTCTTTTTCTTCCTTTTTAATTTTAAAAACTTTTTTATGACTCATTTTTTGATCGTATTTTGACTATTTCACCATTCAAGTTTAGTTTAACTTAAAATAAGTAGATCACTTGAGCAAATTTTCAGCTTAATAAGAAATTATAAAGGCACCACCACGGGGAGTGTCCACCACGGGGAAGGCTTAAAATAAACATTGACGGAGCTTTCCGTGGTGTTGACGGCAGTGGGGGAATAGGGGTGGTGGTTCGAACTGCTGAAGGTGTGGGAATCGCGGCTTTAGCTAGGCCCTTTGTACATGCTCACTCCGCGTTGAATATGGAAGTTGAAGCGTGTAGAGCGGGTCTATTTCTTGGTATTCACCAAGGTTGGACTGACATTGACATTGAGAGCGATTCTATCCTTTTGATTGCTGCCCTGCAAAGAGGTGGAGAGGATCTTTCTGAGGTGGGTCGGGTTTTAGAAGATTGTAAGGCATATATGACGGCTTTTCAATCTGTTAATATTCGGCACATCTATAGAGAAGCAAATGGTGTCGCGAATCGTTTAGCGCACCTTGCTAGTTATGGTATGATTGATGAGGTTTGGTTAGAGGAGACTCCTGCTATTATTCAGGATGTTCTCTACGAGGATATGTGTCATTGTTCTTATGTAGCTCGGGGTTCAGGTTTTATGTCCCCCCCGATGCTAAATCTAAATATTAATATAATAAATGGAACCGGGCGTGGGGCTGAGCCTCCCAGCTAGGCTGGGTTCCAAACCCCTTTCAAAAAAAAAAAAAAAAAAAAAAAAGAAATTATAAAGGTACTGAACTAGATCAAATCAATGAACAAATTAAGTTTGTCAAATATGAATTATTCATATATAATGATAAATCACCATTCTTAGTGTCTTAACGATATTCAATTTGTCTGAAAATTTACAAAATTGATTTAATCATTTATACTTAAAACTAGGGATGTCACTTGGTCGGTTCGAATCGGTTATAGGTATTACCAACTTCAAAACCAAAGCTTTCGGTTTCAAAATTGAGCTACCAATTACCAACCAAAATTTTTGGTTTTTAATCATATCTACCAAATTCGGTATTTCGGTTTTCGGTATTACCAACTTTAGAACAGCTAATTCTTTGTAATATAAATTAGAATGAACAAAATTAGGTTTTTCAATTTTATAACCATAAACTTCGTATTTCATCTACTATTTATAGCTTTCTTTTGTATATATGACATCAAATTTTAGCCATTTTCAATAAAACTGGGTTATTTAACCATCTCGGACTAGGTTACTCAAAACTGTTAATTAATGTAGTATATTGAGTAATGTTCATACTATTATGAAAACTTTTATATTTATTTCTTAATATACATGTACATGTATTGAAAACCATAGTATATAAAGCTAATATTTAAATAATCGGTAGATTCGGTATTTACCAAAACCAAACCAACTTTTTCGGTAATTTTCGATTTCCGTTTTATCGGTCTCGGTTACCAAAAAGTCGGTTTTCCAAATCTAAAGTATCGGTTGGTATTCGGTCGGTTTGGTAATTACCAAACCAAGTGGCAGCCCTACTTAAAACTCAAACGATTGATATGTGAAAAAAAAAAAAAAAGTGACACGAATACACACATAGGAGGGCTCAATAGGGGATGTCTGTGAAACACTAAAATTGCAGACGAAGCAATCTCAACCATTAATTGCTTTAATTATAGCCAACGGTTCAGAACGAGTGCATCCATAACAATAGCGGGTCAAATAGTTTTATACTTCAACCTGACTCCTCAATCTCCACTCTCAACTAGAAAACTAGAATTCTCATCTCTAGTTCTCCACCCAAAATCCATGTCTTCCCACCACTGACGCTTGAAACTCACCTCAGGTTACACGATTGTCGCAACCCAAACTTTCTTCTTTTCCATTCTCTCACTAAAATTGAAGTCCTCCTAAGGTATCAACCTCCCTGGAGTTTCATGCCAAAAATTGGAGACTTGTAAGCATAGACTCACATCTAGAGTTTTTCTCAAGAATAGGTTCTCTTTTTTCTGACTTTTTTGATTTCCAATTAGAGAATTTAGGGTTTTTTCCATATTTGGGTTTTTTTTTTTGAACCGTTTTATTCCTATTGTTGATGTTCTGGTGTTCTCAAATAGATTGAGAAATATTGTCCCGTCTTTAGTTCTAAGATAAGTGAGCATGACAAAATGTTTTGAGCATTACTAGCTACGATGGTTTCTAGTCTGGTCGCCAATGACTTTGATATTACAATGACACTATCGTGGTGTGGATGTTCTAACTTGACCTAGCATGGTCGTAAGATTTTCAATCAAGAAATTTATTGATTTTATTGATTCCCCTAAATAAATATAATTATGTTTACCTTGCATAATCAGAGAAAATCGTGAACGCCATTCTCCAATGATAATCAAACAAACCGAACCCTTATCACGATAGGGGAAAAGGTAAAACGCAACTCCAAATTTAAAAACAAAGGAAAAGAAAAAGTGTAACTGGATTGAGAAAAGTTTATCAAAACAAGCAAGCATTGTCCACAACATGCACATGTTCAACTTCTGAGTCAATTTTTTATTCAGTTGTGCTTAACTGCTATTAGATTTAAATATAAGAGAAAAATTCAGCAACAGTACCCAAACTCTAGTGTCAAGGCCAATTTGATACCCAAACTCTCAACCATACTAATGTGATACCTGAAGCCTTCTATTGACATCGACGTGATATCTCTGTTCAAATTTTGTGATGGCTCCATCAAATTGATGACATGACAAGCATGTGATATTTTTATCAAGGGAAGAATAATCTTTCACTACTAACTATTTAAAAAAAAAAAAAAAAAAACCATGAACATAGCTTCATCTCTCTCTCTCTCTCAACTCCCATTCTTCTTCTTCACAACCCTGTGCAACTCCTATTCTTCTTCTTCTTTCTTCTTCAAAACCGTCTGCAACTCCCAACACTACCTCCCACTCCAACTCACAATATCTGATCTCGCCAATTGCGTTTATTTGATAGAGCAGAGGCACGTATGGCCTGAGCAGCAAGAGACGAAGAAGCCGAAAATGGATTGGAAGGATACATGCAAAACAAACATTATTGCGCAATGTCAATGATTATGCAGACTTTCTATTTCAGGTTCCCCGTCCTTCTTGTCAACTCTTTTCAAATTGCAATTGGCAAGAATACCTGTTATTATCGCATTGATTGTTAAGGATTTAGATCGGTGGGCCCGTGTAAGATCTTGTTCCAGAAATTTTTAAATTGTCAATTGTTGTTTATTATTTATGAAGTTTCAGTGTTTTTCTTCTTAGAGCAAGTGCACTGGTTTCACCTTGACTGGTCATAGTCAAGAAAAAGCTGATGTGGTGACCGGCCATGGGAGAAACACATTTGCAGCGGAGGATTCTTGCCCGGGCAAACATCACCCCTTCATGACTACAGCCAAAGAAATAGTCAATTCCATGACTATTTCCATGACTGACCAAGCCCACATGCCACACAAGCCCAGCCATTCACGTGGCTGACGTGAGCACGCTGTTAGCAACCATCGACGCGCCTTGGCTTGGAAGTGGAGGACACCATGACGACGCGTGGCGCCGCAACGTGATCGAAGCTGAGTCCAGTCGCTTGTCGCGTAGCGACAGAGAGAGGGGGCCAGCATGCCACGTGGAATCCAACCGTTGGTCCTATTTGAAATCTGATCCCAACGGTCATGAAATCTCAGCCCTTTATTTCAATTAAATGGGCAATCCTACGGCTGAGGATTAACATGTATATATATATGTTTGAATTCTGATCCCAATGGTCATGAAATCTCAGCCCTTCATTTTCAAGTAAAAATGAACAGTAAATTTAAACAGTGAAACCCACGTGTGAACAGTGAAAAGTGAACAGTGTTGACCGGGCAAGAACAACAACCGGTGTAAACCCATGTCCAGTGGCAGTGAATAGTACCTTGACTGGTCGAATTCTTGACTTCTCGACTTTGCCTTTTCTTGACTACGGGTGCACTTGCTCTTAGTGGTGTCTCTTGATGAACATGACTGTACTTTATAGTTTGGCTTCTTTTCGTTAACAACCATTTGCTGGGCTCTCCTCCTCCGGCTTGATCCTTAGACCCACCACTTCTCTCTTTGCTACCTGAAATTGCTTCGATTTTACTCCCAAAGTCTATTTCTTTCCATTAATTGGTGAGAGTAGTGAGATCAATAAGAATGAGGCTGGAGCGGAGTAGTGTGAGAAAGATGAAATCTTTGAAAAAGCAAAAAGTGGATCTTGATAAGAAGAAGAAGATGGCTCATCAAATTCACATGGCTTTTGGTGATGATACTGATAACCCGTCAATTACAGAAGGAGGAGGAGGCCAACTCTTCAACTAAAACCCCAGGCCTGATTTCCCCCTCGGCTTGTTTCTTCACCCCAAGTTAGCTTGAATCATCAACTTGTCCAAGAGCCTCTCATCCCTGCATCGTCTGAGAGAATAATGCAAGAAATTGAGGAAACATCCACCTGTGGTGGCCGAGCTTGCAGCGGTTTGGCTAGAACAAAATTCCAGAAGAAGAAGAAATGAAAAGAAAGAAAAAATGAATTAATTGAAGAAAAAGAAAAGGGTAAATTGGTCATTTAATATATTTTTTTGTCTCCACGTGCTTGCCACGTCATCAATTTGACGGAGCCGTCATGAAGATTAAACGGAGGTATCATGTTGATATTAAAATAAGGCTTCATGTATCACATTGGTATAGTTGAGAGTTTGATATCAAATTGGCCTTGGCACTAGAGTTTGGACACTGTTGCTAAATTTTTCTCTAAATATAATGATAGAGAATAACAAGGCAGTTCAAATTAATTTAATTAACTCATTATTATTCATCATTAGATTTAAATCCAATGACAATTATGCTATAACTAAATATGGCAGACTCCAAAACCCACCATTGCGACGGCTCTTCTTCCCATTCCCAAAACAGGCCGGTGCGTGAGCCGCGTGTCATTCTCTGCCTTTTCTTTTCTGTTTAACCTTCGAAATGCAACAAGAGTTTCGATATATATATATATATATATATATATATATATATATATATATATATATATATATATATATATATATATATACAGGGCCCTTCTAGTGAGGGATCCATTTTTTTGGTCTTTTATAGGGATAGACATTATACCAACTTTCAGATCATATTTTCACATCTCAACCGTTCAGTTTTTAGGTCCTAATGTATAGATCACTTCTGCAAATTTTCAGCCAATTTTATGATCGTTAAGGCATTCAAAACTGCAATTTACCATTATAAATACGAACGGTTCCGGTTTGACAGATTCGGTCCGTTCGTGTAAATTGCATTTTTGGATGCCTTAACGATCACCGATTTGGCTGAAAATTTGCAGAAGTGATCTATACATTAGGACCTAAAAACAGAACGATTAAGATGTGAAAATATGATCTAAAAGTTGGTATAATGCCTATCCCTATAAAAGACCAAAAAAAGGAATCTCTTAGTGGAAGCCCTCTATATATATATACAGTCCGGCTACGGTGCGGACGTCCATATCATGCGGATGGTACGGATTTTCCGTTTTCCCCCACTTTCCGATCACATTTTCACATCTTAACCGTTCAGTTTTTAGGTACTAATGTATAGATCACCTCTACAAAATTTCAGCCAATTTGGTGATCGTTAAGGCATCCAAAACTGCAAATTAAAACAATGTACACGAACGGTTCCGGTTCGACAGATTCGGTTCGTTCGTGTAAATTGCAGTTTTGGATGCCTTAACGATCACCAAATTGGATGAAATTTTGTAGAGATGATCTATACATTAGGACCTAAAAACTGAACGGTTAAGATCAAAATATGTGATCGGAAAGTGGGTGAAAACCGGAAATCCGTACCGAAATTTCGGTACGGACGTCCGCACCTGAGAAAAATCCTATATATATATATAATCAGATTGTCTACCATACTACATGTGTGCATGCCAAGCACGCATTGATCCGACGCTATGTGAGTATTGCAGGGGCTTTCTACTGTTCATTGCAGGGATTAAGGCACCATTGAATCAATGCGTGCATGCTTGCATACATGGATAGGAGAAGTTTCAATATATAATAACTAGTTTGTAGCGTTTTGCATCTTAAAATTATGAATACAATACAAAAAATCATATTTTCCTTTCACTCATGTTCAACTATTATATATATAAATGTATACTTAGTTGTTTACTGCTGTTTATATCTTGAGAGAATGGATCGATGGTATAGTCTGGGGTTGTTATTTGGTTTGATAATTATCGAACTAGCGAATACCAACTAATGTTTTAAGTTTAGTAAAGTGACTTTTTGGTAACCGAAATCAACAAAACCAAAATTACCCAAAAAGTTGGTTTTGGTTTTGGCAAATACCAATTTTACCGATTATCTAACTATAAGCTCTATAGATATTCCAATTTTCAATACACATATATTTATATTAAAAATATAAACATAAATATTTTCATAATACTATAATAGTATTAATTAACATTATTACTAATACTAGATTAATACCATATATATTTTAAAGGGATAACTAGTTTTATTGAAAATTGTTAAAACTTGATGTCATATATACAAAAGAGAGCTATAATCAAATAAGTAGATGAATACACCCGATGGGTGTGAAAGTTGTGGGTGTTTATGCTTACGTGAGATTTTTTTAAATTAATTATTAATTTGGTTTTGAACCTATTTGTCCCTGATTATTTAACTGTTATCTATGATTTTTTAATTTTTGAGGGTTAGAAAGGTAAAAAAAATAAAAATAAATAAAAATCAGGTATAGCTGACAACACCTATTCTCTTAAATATAGAATAAGGAATAAATATTTGTTGTAAACTTGTAAAGTTGATAATATGAAAACCAAAATACCGAATTCGGCAGAAATCGTAGAATTGATAAAATACAAAAAATTTTGATTAGTAATTGGTAACTCAATTTTGAAACCAAAAATTTTAGTTTTGAATGTGGTAAATGCATATAACGAATTTGAAAGTCCCTGATTATTTAACTGTTATCTATGATTTTTTAATTTTTGAGGGTTAGAAAGGTAAAAAAAAAAAATCAGTTATAGCTTACAACACCTATTCTTTTAAATATAGGATAAGGTTATATTGCAAAGACTTGTTGTATATAAGTTTGTAATATTGAAAACCGAAATACCGAATTCGGTAGAAACCGTAGAATTGCTCAAATACCAAAAATTTTGATTAATAATTGGTAACTCAATTTTGAAACCAAATATTTTAGTTTTGAGAGTGATCAAACTGACAGAGTAAGAGCCCTAATATAGTCCAATGGCTTGAAGAGAAGTCTCTTTCTTCTTGAGTCTTGATTGATGGTAGAATCGATAATTTGTTTGTCTTCTATTATTTATTTTTTGAAATTTATTTGTCTTTCATGAAATTGGGATTTGTTTTGATGGAAGATGGGTGAAGCAACCGTTCATGGGTACGTCCACTGAATTCATACTTAGTGGCCTAGCTGAAGAAGGCATATATGATTTGGTCAAGTCCTTGTCGAATCGTTATTTGATTGATGACCAACTACATCTATGTAGAACATATCTTTCCATAACATTAAGTGGTTAACAGTAGGCTCATCATTTTAACATTAACAGTATTATCAGAACATTAAATGCATGATCGAATTGGCTGTGGACAAGATTCTGAATGTCATGAGAAATACCGAATTACAGAGAAACATATTTGGATGATTTTTGCATGGTTCGGGGCGTTTTGAGAAATATAATATTTTATTTAAATTTTCTGTAATCGTCTTTTTGATATATAAATTTAGCCGTCTCTTCGGCTTAATTAACTGTTTTTATTTTTGTTTTTCCACATGCAGCACCCATAAAAATGTCCGGAGACCTCACTTGGCTCACTAGTACACCGGGTAAATTTTTTAACTGTACGTCTACCTTACAAGAGGCCAGGCTTCTGAAAATTAACTATAGACTAAACTTGGGAATCAATTTTTTTTTTCCTTTTTTTTTTTTTTCTGTTTTTTCCTCAACAAGCAGATTTTCCCCAAATCAAATGCCAGATGGACATCGAACCTTTACCTCATTTGGGAACTTACCTTGGTGAATTTTTTAACTATCTACCTTCCAGCTTCTGAAAATTAATTATAGACTAAACTTGGGAATCATTTTTTTTTCTTTTTTCCTCATTCTCAGCTAAAGATCAGGTCGATAATCATGTGCCAATTCCAGAACATAATGTTCCTAGGACTGCTGGACTAACATCGCCTGATCGGAGTCCAGGAAATCAAACAACCATGCGTCAATTCGAACAAAATGTGAGTGATCCCATTGCAATTGGTATAGTAAAAAACAATCCTACATTTTGGCCCAACTGTTGTATCTATAAAGTCTCCGGGAGGTTGTGCAGAGGTTTCGAAGACTTCTACACACCTCGGGTGGTCTCAATTGGACCTTATCACAATTGGAATGGAGAATGCTATAAATACATATACCTGGAGGCATTTTTCAGTAGGAACAACTTGAACTTGGACCAATGTCTTCGAGTTGTAAGAGAGCTAGAAGAAAAAGCAAGGAGTTATTATGTCGAGCCAGTCCAACTAAACAGTGATCAATTTACTTTTATGTTGCTGGTGGATGGAACTTTTCTTTTGGAGCTAATGCTTAGGCATTACTCTGCGGATCTTGTGGATGATTGTGATCGGATATATGGCAAGCCGAGAGTGATTCAGGATGTTTACCGCGACCTGATCATGTTGATTGAGAACCAAATTCCCTTCTTTGTTCTCGAGGCTTTGTATATGGAATTGGATAGGAAGACTGGGGGACACCAGCCATCTCTTGTGACGCTTACACATGAGTTCTTTTAAGTATTTGGTGAAAGTTGACAAGTTTCCTGGTCCCGAGAAAGTAAAGCATTTTGTTGATTTTATCCGATGCTACTACTTGCCCAAGTGTGACAGCAAGAGTGACGATGAGATTATCAATGACGTTCCTAATGTAACAGCAATGGACGAGGCTGGAGTTCAGTTTGAGGGACGGAAGGAATTGACCACATCGCTTGACATAGAATTCACTAATGGCTCTCTGCGAATTCCGCAATTCATAGTAGATGATTGGACTGAGACTCTCTTCAGGAATCTCATCGCGTTTGAGCAATGCCATGATCACAAAGTAAAGTACATCACACAGTTTATGTTCCTCATGGGGTGTATGATCAGGACTCCAAAGGATGCAGATTATTTACTCGTCAATCGCGAAATTGTATCTTGCAGGCTAGGGAATAGTGAAGATATTTCAACTATATTCAACAATATTTGCAAAGGAGCGAGCTTGGGTAGTCCATTCTATTACTTCACTCTTTGTAAAGATCTGAATGCATATTGCAGGAGCCCATGGCACAGTTGGAAAGCAACTCTGAAGAGGGACTATTTCAACACTCCATGGAAACTGGTTTCTACAATTGCAGCATTTGTATTGCTTGTCCTCACTGTTATACAAACAGTGTTCTCCATCATATCCGTTTCTTAATTATGTCCGAAATTAGCTTTCAAATCTTTGTAAAAATTCTCAGAACTATATGTCATGTTACTTTTTATGAACTTATTTCAACATGAACTTGTTCTACTGTTAGAGCATTGTACTGTTTGAGTTGCAACTCAATTTTCCCGACACTCGAGTTTGTAAATGTACGTCTAAACACATTGCACAAGTATATATGCTCATATGGTCTACCACTAAGGTTAGGCCTTTGTAAGGCCCGTTGAGAATCTTTTGCTCCCATAGACTGTTTAGCTTATGTGGAAGGAACGGGGAGGGCTTTGCGGCATCTATGCCATGTGGATGGTCGGGAAATCCGGATCATGGTACACGTGGTGGTCTGTATTAGTGTTATTGGCCCATATGACTTGTAGTTATTTCTGATTGATCTGTTAATTTAATTTTTCTTTTATTTTTTTATCCCTGCATGGTCCTCACCAAATTTGAGTAATATTTATTAGCTTGGACCACCACATGGCAGTGTCACGTGTAGTTCGGGATAACAGAATGATTCATCTGAACGGTCTTTGTTGCCTTTTTAATAGAAGCGTCGCAGATCCTGAGTTTCAAATCTTTGACTTACATTTTTGTGTTATCATGAACTGTCAATGAAATGAGTAATCCATCCCCGACGTAAGTAAATTTAATAAGATATTGATTTCTTTTTTCTTTTTTATCAAAAGAGCTCAACCCATTCATTAAGTTCAGCAAGCAGTACAAAAACGAAACACCCCTATGGGGTCGACAGAAAGAATCGTTCCTCAGAGCACCCTAAAATCCTATTCTAAAAAAGTGGTTCTTACTCCCAGTACACTCACCTTTTTGAAGTCTACGCACCATTATTCCAAATAAAAACCTAAAAACTTCAAAGCTCAAATAAAATGGTTTCAACTAAATCTCGTGGTTTTTGCGACCTAAACAAAATTTAAACTATGAACCCTAGAGGCCCATTCCATCAAACAAACAGTCCAGTGAGCCCATAGAAAAGGCCCACAAAACAGTTCAAGGCCCAAGTGGCCCAATCCAACAAGACTTTAGACGGAGTAGGGGCAGAAACAACGTTGCCACCACACCAACCACCACCTCCACGTCCAACTCCACCAGCAAAGACGCTGGCACCGCAATTCACCCTTAAAGTGAGTCATTTATGTGTAACAAATGTATAAACTCTTTTGCTATAAAAAGGGCAAGGATACCTCAAAAAAAGGGCAAGGACAAAAAAAAAAAAATAAATAATAACATAATAATAATAATAAATAAATAAATAAATAATAATAATAATAATTCATATAAAACGCGACTGTATTTCGTACTTTCGATCCTATACTTTTGATCATACATATTTTACCATATTTTTCTCTTATACACGTTTGTGCACCAAAGAAAAAATAAAGAAAATTCTCTGTGATTAGGCCTCCAATGTTAGTCCCACCTAAAGTTAGAATGAGATTGGGTTCCACGTAGGGCTGTCAATGGGTCGTGTCGGGTCAAGGTATTTGTCGTGTCGCAAGATATAAACCCAAACTCAACCTATTTATTAAACGGGTTACCCGTTTCCAACCCGCTTAACCCATTTAATAAATAGGCCGTGTCTTGTTAGACAAAATGACCCATTTAAGCGTTAACAATGGGACCCATTTAACTGAAAAAATGCATAAATTGATTAAATTCACTAAAAACTGCACAAGACAAATTCACTAAAAACTGCACAAGACGAAAAATATAAATAATTATATATAATTCATAAATAATTAAATCCAATAATTAAAAAGCAAAATATTTCTAATTGTCTAATCCTATGATCAAATACTCCGAACGTCCAAAATTTCAAGAAGAAACATAGCACAATCGGGTTATACAGGTTCACTTCGTGTTGGCGGGTTGACCCGTGGCCGACCCATTTATTAAATGGGTCATGGCGGGTTGACCCACCACCGACCCACTTTTTAATCGTGCGGGTTCAACCCGCTTTATTTCGTGCGGGTTTCGAGTCGTGTTATCGGGTCGTGTCGGAATTGACATCCCTAGTTCCACGTTATCTATCTATACTATTATTAAGAGAAGAGAGTTTGTCAGCCAAAACAGAAATATTTTACCAAAATATCCCTCAAATATTAAAAAACATTTGAACTGAAATATTTGAGAAAGACAAAATGGTCAATTCACAAATAAAAGAAAAACAAAAAAAAATTAACAAAAAAAATCAAAAATCAAAAACAAAATATATGCAGCAGTTTTTTCCACATTCTGCGGAATAACTTCCCACGTAATTATCCACACTCATAGGGTGTGTTTGAAGTCTAGTATTATTATTAAGAGAAGAGAGTTTGTTCTCCAAAACTGAAGTTTTTTTACCATTTTAACCCTTATATATTAAAAAAACTCTTAAATATAATTAATCAATAGGGATAATATAGTAAATTATAAAATAAAAGAATAAAAATAAAAGAAATAGTAGAAAACGTAGTGGTTGTATGAAAAACTTCTTCACTACCTTTAACTTCTCTCCACATACATATTAGGTGGGCCCTGCTAGTATATATATATGGATCCCTCCACCGTCACCTTCTTTTTTTTGCGACGACGGACCAGAATGAACGAGTTGCAGAAGAAACCGATCAAATTTGTTCACCGCCACCACCACCAGAGATCAATCTCCACTCTTTGATACCGCATTCCGCATTTTCTCTCAGGTCAAAGAATCTATATAGAAAATCATGGGGGTTCCTCAAGCAATGGAGGCCGTTGCAGCCAGAGCAGAGCTCATACGAGAGTCTCTCCAGAAGAGCCAGACCGTCACCGACAGCATGGTTGCCATTCTCGGCTCCTTCGACCACCGTCTCTCCTCCCTCGAAACCGCCATGCGTCCCACCCAGGTCACCTTTTCTTTCTTACTCTGTTCCTTTGCTTCACAACAATACCCTGTTTCAAGTTTGCGTTTAATCCTCAAATCTACGTGTATTGTTGATTTGAATTCGGGAAAACACTACAACAAAACTGATCTTTTACGACACACAATGTGTGTCGTAAAAAACAACTTTACGGCACAAAGAAGCGTGTCGTAAAAAACCATGTCGTAAAAGACAAATTTCTCTTGTGGCACACAAAATGTGCGCCGTAAAAAACATTTTTTGCGTGTCGTAAAACACTCTTTTGCGCGCCGTGAAAGATATTTTACAACTTTAATTGTGTGCCGTAAAAGACTTTTGCGTGTCGTAAAAAATCATTTTGCGTGTCTTAAAAAATCATTTTGCGTGTCTTAAAAGGCCCTTTCGCGTGTCGTAAAAGACCCTTTTGCGTGTCGTAAAAGATGTCTTCATTCACTCTTATAATAGACAATACTTTCAATTAAACCCTTTCATTCAAGCATAGTAAACAAAAGCATTCATGTAGTAAATCATATCAATTAAATAACTTCATATTACAAAATCATAGTATAACTGGTTTTCAAATATAGAGCATGCTAGGAGGTAGCCCGAGTCGTTGGGCGATATAGGTGGTTAGGGGTTGGGCCCTTTCGGCTCATGGAAGTCATTTATAGTGACGGACCCGTAATTGGTTTAGGTTTTAGGGAGGAGAGTGGGGAATTCTTGTCCACCACCGGTCATTCCCGTGTTATGTAACTTTGCTTCATTTTAATAAAGGATCTTATTCTCAAAAAATCTCAAAAAAAGGAGGGCGCATGAGAACGTTGACAAGACATTGAAGCGAGCAGAGGTTATACTGGGGCAATTTGACCATACACGCAAGGTTAGCTACCTCTTTTTTTCTCTGCATAACATTCAGGGCTCTGTTTTATTTGGTATATGAAGAATGTGATTGGTAAATGTGTTATTGGTTTAGGCAGGGGCTAAAATATTGAGAGGGCCACATGAGGACCTGGAAAGTTATTTGGAAGCAATTGATCAGTTGAGAAGCACCATCAACTTTTTCAAGATTAATAAGACTCTCAAGAGTAGTGAAGGGGTCATTAATCATGCCAATGACTTGCTTAATAAGGCAATCTCAAAGCTTGAAGATGAGTTTAGACAGCTGCTTGCAAATTACAGATTCGTTAGAGGAGCCGGATCCATCTTTACATATTGCAGACTATCCAAAACCTATCATGAGTATCATCGCAACCTCTCTTCTTGCCATTCCCAAAACAGGCCGGTGAGTGAGGCGTGTCATTCACTGCCCTTTCTGTTTCTTCCCTTTTACCCAGTGCAGGTGTATTTAATCTCAAGAGGTTTATTAAAGTTTTCAAGTACACGAAGTACAATGTTATATAGGCAATTACTACTTCTTAAATTAATGTTTTCTCAAAGCTTAAAGGAACAATAAAAATAAGTTTAACCTTATATATGAAAAGATATTCGATAACCAGGGCATCAAAGAATGGAAGTAGCTTGCAAGCAACCTTTTCTGCATAACATTTATATAATACTAAATGGGTGATTTTTAACTCTGCTAATTCCTTGTGACAAGGTCGAAGTTACAGTTCACTAGCTGTGTTATATATATATATAGTCTGCTACCAAGCGCTAGTTGGATCCCAAGTTCCACATATTGCCAAATTGCTGCTCGATAAATAAGGTGGACAAAAAACTGAAGGTACGTGAGCTAGGTTTTCAGTCTCTCTTTCTTTTGGTTTTGTAGGAGAGATAAATTTAAACTCGATATCTCATTCTATATATTAATACATTTTCGGATGAGAAATGTAATAGGAGTTTCGATCTAGACTATATATATATACACTTTTTCTCTCTTAAAATTATGAATACAATTAATACCAAAGAGTCAAAGACTATGAAACATCCTATGAAACATTTATACCCGTATCAAGCTTTCATTTTCAGTCTCATCATTCATGTTTAAATCCTAACACCTTAATTTAGTATTTATTATCAAACTTCATTGTTTGTGATTCTTGAATCCTAGCTTGTTCGGTAAAGTGTTGTTTGTGATTCTTGAATCCTAGCTTGCACTTTGTTTGGTAATACTTTACTGAACATTATGAAACCATTTGGTAGAAGTTTATCAAACATTTTGTATTATTCGGTGGGTATTACCAAAGACTTTGAATGATTTTGTCGTTGTAGATTCATTCAATAAAACTTTACCAAATTTTAAGAGACTACTTGGTAAAGGACTACCGAACATCTCTTAAGCCTCAGCAGATTCTTACCGAACATATGAGATGATAATATTTTTTATTTTATTTTTTTGAGTTGTAAGGAAATTTTACACTTAAGGGTAATTTGGGAAGTATAAGTAGGTAAACTAAGTAAATTATAATTTAAAAGTTTATAAGTTGGGTGAAAAGAGTATGTAGGGTGAATAAAGAGCTTATAATCTCATATGTTTATTATTTATTTATGAGATGTTTGTCTTCTATTATTTATTTTTTGAAAATATTTGTTTGTCTTTGATGAACTGTGATTTGTATTAATGAAATATGGGTGAAGCTAACTGTCATGCATTTATCGTTCATGGGTATGAATTCATACTTCGTGGCCTAACTGAGGAAAGCGTATATGATTTGGTTAACTCTTTGTCGAATCGTTATTTGATTGATGAGCAACCACAGCTACTCTCGAAAAAATTGAAAACCTCGCCAGTGAGGAAACCTCTCTCTCTCTCTCTCTCTCTCTGGAAACAACCCACCGCCCACTTCTCCTTCTTCCTCTCCTCTCTCTTGTCGGATCTCGATCTTTTATCGGGATCTTTTGTCGGTTTTATTTTCCGTCTTGCTTTTCTTTCAATCAGTTTCTCCATGTCTGCCGTCTTTGGTGGTTTTGTGGCTCGGAGTTCGTCTCCGTTCTGGTCTTGCCTCATTTTTCTGTGTTTACGATTTCACACTTCCCGGATTCAATGGTTTCCCTCCTTTTCTTCTCCCTCTGTTCTGCTTGGTTTGGTTCATCGGTTCTTCGGAGCCACTCTCTAAGTACGTGGGATTTTCTCACTATCGCACGGGGTGATGCAACAAGATTCTGTGTACCTTCGGGTGCTTGTCTCTTCGATTTCACCTTCATCCGGTGTTTTCGGACTTCTTTCATCTGGTTTATCCAGTTGCTCTGTCTCTGGTTCTTTCGGCAGACGAGGTTCTTGATGCAGATGAGGGTTCTGGTGATTTCTGGAGGTTTGAAGGCTGGTTTCATGGAATTTGGCATAGGTCTTGCTTGACCCATTGTCCTGAAATGCTCCTGTCGCTATTTGCTTCACGGTCGACCTGCGGCTATGGCTTTCACGGCGGTGTGGTTGCTGGTGGTGGCGTGGCAGCTCAATCTTGGGCTACCCTATCTTACTGCTTTTTTAGTTTGGGCCTTTGAGCCTTGTACTCTGTTGTTTGTAATAGGCTGTTGCGCTTTGAGAGATAGAATATCTCATTCAAATTTTCTTTTATCGTCTGATATATAAATTTGCCCCTTCCTTCGGCTTAATTAACTGTTTTTGTTTTTGTTTTTGTTTCTCCACCTGCAGCACTCATAAAATGGTCATAAAAAGTTCAAACCCAGAAATCCGTCCTTTGGGACGTCAATATCCTGATGAAGTTGTATCCGGTCCTACGCCGTGGGCTGTGGAAGCAAATATCCGTCCTTTAAATGGTGAACTTTTCAAATATCTACCGAAGGAGCCAAAAGATCAGGTCGATAATCATGTGTCAAATTCAGCAGATCATGTTCCTAGTACTGCTGGACAAACATTGGTTGATTTGGTTGCATTGCCTGATCAGAGTCCGGGGAATCAAACAACAATGCGTGAACAAAATGTGAGTGATCCCATTGCAATTATAATAATGGATGAAGTTACAAAAAAGCCTACATTTTGGCCCGAAAGTTGTATTTATAAAGTCCCCGGGAGATTGTGCAAAGGTTACGAAGACTTCTACACACCTCGGGTGGTTTCAATTGGACCTTATCACTACTGCAATGGAGGAAGCTTGGAAGGAATGCAAGCCTATAAATTCAGATACCTGGAGGCCTTTTTCAGTCGGACAAACTTGAACTTGGACCACTGTCTTGGAGTCGTAAGAGAGCTAGAAGGAAAAGCCAGGAGTTATTATGTCGAGCCAGTCAAACTAAACAGTGATGAATTTGTTCTAATGTTGCTGGTGGATGGAACATTTCTTTTGGAGCTAATGCTTAGGCATTGTAATGCAGAATTTGTTGATGATTGTGATAGGATATATGGCAAGACGAGAGAGATTCAGGATGTTTACCGCGACCTTTTGTTGATTGAGAACCAAATACCCTTCTTTGTTCTTGAGGCTTTGTATAAGGAATTGGATAGGACTCATAGGAGACTCCATCTCCATCTACCTCTTGTGGAGCTTACACGTGGGTTCTTCATGAAGTATTTGGG
This sequence comes from Rosa rugosa, assembly GCF_958449725.1. Taxonomy (NCBI): domain Eukaryota; kingdom Viridiplantae; phylum Streptophyta; class Magnoliopsida; order Rosales; family Rosaceae; genus Rosa; species Rosa rugosa. Next base: position 18,568,077 of record NC_084826.1, on the reverse strand, counting down.
GAAATTTGACGAGTTTCTTCATTATCCAATAGATTCGGAAGTGCAGCATTTCGTTGATTTTATCCGATGGTACTACTTGCCCAAGTGTGAAAGCAAGAGTGACAGCAAGAGTGACAATGGGATTATCGTTGACGTTCCAAGTGTAACAGCAATGGACGAGGCTGGAGTCAAGTTTGAGGAAGGGACGAAATTGAACGCATTGCTTGACATGGAATTCACTTATGGCTCTCTGCAAATTCGGCACTTTGTTGTAGATGATTGGACTGAGACTCTCTTCAGGAATCTCATAGCGTTTGAGCAATGTCATGATCACAAAGTAAAGTACATCACACAGTTTATGTTCCTCATGGGGTGTATGATCAGGACTCCAAAGGATGCAGATTTACTCGTCAATCGAGAAATTATATCTAGCAGGCTAGGGAATAGTGAAGATATTTCGACTATATTCAACAATATTTGCAAAGGTGTGAGCTTGGGTAGTCCATTCTATTACTTCACTCTTTGTAATAATCTGAAGGCATATTGCAGGAGACCATGGCACAGATGGAAAGCAACTCTGAAGAGGGACTATTTCAACACTCCATGGAAACTGGTTTCTACAATTGCTGCATTTGTATTGCTTGTCCTCACTGTTATACAAACAGTGTGCTCCATCATATCCCTTTCTTAATTATGTCCGAAATTAGCTTTCAAATCTTTGTAAAAATTCTCAGAACTTGGTCACGTTACTTTTTAAGAATTTCTTCCAACATGAACTGGTTTTACTGTAATACTGTTAGAGCCTTGTACTATTTGAGTTGCAACTGAACTATCACGATATTCATGTTTGATATGCTCATATGATCTCCCACTAAGGTTAGGCATTTGTATGCCCCGTTGAAAATGTTTTGCTCCCAGATAGACTGTCTAGCTTATGTGGAACTTGGAGGGCTTTGCGGCATCTATGTCGTTCTGTGGATGGTGCTTCACTTTTTGTGGGCTTTAATAGTAGAAGCGTCGCAAGATTGCAGATTCTGAGTTTCAAATATATCTATGACTTTTTTATATTGGATATGATATTCTTTTTTGTTTTATCATGTGCTGTCAATGAAATCAGTAACCCGTCCCTTACCGAGCTCAATGAGAGTTGAACAGCTAAACTAATATGTCAAGGCTCACCGGCAAGTAAGTGAATTTATTACTAAGATAGTGATTTTTTCTACTGCATCGCTTGAAGCGAGTGATTTATGTGTAATAAATGTATGAACTCTTTTGCTATAAAAGGATAAAGACAAAACAAAAACCTTTTTAGTAACTTTTTATATAAAACGCAATCGTTGTTCGTACTTTTTAAGAAAATTACCAAGTTTCTGTTTAAGGAAAAGAGATTTTGAGAGAGATTGTAGAGAGAATTGTCCAACATATTATTAAGAATAGGAGCCCTATATATAGGGATTACAAAGTACATATTCTAATGTTACAAGGAATACTAATCCATCTATGATTAGGAATTCTAGAACCTTCTCTCTTATTACTACTCCTAGTTTGATAAGGCACACTAAGTCGATTTTCCTTCAACACTCCCCTTTGTGCCGCTTCAAACTTGGTGGTGACGCTTCATTCGTTGCCTCGTTAAAAACCTTGCCAGATAACAAAAATCCTGTGGGACAAAAATAACCCTGGTCGAAGGACAAAAAGAGCACAACACGTCCTTCACTCTTCGAGATCGAACATGTAGACATCATAACTCCCCCTGATTGCTACAATCGTGGGAGTTCGGATAACTTTCTCAATCCGATGCTCTTCACATGTTTCTCGAATGTGGATTTAGGTAACGACTTAGTGAATAAGTCTGCTACAGTATCCTCTGATCGGATTTGATTCACTTCAATCTTTAGAAGTGTTTGTTGTTGCTGATTATAAAAGAACTTAGGCGATATGTGCTTGGTGTTGTCGCCCTTGATGAAACCTAACTTCATTTGCTCAATACAAGCTGCATTATCCTCATAAATACATGTAGGTTCATCCGTGGTAGACTTCAAACCACAACTTCCTTGAATATGTCTTATTACAGACCTTAGCCATATACATTCTCGTACGGCTTCATGTAGAGCAATAATCTCTGCATGATTTGAGGAAGTAGCAACAAGGGTCTGCTTTGTAGGCCTCCAAGATATCGCAGTGCTTCCCATGGTAAAGACATAACCCGTTTGGGAGCGACCTTTGTGAGGGTTAGAGAGGTACCCTACATCAGCAAAACCCATCAAAACATCATTGTCGTTTTGATGGAGGGGGATAGGGTGAGGCCGGCCACCCTTGATGGTGGTGGCGGCGTTGGCGGCAACATGGCCGGCCACTATGTTATGGTGGACGGCGGCTCCATGCCTAATGGGGTCCGATCCCATTCTTCCGTCATTCCTCTTCTCTCTGTAGGGATAAAATAGGCCCATATCAATCGTACCTCTTAGGTATCGAAAGATTGTCTTTACACCAATCCAATGGCGGCATGTTGGCGCAGAGCTATGTCGAGCTAACAAGTTCACTGCGAATGAGATGTCTGGTCTTTGTGCATTGAGCTAAGTACAATAATGCGCCTATTGCACTTAAATAGGGCACTTCGGCCTCTAATGGTTCTTCGTCCTCATCCTTTGGACGAAACGGATCTTTTCCGGGCTCAAGACGACGACCGATCATGGGAGTACTCACAGGCTTTGCTTTATCTTCATTAAAGCGCCTTAGGATTTTCTGAGTATATGCAGACTGATGGATCAAAATCCCATCACTACGGTGCTCGAGTTCTAAACCGAGACAAAACCGTGTTTTCCCAAGATCTTTCATCTCAAATTCGGATTTCAATTATTTAGCAGTTTCCTTCAACTCATCTAGAGTTCCAATTAGGTTCATGTCATCGACATAAACTGCTACGATTGCAAATCCGGAACTTGTTCTTTTAATGAACAAGCATGGGCATATTTCATTGTTAATATATCCCTTCCCAATCAAGTAGTCACTTAGACGGTTATACCACATTCGTCCGGATTGTTTTAATCCATATAGTGAGTGTTTTAATCTTATTGAAAACGAGCTCCGTGGTTTAGAGCCACTTGATTTGGGTAATTGAAGTCCATCTGGAACCTTCATATATATCTCTGAATCTAGATCCCCATAGAGATATGCTGTAACCACATCCATAAGCTGCATGTCAAGTTTTTCGGAAACTATCAAACTGACAAGGTAGCGGAACGTTATAACGTCCATTACGGGAGAATATGTCTCCCCGTAGTCGATTCCAGGGCGTTGTGAGAAACCTTGCGCCATGAGGCGGGCTTTATATCTAACCACCTCATTTTTCTCATTACACTTTCTAACAAAGACCCATTTATGGCCAACAGGTTTTACATCTGGGGGTGTCTGCGTTATAGGCCAAAATACCTGTCTCTTTGTTAGTGAATCCAATTCAACCTGGATCGCATCTTTCCATTTAGGTCAATCCGCTCTTCGTTGACATTCTTCAACAGAGCGAGGTTCGATATCATCATATTCTATGATTCCTTTTGCAACATGATATGCAAACGCATCATCAATTGCCATAGAATTTCTATCCATCATCTCATGTACACTAGTGTAATTTATGGAGATCTCTCTATTCTCTGGAGTTGGTTCTGACATTGGAGCGTCCCCCAATGATGTCTCTCGGACATAACCATAATCCGGAATATTCTCATGAGATGGATTATTCACATCGATGATTAATGGATTATTTTGTGCCAAACTCGCTTTCTTTCTTGGGCGAGAATCCATCGAACCTATAGGCCTCCCGCGCTTCCTGGCAGGAGCCATGGGCCTAGCCATAACGTCACAATCACTGTGAGAGGGGACGTTGGCGCCATGCTCAATTGCCCTTGAGATGGCGTCATGTCCTCTGATTTTAGGGACATCAATCCTTGCAGGCACGTTTGCAGCGGGTATGTGTGATCTCGTCACTTTTGCGATATCAGAAAACGCATCAGGCATCGATTCTGCTACGTTCTGAAGATCGAGAATTCTCCGCACTTCAATTTCGGACTATGCGGTTCGGGGATCAAGATGAGACAGAGTGGGGACAGACCACGACAATTCCTGTCATTCCTGTTGAACATTGATGTTCTTATCTCCCCCTAACGACGGGAAGACTGTCTCATCGAAGTGACAATCCGCAAATCTTGCGGTAAAGAGATCGCCTGTCAAGGGTTCTATGTAGCGGACAATAGTTGGAGAGTCATATCCAACATAAACGCCTAATCGTCGTTGAAGACCCATTTTGGTGCGCTGTGGCGGCGCAATTGGCACATAAACTGCACACCCAAATATGCGTAAGTGTGAGACATTAGGCTCATACCCAGTCACCATCTGGGACGCAGAAAAGGGTTGAGTGGCAGTAGGCCTCAGACGAATAAGCACAGCTGCATGCAATATTGCATAGCCCCAAGCAGAAATAGGGAGATTGGTGCGCATTACCAATGCCCTAGCGACCATTTATAGTCGTTTAATGGCGGCTTCTGCGAGACCATTTTGGGTGTGAACATGAGGAACTAGATGTTCAACTTCAATCCCAATGGACATGCAATAATCATCAAAAGTCTTTGATGTAAACTCCCCAGCATTGTCTAACCTTATAGACTTAATAGGATGATCAGGGTGGTGAGCCCTTAACTTAATAATCTGTGCTAGGAGTTTAGCAAATGCAGCGTTCCTAGTGGACAATAGCATGACATGTGACCAGCGTGTCGATGCATCAACCAACACCATAAAATATCGAAATTGTCCGCATGGTGGTTGAATAGGTCCACAAATATCATCTTGAATTCTTTGCAAGAATGGTATATTTTCTTTAGTGTCCTTTGCATAGGATGGTCTCGATCCTAATTTTGCTAAAGAGCAGGCTTTGCAGAACGAATGATGGGCTTTAGAGACAACCAATGAGGATTTTGGTTTAGCCATGAAGTCACAATTGACTTTAGAAGTAGAAGGAGGAGTCAAACAATGATCCATGGCGTCAATGCCATGTTGTTGCCGTAGGGGGTAGACGGCGCCGGCCCTAAGTGGCCGGTCTTGCACAGTCTTGGCGCCGTGAGGCGCAGGTGCATCTCCTCGAACCAATTTTTGGTTTTTACTTCTCTTCGTTCTGAAGAATGGATGTCCGTGTGAAGTCTTTAATATACGGATCATCATATCACGACCTGGGTGTCCCAGACGGTCATGCCAAAGCCTATATGTGTCAGAATCCCATAAATCATATAACATGATTGGATTCAATTACTCGAATAGTGATTGCATACAACCCACTAGATCGACACATAAGTTTCTCTCATACTCGTTTATGTCCGTAGTCATTAGAGGTGATGCAAAGGAACTCTTGTCCATTCTCACAATGTGTTTCCACATGAAAACCATTGGCTCTTATATCTTTGAAGTAATAAAGTTCGAAAAATATGTCCATGACATGAGATAAAATAAATCGATACTTTATTAATAATAGCCAATGATTACATCAAAGTTTCGTGACCATAATCTAATCCAAAGTAAAATCAAACATTAGACAAATTGTAGTCACTCAATTCGTTCGGTAATTCTAATTAAATATGACCAGGGAAGTAGAGAGAGATGTCGGTGGAGCAAAGCTCTCTTAAGTACCACTAATCTCAATTACTTTCCTAGACATCATACTTAATTGAGTACGCCTAGAGGAAAAGAGATAATCCAATAAGTCATTTTATTGATTAAGGCATAATTGCCATTACATAATTCTTGGAAATTAAAAGACTATTCTAAATAAAAATCTGCGGCATTCTATCTTCATCGCCAGATTTAAAGTCTTTTATAGCTCGATATATTACCATTGATCAGGTACTCCATAAAATACCATGAAGAGGATGCTCTCTTGATTGAGGTGTATTGACACAATACATATGGTCCCTAGAACCAATGGCGTTGGAATAGTGCAATCATGGCCAAAAATGGCGCCATGGTGTCCAACCCTATACCCTCAACGTCATGACTCCTATGGTCATGTTAGGGTTTTCTCAATCAATTTGTTATTTTGTGTTTTTCCACAAGCATGCATAAATAATATGATGCAGAGAGCCTCCGAACAATATTTCATAACTCTTTCAAAGTTATAGTGAAGCAGATATTATTCCATCGTGCTTCTATGTTCGGAAAGTTGTGAATGTTACTAAAACGTTCACTAGGCGCAACCCAAAGGTTGTTAGCGTTATCCTCATTCATGTACTCAAACTGGAGGGCCATCTTCATGTGGCGCTTCATCAGGGTAAATGCCCTGGAATTTTCTATCTCACTTTGTGAGTCTTGAGCGGTTCCTTTAGAACAGGGCTCTTGGATTGTAGGCAAATAAATATCCCGTGCCCGTAGAATCCAATGGAGTAAAATCGAGCTCGTTCAAGTCTTACATCCTGAAAGGAAAGCAAGAACGTATTAGTTTCGGAGTCAATGCTTCCACGAAAACTAATATAAGATTTCTGAGCCTTAATGCTACCAAGAAATCGATTTCCAAGAATATTTGGATTAGACCGAAACAATGATGTTTAAATGGTCAAAATCTATGCTCACGAACGCTCTTAGTTCGTTAAATCGATGCTTACGGACGCTCTTAGTCCGAAGTCTTACGAACGCTCTTAGTTCGTTAATTGCGTGAATCCCCACGATTCCGCTTTCTCAAGAATCGAACCCACGTTATAAGAAAGGTGGGATGTAGAAGAAGGGAGGTTGCAAGTCCCCGATGAAAAAGAAGGAGGAAATTAAATTTCAAAAGCGGCAACTTTAACTTAAAACTTACTTGATGAAATTCGGAACAGATTCTCTTCTGAACAGCTTTTACTTCGATTGGTGTACCGGTCTCAAAACAACTCCGATAAGGCTGAAATTAGGAGGTCAGATGGAAGAGACAGAGATGAACAACTTTGATGAAGAAAGGATTTTGATTTGAGGTTCCGAACTAGACGTTTCTGGGCTTGAAAGCAGACGGACGTGCACAGGAAAGGAGAAGGATGCAGTTGGTGTGCGTTGGTGATGCAGGGGCAGCAGACGTGCAGTGGTGCTGCAGGGGCAGCAGGGATACGTGCGCAGGGGCGCGTAGGTGCTGCAGGGGCAGGCGCGCAGGTGAGGCTAGCTTGGGCTAGGAGCTGCGGTGATGAAGAAGATTTTTGGGTTTTTGGTTTTTGGTTTGTGGTTAAAGCTCGTGCTGATAACGTGTTTAAGGAAAAGAGATTTTGAGAGAGATTGTAGAGAGAATTTTCCAACATATTATTGAGAATAGGAGCCCTATATATAGGGATTACTACAAAGTACATATTCTAATGTTACAAGGAATACTAATCCATCTATGATTAGGAATTCTAGAACATTCTCTCCCATTACTACTCCTAGTTTGATAAGGCACACTAAGTCGATTTTCCTTCAACAGTTTCTTATATTTTTTTTTTTGTTACAAAAAATTTGGAGAGAGGAAGACTATCCTACACTTTCGTGTCAGGTTAGACATACAACCTTAACCCCGAAAGATTGACGCGGGACACGTACCTGTCTCTACAGCCCCCATGTATGAGTTTCTGCACGAGATCATACAACCTCAACCCCAAAAGACTGACGTGGGACACATACCTGTCTTCACAGTCCCCATATGTATGAATTTATGCACCCTTATAGATCGCACAACCCAACGCAAAACTGCTAGCAGTATGGATCGAACTTATATTGGGGCTCAACTTGAAGAGAAATTGAAATTGCTTGATTGAAGTGGATGACTGATTACAAAAGAGAACACATATTTAAACTACTACAAGCATAGAGATGCCAAACAAGGCATGGCAGACAAGGTTTTTGTCTTGATGTATTTGCTCCATATTTGTCTTGGCTCGTAGCATAAGGAGGGACAGTGGCATGCTTGTGAGTACAGTGCAGAATTGCTTCAGTCTATTTTGGTGCTTCAGATATGGTAGGGTATGTTGTCTGATGGTCCACTGCATTGTTTGTATGTTTGCTCAAATTGCTGGTATGCTGGAATTCTTCTTCAGGTCTTGAGTCCTGTATTAGGACTGATATTAGTTTTCAATCCTAAATTAGGATTGTGCTTAGTTTCCAATCTCATACACTTAACATCCCCCCGCAAGCTGACACTGGGTACACAAGTGGTCAGCTTGAAACAAAAACTAAGATAAATAGACTGTTATTAGAAGAGGATGAGAACAATTGCTCTTTGATGCCGGGGGAGGAGATGGTTGCCTGATCCCGAGAGGAGGAGAAACATTTCGCCCAAGTTGGAAAGAAACTTAATTTGTGTACCAAATACCAACTGAAAAACGGAAGACTAGAGAAAGAGGGAGTTTTGGGTTTGTTTACCAAAAAAGGAAAGGAACAGGCAATAGTCACATACAAAACGAGAAATTAGAAATAGATATTAAGCAAAGCAAAACCATAAGAGGCTACCAGAAAGAGAGAGAGATTTAAACAAAGCTCAAGCCAAAAGCAAAAACAAAGAAGAGAGACTTAAACAAGTAAACACAAGAGAAGAACATGATGCATGGTGCTGTCAAGTAAGAGAGAGTTTGCAACCATATGAAGAGGAAAATGTAAACGAAGGGAAAGAGAGAAAATTTGAGGTAGAGTGTTGTTTAGGGATTGATAGAGTTGTGTATCAATCATGAGAGAGATGAAAAATGAAGATTGATGAGACGAAATGAAAGAATGATTGTTGGGTTAGAACAAAGAGGATTGAAGAGGTGAATAAAAGATTTGAAACGTTGTGAATTAAAAAGAAGGGTAAAGAGTGAGGAAGAGATATAATGTAAGAGGGTGAATGAACTAGCTGTGGATCAGAGTCGATACGCAAAGGCTTCAAAGGAACATGATTTTCTTTTGCAGAGAAATGAAAGAGAGAGAGAGAGAGAGAGAGAGAGAGAGAGAGAGAGAGAGAGAGAGAGAGAGAGAGAGAGAGAGAGAGATGAGTATGAACAAAGGAGAATGAGAAGGAGATTTTAAAGAGAAATATAAGAAAACTTATATGAAGTTGTTGAACAAGGACTGGTAAAGGAAACTCAAAACTAAGTGGAGAGAAAACAGAGAAGGAGCAGATAAGAGGTAGAAGACAGATGCCATTGCAGAAGAGTGACCAATGAAGAAGAGAGATAGGCAGCGACATTAATGCAAAAGAGAAGATTGTGCAATCAAAATGTGAAAGAAGATTGAAGTTGCGGTTGTGCAGCATGAGCTGGAGTATAAAGCTGGAAGAAAAGCTCGTATACCTGAACGTGAAAAAGAAGAGCTTGACGCTCAAAAGGGGAGGCCTTCATGAGAGAGAAGAATGAGTCTCTCCTCTCAAGTTTCACAAGGGGAGGGCTCCAAATCGGTGCCATGAAGAGAATCAAACAGCTGTTAAGCAAGAGTTTTAAATGAATATGACCTTCTTCTTTTTTGTAGATAAATGAAAATTTTCTGGAGCAGAGGGAGTGAGAGAGCAGATGAATAGATCGAGGAATGCGGATGCTTTTCTCCGAGCAAAAAATCTAAGCTTAATCGGAAAGAAACTGTGGAGGAGAAGGGTTGTTAGGATTTGATGGGAGTTGAGAGATGGTGCTTCTGCCATGATAATTGAGAATGAAGAACTGAAGTGAAAGATGAAAGATCTTGGCTTGAGAACATAACATGAATTTAAAGAAGAAAAATTAACAGAGTAGATATGAAAACTGAATTGAGAAGGAAGGTTACATGGATGCTGCAATTGGTTTTAGACCCGTGGGTGTATGGAGAAAATTACTCCATACACTCGGGGAAGTTTTGGAGTTCACAGGATCAAAAGCTGTTAAGCAGATGCTCTAATACCATGAAGAGAAAATTGAAATTGCTTGATTGAAGTGGATGACTGATTACAAAAGAGAACACATATTTAAACTACTACAAGCATAGAGATGCCAAACAAGGCATGGCAGACAAGGTTTTTGTCTTGATGTATTTGCTCCATATTTGTCTTGGCTCGTAGCATAAGGATGGACAGTGGCATGCTTGTGAGTACAGTGCAGAATTGCTTCAATCTATTTTGGTGCTTCAGATATGGTAGGGTATCTTGTCTGATGGTCCACTGCATTGTTTTTTTCTCAAAATTATTTTTTTATATGATTTGAGTATTATAGACCATCAATGTTGTATTCTATTAAAAAAAAAAAAAAAAAACCAACAATGGGATTGGGTTCCACCTTATATAATGGATCGCTCCACCGTCACCTTCTTTATTTTCGACGAGGGACGAGAATGAATGAGTTGCGGAAGAAATTTGTTCACCACCAGAGATCAATCTCCACTCTTTGATACAGCATTCCGCATTTTCTCTCAGGTCAAAGAATTTATATAGAAAATCATGGGGGTTCCTCAAGCAATGGAGGCCGTGGCAGGCAGAGCAGAGCTCATACGAGAGTCTCTCCAGAAGAGCCAGACCGTCACCGACAGCATGGTCGCCATTCTCGGCTCCTTCGACCACCGCCTCTCCGCCCTCGAAACCGCCATGCGTCCCACCCAGGTCACCTTAATTTCTTTCTTACTCTGTTCCTTTGCTTCACAACAATACCCTGTTTCAAGTTTGCGTTTAATCCTCAAATCTATATGTGTATTGTTGATTTGAATTCGGGAAAATTTAGGGTTCTGATTCAATTCTGTGCATGGCAGATAAGAACGCATTCGCTTCGGAGGGCGCATGAGAACATTGACAAGACATTGAAGCGAGCAGAGGTTATACTGGAGCAATTTGACCATACACGCAAGGTTAGCTACCTCTGTTTTTCTCTGCATAACATTCAGGGCTCTGTTTTGCTTGGTATGTGAAGAATGTGATTGGTAAATGTGTTATTGGTTTAGGCAGAGGCTAAAATATTGAGAGGGCCACATGAGGACCTGGAAAGTTATTTGGAAGCAATTGATCAGTTGAGAAGCACCATCAACTTTTTCAAGATCAATAAGACTCTCAAGAGTAGCGAAGGGGTCATTAATCATGCCAATAACTTGCTTAATAAGGCAATCTCAAAGCTTGAAGATGAGTTTAGACAGCTGCTTGCAAATTACAGGTTCGTTTTGTGCCACATTCAACTCCCACTTGCATTGATACACCTCACTCGCAAGAAGCAGTGTTTCTCAAGTTCCGGTGTCTATTTCGATAGTAGTGAGTTAAATTCGTGCTCTTCCCTTTTAGAGAGGAAGGCTGTCTGCGGTGTTTGATCTGTGACTTGGTTCTTGCACAGAAACATAATCTGACAGTAAACTAATATTAAAAAGAGAAAAATTCAGGTACCGTCCCCAAACTATGCTGCCAAGGCCAATTTGATACCCGAACTCTCAAAAGTATCAATGTGATACCCAAAGACCCAAATTGGTATCAACGTGATACTTCCGTCAAAATTTTCTAATGGCGTCGTCTGTTTGCTGACGTGGCAAGCACGTGGGTCCCAAAAAAAAGTGAAATGACAAATTTACCTTTTTTTTTATAGAAAAATTCATCTACTGTCCCCAAACTATTTTGCCAAGGCCAATTTGATACCCGAACTCTCAAAAGTATCAATGTGATACCCAAAGACCTAAATTGGTATCAACGTGATTCCTTCTTCTTCTTCTTCTTCTGGGATCTTCTTCTTCTTCTTCTTAGGGTTTCGCGGCGCCAAGCAGCTTGGGGCTGAAGCTTCCAATCGAACCCGATACCGGTCGAAGAACCTGCTGGTGCTGAGATGATCAACGACCCGTCCGCGTAAATTGGGGCTGTCGAGCTGTTGGGCGAGACGAGGCGTTCAGCCGGAAGGTACCGTGAGAGAGTGACCGTCGAGGCGGAGTATGTACGGTCTCCGAATGGAAGGCGGTCCAGTTCTAGGGATGGCATTTTAGCTACTATTCTTCTTCTTCTCTCTCCTCCTCTCTCTCTCTCCTCTCCTTCTCCTCCGCCCAAACCATCACTAACGCCACCGAGATGGATTTGTAGCAGGAATTTGAGAGGATCTCGGCGACGTTAGTGATGGTTTGGGCGGAGGAGAAGGAGAGGAGAGAGAGAGAAGAAGAAGAAGAATAGCTAAAATGGCATCCCTAGAACAGGACCGCCTTCCATTCGGAGACCTTACATACTCCGCCTCGACGGCCACTCTCTCACGGTACCTTCCGGCTGAACGCCTCGTCTCGCTCAACAACTAGGCGGCCCCAATTTACGCCGACGGGTCGTTGATCATCTCAGCACCAGCAGGTTCTTCGACCGATATCGGGTTCGATTGGAAGCTTCAGCCCCAAGCTGCTTGGCGCCGCGAAACCCTAAGAAGAAGAAGAAGAAAATCCCAGAAGAAAAAGAAATGAAAAGAAAAGGAAAAAAATGAATTAGCAAAAAAAAAAAAGAGGTAAATTGGTTATTTCACTTTTTTTGGGACCTACGTGCTTGCCACGTCAGCAAACATACGGCGCTGTCAGAAATTTTGGATGGAGGTATCACGTTGATACCAATTTAGGTCTTTGGGTATCACATTGATACTTTTGAGAGTTTGGGCATCAAATTGGTCTTGGCAAAATAGTTTGGGGACGATAGATGAATTTTTCTATAAAAAAAAAGGGTAAATTGGTCATTTCACATTTTTTTTTTTATCCACGTGCTTGCCACGTCAGCAAACAGACGGCGTCGTCTGAAAATTTTGACGGAAGTATCACGTTGATACCAATTTAGGTCTTTGGGTATCACATTGATACTTTTGAGAGTTCGGGTATCAAATTGGCCTTGGCAAAATAGTTTGGGGACGGTAGCTGAATTTTTGGGCACTACATCATTATCAAGCCAAAGAAAATAAGAAGTATGGTATGTAACATTCTTTTACCATAAACAAAAATAATACTAGCTATCTATTTTTATTTTTATTTTCAACACTTTTTTTTTCTTCAATCACCTTTTTCTTTCTTTTTTTTTTTTGAATTTTTTTTTCCGGACTTTCTTTTCTAAGTACACACTCACCCCCACACTTATTCTTTTATAACCTCACACTTTTGACTTTTTCTTTCTTTTGAAGCACTCAAACATAAAATCATTTTCTCGAATCGTTTCACAAACTACCATAGAATGGTAGAACAAAAGTGTTTAGGCTAGGTAGGAATTTGTGATGCAAATGAACAAAAAGGCTAAATATATAAATAGGCTCAAAGTGATAATATAGTGGTAAATATTTTTGGGCACATGCTTCTTTGGCCATGATGATAATTAAACCTAATGCTTCAATCCTTTCCATCCCATCATAAGCTAACATGTTGCCTCGAGAGGTCTCAAGCAAGTTCTAGCTATTCAATGTCATGAAATTATACACACATGAAAGAATAAGTGAATGAACGATGCACACACAATAGATATAGGCACAAAAGCTCACAAATAAAGACATGCAAGTCAATCGAATCATCTATATACTTCTCTAATTATGATGAACCAACCTAACCATAGGTTATGTGCACACATATAGTCAAGCATAGATCACATATACACTTAATCACAAAACAAATTCAAAATCCTAGATCATGTTCAATCTATCCATAATCACAACATGCTAAGTCCATGACTGGTCATTAGGGTTGAAAAAAAGGCATTAACACTAAAATCTAATTACAAAACGCTAATGTAAAAGATTTTTATATTTTTTATAGGGCACCCGAGCCCTCACCCCAAACTTAAAACCAACATTGTCCTCAATGTTGTAAAGTGAGCTCGAAAGCTAAAATTCATGTCGGATTTAGGCATGAGAGTGAAGTCCAGGCGAAGGCACAAAAATTAACTATAAACATAAAATCTAAATACAGAGAAAAGTTACGGAAACCCCCTTGTCGACCTCCATTGCTCACGACCTTCGACAAAGACTAAAATAAGACACCAACCTCAAGGCACAAGGCCTTGACTTCCTTAATGTATGCTCCAAGCTAGCTCTAGGTGTTCATTAAAGTTCGACTCCATTGAGAAAGATGTAATGTCCAAAGAGCAATGCGTCACACAATAGGCTCACTTCAAAGAATAAGGACCAAGGTCCTTCGTTAAGCTCATGGTCTTGAACACATCCAACACATCTCACAACCCTATAATGACCTCCAAAGATGAAATGAAAGTGCAAAGAAGTCCAATCAACCTGAGTGAACAAAACTAGTGAGTGCAGAAAACTTCTAACAATGACCTTTATGTATTCAAATGTCCATATCTCATACTCAAAAAGAGATAAGCAAGTGAGACTATTTTAAATAGAAAGTAGACTCAAGGATTTTCTATCCATATAAAGTGATCCACGTATCTCCAATTGAGATGAAACTTATATATAGCTGGTCACATTTGCCAGCTTGTAATGAAGTCTGCTACTGACCCTCAATCACCAAAATAGAAATATATGAAGCTTCAGAGGTGCAAAGAGGGTGAGACCAAGTGGATATGAACTAGACTCATGAGGCTACCTTCTTTTAAAATTTCACTGGAAATTAAATTCTGAGTCAAAAGTTGGCCTCCAAACTCACTTATCTGTTCTGCAATTCTGCTATGCCCTGTTTCTGACCTCTGTCACTTGGAACACAAAATCTGAAGGTAGGAAAGTTCAAATTAAAAACTGTTGTACCATCATACAGAAGGCATGTGAAGATACATTTCTGAAAAATTTTAGCTCTAAATAGCTTGATATGTAGAGGGTGTATCTTCTCGAAGTCGCCATACAGTAGCTGTCTCTGTTCTGACCTCCATGCATTGACCACTAAATAACTGGAGTTCCAGTGACTCAACAAGGCTGAAATTTTGGCACTAGATAGTAGACATATAGGAGAATAGCCATAAAATTTCAGCTCAAAATATCATGTACAATGGAGGGTATAGTCACCCAAAATCAAATGAATATTCTGGACAGAAACTACTCACTACCAAATTAATTCTCCTTCACATTTCCAACTCCAGACACCTCCCATCCTCCAAAAAAAAAGATGGCTAAATAGCCTTATTGATGTAAAATGAACAAGTAAATTTCAAAATCACCTAGGGTTGCCTCTTTAGAAGCGCTTGTTTTTAAAGACCCCAAGCCAGTCCTTAGAACATGATCTTGTCAAGGTGGATACTTCTCAAGTACGACCACCCTATTGCTTGGGGCTAAGGGACTCCTCGATTTGTCATAGAGACAAGACCAAGAGCTATATAAGAATACTCTAATTGGTGGCCAAAAGTGTAGCTTCTTAATCTTCCTCTTCTTTTCAATTGTTCTTCTATGAATCAATTTCCTTGCCTTCTCCTTCTCAAGTGGTGTAGAAATGAGGCTTATAGAAACAATAGGTGGTAGAAGCTCTTGAGAGTGATGGGAAAGGGTGAGTGCAAGTGCTCCATTTCCTTTCCAATCCATCACCTCATTGTCGAAACATTGACCACTTAATGGTGGATTGAGAGGTAAAAGTACCTTGATCTCAATATTTCCATTAATAACATAAGTGCTCAATGTCCTACTCTCCACCTTGAGAAACTCATAATGGATCTCTTTGGACGTGGGAGGAGAGAAAGTCATTGACTCTTCAATTTCTTCACTATCACAAAGTATTGAAGGACTCTATTCCTCCATGGGAATATCTACCTCAATGAATAAGGGATTATGGTGTATGATTTCAAGCTCCACATCCTCTTCGATGAACAAGGGATTATGCTGTATGACTTTAAACTTCGCATCCTCCTCACTAGACAAACCATCCTTGTCTTCAGAATCATCTTCAAATATCTCCCCTCCATTTGGAAGCTTAGATTTTCAATATTGCACCCGTTCCTCCGAAGTGTAGTCTCTCACCCCACTTGCATTGGAACTTTCATAACCAAGCTCACTTTCTTGTACATCAACATCACTATAATCATCTTCAACTTGCATGAACGACTCTTGCTCAAGATGCTTGATATGTACTTCTTCTCTTGAAATTGGCTCCACTTGGTCAAAGAAAGATTCTTGCTCATGAAAAATTGTGAAGGGTAGGTCTTGTGCAAAACTTGCTTCAAGTTGCTCATTGGAATGTGCAAGCATTTCTTGAGAAGCTTGCAATCGAGCTTGGGAAGGTTGCAATTGAGCTAGCAATTCTTTAAGAGAAGGCTTCCTAGACTCATACGCTTGCTCATGAGGATATGTTTTTGGCACCGTGGTCTCTTGTGAAATCCTAGCTTGAGAGGCTTGTAATAGAGCTTGGGAGGCTTGCAATTGAGCTAGCAGTTCTTCAACAAATTCCTTCCTAGGCACATAAGCTTCATTTTGTGGATAATAGGGTACACTACTACAATAACATGATTTAAGGACACTGAACCGTGTCCTTAAATACATACAAGTACTCTTTAAAAAAGAGTCCTCTAGGTCCTCTATCCGGGTGTCATTATAAGTCCGAAATAAGGACATTGGAAATGTGTCCTCTTATCTATACAAAGACACAGCTTATGTGTCCTAATAGCTGTGGATGTGGTGTCCTTAAATCTATAAGAGAACACCTAAATTGCATACTTGTATTATCAAATAAGTGTCCTCTTTTCTATATGAGGACACACAAATTGTGTCCTAAAAGCTCTGAAAATGGAGTCCTTAAATCTATTAGAGAACACAAAAGCGACACACTCAAATGTGTCCTCTATTTTATACAAGAACACATAAATTGTGTCCTAAAACATCTGGAAATAGAGTCCTTAAACCTATAAGATGACACAAAAAATACACTATCAAGTGTGTCCTCTTTTCGATACAAGGACACAAATTGTGTCCTCAAATACCTGTAAACAGTCCTTAAATTCATAAGTAGACACAAAAATGCATTCTCATGTGTCATGTTTTCTATACTAAGACACATAAATTGTGTTCTCAAAGTTCTGAAAATTGAGTCATTAAATCCACAAGGGAATACGATCTCATATTATAAAAATTGTGCACATAACATCGAGTACACATCAAACAAGTCCATATATTTATATATAGAACATCCATCAATACATATCTAAGATCCAAAAGAAGTAGCCTACAAAAACCACAAGTCCGACACCAGATCAAATGTACTACTACAACTGATTTGAAGCTAACTACCTAATTCAAAGCACTAGCTGCTGTTGCTGCTGCTACATATATAACTCAATTCATACCATCCAAAACAAGTACTACCTGTAAAGACAACAAGTTCAATGAAGTTCAACTTCGGGGACTTACTAAAAATTCATTTGTGCAACAATGAAGTTGAAATTTTCCAGAATGAAGGCAGACATCTCAAGGTACAACATACTAAAATTTCAAGCTAATCGGAGTTTGAGAAGTAAGGTAAAAGATGGATGCAAACTGACTAAACTGTCAGGTTTCTTAAAAACAAACGCAGCTCCACAGTTGATTTAGAAAATTCACCAAATATACTGAGTGTCCAAATAACATGAAAGTTTCCAGATCAATTGTTAGCTAACAGGACAAGAACATGTCAAATATTCAAGACATTTGGAGACCAGTAAGTAAGGTTACACAGAGCTCGAAGTTAACAGATCAGTAGCTTCCTCAAAAATTCAGCAAAGCTGTTTTTAATCTCAATATGAAGTTTTAAATTTAAAAGTTAGTTTATTTTGGTAAAAATTACTTTGTGAGAAACCTTGAAGGGTACTTTGATGCAACTTTGGAGTATGAAAACAGAGCATGCAATTGCATCCGATAAACAAAGAAGTAAATTGGGCACTGCAAGCATAAATCACAATATAAAGTAACCCATTTTTTCACTCAATATCGAAAAGAGAAATTGTGCAATACCAAGTGATCAATGCATTCAAACAATGAAAGTACTGAGTTTAAAAAAATCACCAAATGAATTTTCTTTAAGAGAAACATAATCCCAATAGCTCAAAAACATTTCCCCCCTACCTCAAGCTTATTAGGTGGCTTTTGCAGTATCATGGGCCTCAGCAGCTTGCTCCAATTGATCCCCCCTGATTATCTTCCATGTTTGCTGTCAAAGACTTTCTACTATCAATTCTGATATATATAATCAAGAATAAAGAGCGAAAGCAAAGGGTAAGACTCTTAAATTTAATGGTCAAAAGCAACTGGGAAAAGTACTCTGTCAACAATTGAAAATAGCTTCGCGAGCTTTATGCATGGAGGGCTCATTGTTTTACCATGCTCTCTGTCAGCAAAAATTCCATATAGCACTATTTTAGTATATACTGGCACTCCAGAAAAGGGGAGGAAGGGAGGGAGGGAAAGACGAGTAATCATTGGCACTTAAATATCTTAATTGAAAGACCAAATAATAAAAAATAAAAATCCAACTTATAGTTGAAGAAATTCCCAGTTTAACACAACATATGATTAGTCAAAGTAATACCTCAATTGTGACATCATGATCCATCTCTATAGTTGGTGCTGGGGTATAATCCATAGGTTGGATTTGATTGCGAGAAATCAACTCGAGGTCCCAGCAAACAAAGTAAATATCTCCATCAAGATCACTTCCAGAACATTCATTTGGATGAGGCCTAGCATTATAAATGAGATTTCAATCACTAGTCACGTTTACAACTAATTAATATTTTACAAGTAATTTAAGAAATTCTAACAAATGATGCCTACAGAAAAACCAAGTCCAGCAAATTTGAAAGCCTAAAAATTTGTATATGTAAACCATATATAATCATTTGCTCATATAGAAAGGAAAATGGGAGATCTGTTGCATACCAATGGAATGCAGCAGTTAGTACTGATTTATCTTGTGCTAAATAAACAATATCCAAATAGGCTACTACATACCTGAACTCAAAATCCCCACTTAGATATAACCACAGCCTCAAAGTGTCTAATTTTTTAACATTAAGTAAGAGAGCAACAGACTATAAAGTAATTGTAATGTATAAGAGGTTAACGTGAGAAAAGAAGCAATATTATTTTAAACAAGGAAACCATTTCATAATGTATCTGCATCAAATATAATTTACCATGGACTGACAGTGGCTGACTCCACATATCAGCTGCTGGAAAAAAAATCAACACCTGCTGTGTGGAGGAATTGCAGTCAACAGATACTCATGAATCAACAACTTCTAAATAACTAATTCCTATATGCAGAAAAATGTAATGATTTTATCTAACATGTAAACCGAGGAACTAACCTCAGCTTCACTAAATCTACCAGCACTATATATCCTCTCAAATAGCTCACCACCAACTGCATATTCCATGACAATAACTAAATGACTTGGAGTCAACAAGACCTGCAGCAAAACAAGTATACTTCAAGCATTCATCTCAAGACTGCCTTATATTAGCTCCTTGGTGCTCACTTTGAGTTTGATAATTATCATCTTGGAGTTATCTTTACATAAGATTAGTGTAATATGGTTGCCAAAACACCACAATAACAAGATAGAACACTCAAAACACACCATACATACTCCAAAGTGCCTGTACGCACACAATTAACTCAATACTAGCTGATTACCTCTTTGAACCTGACAATATTTGGATGCCTCAAGGATCTGTGATTTATGGTTTCCCTCTGAACATTCTCATCAATCTGCAAACCACAAAACCAAAACAAGATTCATATCCATAATCGTAACACAATCCAAGGTCAATACACACTGAACATATCAAACAAATTATATAAAATAAAATTAAATTAAAAAAAAAACATTAGGGGGAAAAATAAGCAATCGAGTATCCTAACCTTGTACTTAGCAACCTCTTCTTTCGCTTCCTTCAAATCACGTAACTGAAATTTGGGGATGAGTTTATAACAAACTACCAATAGATTTCAACAAACAATTAAAGGTACTTTATAACAAAGATGATAACTTCAATAGATCTCTAATCTCATCCTTCAAAGCAACAAATCAATACTCTGATCTTCGACCAGAACTTCACCGCTAACCTCTCTTTGATTCATCTTCTTCGGCTTCAACGACTGATTGAAGTACACCACGGACACCGCCGAGAACGTCACCACTGCGACGAACACCAGAATCCAGTGAGAATCGAGAGACGCTTTAATCAAGAACCATGACAACGGATGCTATCGTTCGCCGGCGCCAGCGAGGCTTCAGTTCTACCTGAGGGGCCTGAGGCCACCGGCGAGGGGGCGGAGGCTGTGAAGGCATCCAACCAAGTCGCGGCGGAGGGAACAGAAGTGAGGAGTGCATGAGATTA
Organism: Rosa rugosa; assembly: GCF_958449725.1. Classification (NCBI taxonomy): domain Eukaryota; kingdom Viridiplantae; phylum Streptophyta; class Magnoliopsida; order Rosales; family Rosaceae; genus Rosa; species Rosa rugosa. Next base: position 18,547,909 of record NC_084826.1, on the reverse strand, counting down.
GGGCGAGTGGCGGAGGCTTTGCAAAAAAGCTCATCAGAAGGAGATCGAAAAAGAAGTCTCTGTGTAGTATTCAATACAACTAAAAAATGGAAATAGAATAAATGAAACAACATTTGTTTTCTTCTGGTGGGTTTCAATTGAAGAGGGAAGTTGAAAATTGGGAAAGGAGGGAAGTGAAATTTTGGGAGGGAAAAAGCGAATTGAGGCCGAATGAATTTAAGGACACAGCATTAAAGATGTCCATGTGTCGTTGAAACACTCTTCCTCCCCTTAAAAATTTCAATTAAATGATGTGTGTCCTTAAAAACCTTCAAGGACACTACAAAAATTATGTGTCCTTATTTGATGTCCATATAGCCCATAATTGTAGTAGTGGTACAAATGTCTCTTGTTACACGCCCATCTTGTACTCACACTCTTTCATAAAATCCGGGCACTCAAATCTCAAAGAGCACTCAAAAGGTGAATGCCACAGAGAATTACACAAAGCACAAGTTTCATTGCAAGAAAACATAGAACCCACTGCATGAGAATTCCACTCTTGATGACCTCCACCATTGAAACTTTCTTGCTCATATCCCCTCGGATCTTCCCATCCATATTCAGGGGCGGATTCAGGATTGAAGCTTTGGACGGGCTTGGATTTCTTAAACAAAAAAAAAAAAAATTATATATATATTATGGAAAATCTCGACGGTGCGAGAGAATTTTATTAATTTAAAAAAAATGTACACCTAATCAGGGGGACGTAGTGAGCCTTACCCCTCAAATGCGTATCTATACAAAATTTAAAAACAAAATCAACAACAAAATAAACATGCAATGCAATACAAGAACCTAAACTAACTAAATCTAACTCTACGAGTTCCACAAGCTTCAAACTCTTTGATCACCGATTCATTGTCAATAGATTCAGCATATTCCTTCTCAATGTGAAAGACCATACAATCACGAAGAAACTCATCTTCCATCTTGTTTCTAAGTCTATTCTTAATGATGTTCATAGCTGAAAATGCTCTTTTGCCATTCACTTAATCCCTTTGTGTTCCAGTTCGTAGTTCCACTTCATAGAATCATAGTGCCATTCACTTTATCATATCCAACCTACCAAGGACAAGATACATATTAACTTCTACCTCTACTGGAATGTTTGCAGTAGAAAGTATTGAAAAGTGAAAACTGGTAAGATCATACTGATAAGATCATTCAGTGACAGATATGTAACATTAATCAAACACTCAGACCTCCATTTCATACAATCATACCTCCATTTATATACTCAAGTTCTCCAGTCGTCAGACACTCAGACCCACTTAAAACTTAATCAATTAATCAAACATTCAAAGTTCAAACCCACTTAATCAATTAATCAAACATTCAAACCCACTTACCCACATCAATTAAACATTTAAACCCACTTACCCACATCACATTTAACCCACATCAATTAAACAATAAAATGATAAATTGCAGATTTGCAAAACAAGGAGAAGGAAAGAACGCTCAACGCTGCATACCAGATTTCCAGACCAAGAGAAATTGACCGCAAGTCCGCAACCTTCATTCTTCAATCCACAAATCTTCAATCCAATACAACCTACGAACATGAATTTCACATCAATCCTTAAACCCTATAAATTGCCCCAAATTGGATTGATTCAATTAAACAAAATCTTACATTGAATCATTGCCCCAAATTGATGTTGGTGTCTTGATCTCTGAGAGAAGTGGAGAAGCCGAGAATGCCAGAGCTGCAGAAGTTTAGAGGAGGAGGTGGACTGGAGGAGCCGAGAAGAGACGATTAGATTTAGATGAACTGGAGGCTGGAGCGTAGTCGAAGACTCGAAGTCGACTAGTCAAGTGAACTGGAGTGGGTTTAGGAATTACTCAATTAGGACGGGCTTGGGCTGGACAATACACAACTAAATATATATATATATATATATATATATATATATACATCTAATATTTTTTTTGAGCCCAAAAATCTCGGACGGGCTGTAGCCCGCCCCACTTATAGTGTAGATCCGCCCCTGTCCATATTTCCATTGATCCATAGCTAAATATGATAAGAAATAAGCACCTATGAGTTCCCAAAAGTAAGATTAGTAACCAAAAAAATAGAAAATATAAAATTAGAGAGTAAGCAAACAAAATAAACAACCAATTTTTTTTTTTTTAAATAAAGAAACAAAAATATGCTAATGTGACCTAAAGAACCGATTCATCAAGGGATTAAGGCTATTAAACCCTAATCCCCGACAATGGCGCCATTTGACTTGATGCATATACTCTCGCAAGCATATGAATCGTGTCAAGATAGGAAAGTATTAAGTCTAAAATTATCGTACCACGGAGATTAGTGGCTAACCCACAATCCTTGGGTAGTCGGAACTAAAGTCACTAAGCAAACAAAATAAAAATAAAACAAAGAAAAATGCTAATCTAAGGCACCAATCCTTAGCAATGCTCGGCTTTGGTTTTCACCAAAGCCTAATCAAAACTAAGAGCCTAGTCGTGGATATGCACAAATGAGTCGGAGTTCAATATTTTGAAAGATGATTTTAGATTAACAAAATGTAAAGCAATTAATAAAAATACAAAGAAATTAATAAAAGGGTAAACCAAATAGATGGGAATGTCGGGTGCTAGGGAGGTTCCTTCACCTAAATCTCATGTGTCGAAAGCTAATCTAATGTAGATGCAAATTTTCTACTTTGGCGGTAGTCGTATCCAAGGCAGTTCAAGGCTCAAGGACCGAAATTCTCTTTCATAGTATTCATACTCTGGTTCAAGGGTCATAAGAATTCGCTTGATATGAATTAGAGCCGGTTCAAGGGTCACTAAGTCACATCAAGAGGCCTAGAGATCGAGGAATTATACTACTAAGCGACCCGCCCACGCAATGGGTGTAAATCACCATGCTTATAACCCCTCGAATACTAAATTGAAGGTTTCTAGCTTAAGAATTAGAGGGGATCAAGTCTCTAACTCCGTCCTAGACATGCTCAGATTACCAAGGTTTTAAAAAATGCTAGGCGCTAGTCGGGCGGTATCCTGGGGACTAGCGCCTAGAGGCCTAGGCGGTTTTAATTTTTTTAATTATTTTATGACATATAATTAAATAAATAAAAATATTTAAAATCTCAAAATTAATTGAAAATAGTTTAATTGATCAAAATAGAGAAAAAAAAATTAAGAATTTAATACACATACTTAATATTAGCCTAAGATAAAGTCTCAATATTAGTGGGTTTGTTATATGAATTAATTCAATGAACAAACCACACGTATGTCAAACTGCAAGTACACATTTGTTGGGTTTAGCAAACGTGTCAACTTGAAATAGCCTTTGTTGAGTTCCAATAGCTAAACCAGGCTCTGTGTCTTCTCTTCCTTCGCCCCACTACACCAGAAGACCAAGCACCTTCCATCTCTTCCACCATGACCTAGAAATTCATGAGAGAGTGAGAAACAGATCGATTCAAAAGTCAAAACCCACAACAGATCGATTCAAAACCCAGAAATTCAACTTACCAATTATGCAATTCAACGATTTCAACCCAGAAATTCATGAGAGGCAGAGAGATAAGTCAGTCAAGGTCCTCAAGGAGAGAGGTCGTGAGCCCGTGAGGTCATGCGGCCTTGCTAGAGAGAGGGAGAGAGGTCGTGCAGCGGTGCCAGAGAGAGAGATAAAGCAAAGATGGCGACAGTGAGACAGAGGTACTTATGTTTCGACTTTGACTCTTTGAGAGTTTGAGTTCAAGACTTCAGTTCGACTTTGAGTTTATTAAAAAAAAAAAAAAAAAAGCAGCGCCCAGGACGACCCGCCTAGGCCGCCTAGCCCGACTAGGGGGGCGACTTTCAGCTTGGCGCCCAGCTCGACCGATTACCCTAAACTCCGGACAGTATGGAGGCGCCTGCCTAGGCCGATTTTTAGAACCCTGCAAAATACACACCTTAGAGTTGACTAGGCTCATAAATATGCATTTTAACCGAACAAAAATAGATATAAGCATCCGTCATATGAAAATAACATTATTACATTGAAATAACCATATTTTACACAAGATTTGGACAAGGGCACACAACCCTAGCCCCCAACAATAAAACTACTCACTACCCATCACCAAACTAACATGAAAATACATAATATAAAGAGAAGGGCTAAATACAAATTACTACCCTGTGGTTTAGGTCCCAAATCAATTCAGTCCATGAACTTCCAATTTCATCAAAAACACCCCTGCACTTTCAATTTTGATCTAATAGGTCCAATTTGTTAGTTTTCCGACAATTGAGTTATTTAACTTGTTAATGTGGCTCATATATGGCCTATGTTTTATGATGTGGTGTCGAGGTGGTTTGCATAGTCAATTTAGGAGTGAGTCCTACTATTAAAAATAAATAGTTTTTCAACAAATAATCTAACTATAACTTGAACCCATAACAGAATATTAACGAATTGGACCTATTAGATCAAAATTGAAAGTGCAGGGGTGTTTTTGATGAAATTAGAAGTCCAGGGACTGAATTGATTTTGGACCTAAACCACAGGGTACTAACTAATATTTAGCCCTAAAGAGAAAAAGGTGAAGAGAAGTAAAGAGTAACAAGAACAAGCCACAAATTGCTATAGAGCAATTATGGCTAGCGTTGACTTATGGCTCCCACTTTTACCCAAATTTGATGTTTATGAAGCTCTTGATGCTTGGGCTTCAACCTTTGAATCCTTGTGGAATTGATGAGAATTAGTGGTGGAATAGGGAGTAAAAGAAGAGAAAATGGGTTGGTGGTGTTTTGTTTCGGTAGGTTAGAAGAGAGGATGGAGTAAATAGGGTGGGGTGTGCTTATGGGAAAGGGCAGAAGCCCTTCCCTTCCATTGCGGCACTGTAGCTCCTCGTCGAAAAAGAGATGGGATTTCCTTGTCTACGGCTGCAGGTGAGTGAAGGCATAATGGAGAGTAGCGTGTGCACGTGGCTGGTTACAGAGAGAGAAAGAGAGAGAAGAGTTGGTGGGCAGGTCTTCTCTACGTGAGAAAGAGGAAATGAGAGATAAGAGTTTCTCCAAAAAAAAATAAAGAGAGAGATAAGAGTATACTACCACATGGCGGCATGCTAGTGGCCAAAGAGAGAAAATAAATAGATAAACTAGATAAGGTCTTAGGTAGGGCTGCCACGTGGTGGGGCAGTGAGGCCCTCCAATCACTGCCTAGCAGGGAGGGTATTTTAGGTATTTTATCTTGCAAATTGAGGATAGTTTTGGAACAAGAATTTTTTTTTTTTGAGTTTTGATTGGTGGGCCGCACTGCCCTACCACGTGGCAGCCCCTACCCAAGACTTTCTCGATAAACTAAATGGAAAAGAAAGAGGAGCACGTGGGTGACTGTGAAAATGATCAATTAATCAAGCTATGCTTAATTAATTAAAACAATGATTAATTAACACAAGTTCCTTCTTTTCTTCCTTCTTCCCTTCCTTCTTCCGATTATAAAGCACAACTGAATGTATCAATTTGGAATAATTGGATTATAAAGCTCATGTTGGCCATGCTTGATTGAAATTTACTATCTCGTCCTTTTGTCGGAAACTCTCATTTGCTCTATTTTTTCGCCAATTTCTTCTGATTTCTGCAACTCCATTTATTTTCTACAAAATAAATAAAAATAGATTAATTACATAATAATTGACTTGAGGACTAACTTATTTATAGTGTTTTAGATACAATTACATGCATAAAAATGTGTGTAATCAGGTGCCTAGAATTAGGCGTACTGCCCAGTGGCATTATCCGGCACCTGGATGGCTCAAAGCCAACTGTGCTGGAGCTTTTGATCGGTCTTCACGTACTAGTGGCGTTGGGGTGGTCATCAGGGACAGTGATGGTGCTGTGTTGGTCGGTGTTTGCTCAAAGGTTGGGTTTGTCCAGTCCCAACAGAATGTAGATGCTTTGGCATGCAGAGTTGCCGGTCACTTAGTGCAGCAATATGGGCTTTCCCCGGTAAGCTTTGAATCTGATTGTCAAGGAGCAGTCAATGCTATTTCTTCTTCAGGTGAGAATACCTCGATCTTGGGAAGGATCTATGATGACATTTCAAGTTGTTTGGAGACTTTACCAGGTTCAAGTTTTACTTATATCTGTAGAGATGCTAACAAGGTAGCCCATAAGCTTGCCAAGTTTGCACTAGTTTCGGACTTTAACTAGTATTGGAGTGGGTTTGTTCCATGGAGATTAGTGGCTTCTTAGCCACGCTATGTACACATAGTTCTATTGTCTCAATATAATCTGACGTCCTTATTCAAAAAACAAAAAAAAGGAAGAATAAGAAGAAGTTAATTTAACCTTATATATGATAAGATATTCAATAGCCAAAGCATCATTGAATGGAAGCATCTTGCAAGCAACCTTTTCAGTATAACATCTATTTAATACTTGGATGATACTTTGTTAATTCCTTGGGACAAGGTCGAAGTTACACTTCACTGGCTGTGTGTATATATATGTCCTGCTACCTAGCGCGAGTTGGATCCCAAGTTCCACATATTGCCAAATTGTTGCTCGATAAATAAGGTCCAAAAAACTTGAAGGTAAGTGAGCTAAGTTTTCTGTCTCGCTTTCGTTTGGTTTTGTAAGAGAGATAAATTTAAACTCGATATCTCATCTATCAGGCCTTCTTTGCTAAGGATATCCTTAGCTTATAGTACGAATTTTCATATTTTGACCACTTTTCGATCACATATTTTTATCTTAACCGTTCAGTTTTTAGGTATATATGAGTAGATCATTTCTACAAATTTTCAGCGAAATTGATAATCGTTAAGGCACCCAAAATTGCAATTTACAGGAACAGTTCACGTTGGACAGATTCGGTTCGTTCATGTAAATTGCAATTTTAGTGCCTTCACGATTATCAATTTGGCTGAAAATTTGCAGAGATGATCTATACATTAGGACCTAAAAACTGAACGGTTAAGATGTGAATATGTGATTGAAAAGTGGTCAAAATATAGAAATCCGTACCGTAAGCTAAGTTAAGGACCTCCTTAGCATAGAAGGACTGTCTCATCTATACTTGTTCAGATGAGAAATGCAAGAAGAGTTTTGATCTAGACTATAGATAATAACTAGTTTAACTAGTTTGTAGTTTTTTGTCTCTTAAAATTATGAATACAATACATATAATTATATTTGTCTTTCACCCATGTTGAGCTATCATATATGTAAATGTATGTTTACTAATGTTTATATCTTGAGATAATGGATGGTCTAGTCTAAGGCTGTCATTGGTTTGGTAATTATCAAATTGACCGACTACCAACCTATATTTTAAGTTTGGTAAATTGACTATCTGGTAACCGAAACTGATAAAACCGAACCAAAAATTACCTGCTGGTTTCAGTTTTGAAAAATACCAACTTTACTGATTATCTAACTTTTATATATATATATATATATATATATATATATATATATATATATATATATATATTCTGATTTTGAATACACATAAATATCTAACTGACTAACTAATACATTTATATTAAAAAAAGATAAACAAATATTTTCATAATACCATAATAATATTAACATTATTACTAATACTAGATTAATAGCATATGTATTTTAAATAACCTGGTAAAAGATTGTTAAATTATTAAAACTTGATGTTATATATATATATATATATATATAAGAGAGCTATATTCAAACAAGTAGATGAACAACAGTTTATAGAATTGAATAACCTAGAATTGTTCATTCTAACTAGAAATTGTCTACAGACCCGATGGATGTGGAAGTTGTGGGTGGTTATGCACATATGCTTATGTGAGTGGGTAGTTTAAGATAGTCTTTTTAATTAATTGTTAATTTCGTTTTAAGCGTATTGTTCCTAATGAATAAAATGTTATCCATGATTTTTTTAATCTCTGAGAGTTAAAAAGGTAAAAAGAATAAGTTTGTGTTATATTCTGTTAAATCTATATTATTATTAAGAGAAGAGGGTTTGTTAGCCAAAATCAAGAATTTAGACAGAAATGACCTTAGAAGATTAAAAAACTTTGAGAATTAATTAAATCACAAGGCCAATTATAACATTTATAAAATATACTTTTATTATAAAAATAAATAAAAAAATAACCCACAATCCACTTTTCTCTCCCATTATCTTTTCCTTGCAATAACAGTTCTCTTTTTTATTTTCTAAAAAAAAAAATAAATAAATACTTGCACATGCAGAGCATGTGTGGAGAAATGCTAGTATTATATAGATTTATTTATTACAAAAAAAATACTTGTTGTAAACTTATAAAGATGGTAATATTGAAAACTGAAATACTTATTTAGGTAGAAATGATCAAATACTAAAAAATTTAGTTAGTAATTAGTAACTCAATTCTAAAACCGAAAGTTTTAATTTTAAAGTTGGTAATACATAAAACGGATTTGAACCAACATAATAAGAGCCCTAATATAGTCCAACGGCTTGAAGAGAAGTCTCTTTCTTCTCGAGTCTTGATTGATGGTAGAATCGATAAAAAAACTCTCTCTTCTATTATTTATTTTTAGAAAATGTTTATTTGTGTTTGATGAAATTGTGATTTGTTTTAATGGAAAATGGGTGAAGCAACTGTGATTTATTGTTCATAGGTACGTCCAATGAATTCATACTTCGTGGCCGTATATGATTTGGTCAACTCATAACGATTTGACATTGATTGATGAGCAACTGCATCTACGTAGAACATATCTTTCCACAACATGAAGTGGTTAACAAGGCTCATTATTTTAACATTAACAGTAGTATCAAAACATTATATGTATGATCACTCAAACAAAACGGAGGCCTCCGAGGAATCCAGAGCGACTTCGAGAGGCGAAGCCTAGGGTTTTGTGTGGTGGCGGTGGCGACCTGCGATCCCCAGTCCAAGCAGCGGCAGGACGGTGACAGCGAGGGTATAGAGAGGCGGTGCGTCTGCAGGCTTCTTGTTTGTGGCATCATTGTTTAGGTGGATTGCTCGACGGAACGGGTTGAGGAGGTAAAGGCTCCAATCGCGGCGATTCTCGGCTAAGGCGGTTGATGGTGCGGGCTCGGGTGTGCAGTGGTCTCTTTCGTGCCAGGTTTTGTGACGTCTAAGGTACGCATCGACAACAGCAGCAGTTGTACCTCTTGCGGTGGGAGTTTCTGAGTTTGGGGGCAGCGGCCTGATCTTTGTTGTTTTAGGTCGCGGTCAGGTTTTCTTCCCTTGACCACGACAATGGTGGAGGATTGCGGCCAGCCACCAGACTGCTGATGGGAGGCTGCTCCCTCGAAAGTCTGGTGTAGGTCGATCTGGGGAGACGAGGTGCTGGAGGTGGGCTTTGGCCCAATGGCCACTGCCTGGTTGGGCCGCTGTTTTGTGGCCTAGCTGGGCTTGCCCATTCTCCTTTCACCTTTCTCTTTTGGATGGGGCCTGATGTGGACTTTTGGGAGTGGCAGAGCCCTAATTTGGCTTTTGCTTCGAATAAGTGCTCTTACCATGTTTTGCGCTTGGTTGTAGTCGTATGCTGGTTGATGAGTGGTGATGTAACCAAGAAGGTCTTTAGGCTTCAACGCTTGTCAAAACAGTGGCTCTGATTTAGGGTTGGATAAGTGTGGGTTTTTTTTTTCCCTTTTTGCATTTTTCTTTTGTAGTCTGGTTTTTGTTTTTAGACCTTTCTGCTTTGTGCAGCTTTGATTTGTGCATCCACATGTATTATGAGGGATTTCCGAATCCCTCTAATTTGGCCGATTGAGGTCATTGATAATAGAACTTGATTTCGTTCTCCAAAAAAATAAAAAATAAAAACACTACAAGTATGATCGAATTGGCTCTGGACAAAGATTATAAAATATCTGACCTTTTCTTTTAAGAGAAATACTGAATTACAATAAGAAAATCAAGATTTAAATTTTTGTTACCGTCTTTTTTATATATAAATTTAGCCGTCCCTTAAGCCTAATTAACTGTTTTTGTTTTTATTTTTCCACATGCAGCACGTATCAAAAATGCTCAGACGTGACCGTGGTGCAGTAAGTGCAAAATGTGTTGCGGACATCCGTCCTTCGACACGTGAGTATGGTGATTTTTTTAATATCCACCTTACAAGGGCCTTCTGAAAATTAAGTATAGACTAAACTTGAGAATCATTTGTTTTCTTTTTTCTGTTTTTTTCCTCAACAAGCAGAAGCACAGAAGAAGAAGATTGAACCAATAAGTCCTCTTACAAGTGTACCACAAAGAAGAAGTCTTTATGATGGTCTAAAACGGTGGTGTTGTAGCTCAATCTCAGCTAAAGGTGAGTTAGATGATCATGTGACAAATTCAGTAGTTAATGTTGCTAGGCCTGCCGGACCAACACCTGATCGGAGTCCGGGGGATCAAACAACAATGCGTAAACAAAATGTGAGTGATCCCATTGCAATTATAATAATGGATAGAGTTACAAACATGCCTACATTTTCGCCCGACTGTTGTATCTATAAAGTCTCCGGGAGATTGTACAAAGGATACGAAGACTTCTACACGCCTCGGGTGGTCTCAATTGGACCTTATCACTATTGCAATGGAGGAAGTTCGGAAGGAATGGAAGCCTATAAATTCAAATATCTGGAGGCATTTTTCAGTCGGAACAACTTGAACTTGGACCACTGTCTTGGAGTTGTAAGAAAGCTAGAAGGAGAAGCCAGGAGTTATTATGTTGAGCCAGTCAAACTAAACAGGGATGAATTTGCTCTAATGTTGCTGGTGGATGGAACTTTTCTTCTGGAGCTAATGCTTAGGCATTACTTTGCTGAATTTGTCGATGATTGTGATCGGATATATGGCAAGCCGAGAGTGATTCAGGATGTTTACCGCGACCTCATGTTGATTGAGAACCAAATTCCCTTCTTTGTTCTCCAGGCTTTGTATAAGGAATTGGATAGGAAGAACTGGAGAGACCAGCCATCTCTTGTCACGGTTACACATGAATTCTTCACGTACTTGGTGAACGTTGACAAGTTTCCTGGTCCCGAGGAAGTGAAGCATTTCGTTGATTTTATCCGATGGTACTACTTGCCCAAGTGTGACAGCAAGAGTGACGTTGGGATTACCGATGACGTTCCAAGTGCAACAGCAATGGACGAGGCTGGAGTTAAGTTTAAGGGAGGGACAAAATCGATCACATTGCTTGACATGGAATTCACTAATGGCTCTCTGCGAATTCCGCATTTCATAGTAGATGATTGGACCGAGACTCTCTTCAGGAATCTCATCGCATTTGAGCAATGTCATGATCACAAAGTAAAGCACATCACACAGTATATGTTCCTCATGGGGTGTATGATCAGGACTCCAGAGGATGCAGATTTACTGGTTGATCGCGAAATTATATCTAGCAGGCTAGGGACTAGTGAAGATATTTCGACTATATTCAACAACATTAGCAACGGTGTGAACTTGGGTAGTCCATTCTGTTACTTCACTCTCTGTACAAATCTGAATGCATATTGCAGGAAACCATGGCACAGATGGAAAGCAACTCTGAAGAGGGACTATTTCAACACTCCATGGAAACTGGTTTCTACAATTGCTGCATTTGTATTGCTTGTCCTCACTGTTATACAAACAGTGTGCTCCATCATATCCGTTTCTTAATTAGGTCCGAAGATAGCTTTCAAATCTATTACAAATTCTCAGAAATATAAATGTCGTGTTACTTTCTAAGAACTTATTCCAACATGTAACTGGTTTTACTGTATTACTGTTAGAGCCTTGTACTATTTGAGTTGCAACTGAACTATGACGACATTCACTTTTGTAAATGTCTAAACACATTGCATAAATGTCATATGATCTACCACTAAGGTTCGGCATTTGTATGCCCCGTTGAGAATCTGTTGCTCCAATATATACTAATCGCTACAGTTGTGGGCTTTATAGTAGAAGGGTCGCAAGATGCGTTGCAGATCCTAGTTTCAAATCTATGACTTTTTTTCTTTTTTGTTTTGGATATGATATTCTTTTTTGTTTTATCATGTGCTGTCAATGAAATGAGTAATCCATCCCTGACTGAGCTCAATGAGACTTGAACCATTGAATCAATATATCACGGTTCACCGACAAGTAAGTGAATTTACTAAGTAGTGATTTCTTCTAATGCATCGCTTGAAGTGAGTCATTTATGTGTAACAAATATATGAACTATTTCGCTATAAAAGGAGAAAGATAAGATAAAAAAAACCTTTATTAATACGCAATTGTACTTCGTACCTTCTAAGAAAATTACCAAGTTTCTTATACTTTTTTTTGTTACAAAAAGTTTGAAGAGAGGAAAGCTATTTTACACTTCCTAGTCAAGACTGACCTACAATCTTAATCCCGAAAGATTGACGTGACGTGAGACATGTACCTGTCTCTACAAGTACGCTCATATCGACTGAACCAATCAACGTGGTTAAGTTTCTTATACTTTTGATTATACATATTTTACCCGATTTTTTTTATTTTTTATTTTTATATGATTAGAGTATTAGACCACCAATGCTGTGTGGAACTAAAGTTAGAATGGGATTGGGTTCCACCTGATCTATATAATGGATTCCTCCACCGTCACCTTCTTTATTTTCGACGAGGGACGAGAATGAATGAGTTGCGGAAGAAATTTGTTCACCACCACCACCAGAGATCAATCTCCACTCTTTGATACCGCATTCCGTATTTTCTCTCAGGTCAAAGAATTTATATAGAAAATCATGGGGGTTCCTCAAGCAATGGAGGCCGTGGCAGGCAGAGCAGAGCTCATACGAGAGTCTCTCCAGAAGAGCCAGACCGTCACCGACAGCATGGTCGCCATTCTCGGCTCCTTCGACCACCGCCTCTCCGCCCTCGAAACCGCCATGCGTCCCACCCAGGTCACCTTTTCTTTCTTACTCTGTTCCTTTGCTTCACAACAATACCCTGTTTCAAGTTTGCGTTTAATCCTCAAATCTATATGTGTATTGTTGATTTGAATTCGGGAAAATTTAGGGTTCTGATTCAATTTTGTGCATGGCAGATAAGAACGCATTCGCTTAGGAGGGCGCATGAGAACATTGACAAGACATTGAAGCGAGCAGAGGTTATACTGGAGCAATTTGACCATACACGCAAGGTTAGCTACCTCTGTTTTTCTCTGCATAACATTCAGGGCTCTGTTTTGCTTGGTATGTGAAGAATGTGATTGGTAAATGTGTTATTGGTTTAGGCAGAGGCTAAAATATTGAGAGGGCCACATGAGGACCTGGAAAGTTATTTGGAAGCAATTGATCAGTTGAGAAGCACCATCAACTTTTTCAAGATCAATAAGACTCTCAAGAGTAGCGAAGGGGTCATTAATCATGCCAATAACTTGCTTAATAAGGCAATCTCAAAGCTTGAAGATGAGTTTAGACAGCTGCTTGCAAATTACAGGTTCGTTTTGTGCCACATTCAGCTCCCTCTTGCATTGATACACCTCACTTGCAAGCAGCAGTGTTTCTCAAGTTCCAGTGTCTATTTCGATAGTAGCGAGTTAAATTCGTGCTCTTCCCTTTTAGAGAGGAAGGCTGTCTGCGGTGTTTTGATCTGTGACTTTGGTTCTTGCACAGAAACATAATTTGACAGTAAACTAGTATTAAAAACTTCAATGTTGAACATTTGTACTAGTAACTTGAAGTATTGGGCACTACATCATTATCAAGCTAAAGAAAATAAGTATGGTATGTAACATTCTTTTACCATCTGTTGGTTGACAATTTTTTTTTTTTATCGTAATTTTTTTTATCGTTTCTTTTTGGTACTAATGATCCTTGAAATTCAGAAAATTTAAAAAATATATACATTTTTTTTTTCCACATTCAGGTTCACAGTCATTTTGCTCCACCTCATTACAAGCCTCCATGTTTTTTCTTGTTATACCCATGCATATTAGTCTTCATACTATGCCAATCCTAAGATATGGTATCAGGTTCAATAACAGATAACTCTGACATTTTAGCTCCTCAAGTAACTTTATCTCTTTTGTATTTCAGCAAGCCAGTGGAGCCTGATCGTCTGTTTGACTGTCTTCCCGACTCTCTAAGACCATCAGCAGATCCATCTGGGCAGAATGGTAATGGAAAGTCTGAGCAACAGCAGAGAAGGTTACAACCTGTTATTTACACACCACTAACTCTTATTCCCCCAAGGGTTCTGCCATTGCTGCATGATTTAGCCCAACAAATGGCTCTAGCTGGCCATCAACAACAGCTATTTAAGATCTACAGGTAATTTCTGTTCCTTTTGTTTTGTTGGGTTAACTTATGTTGCTGCATAGCAAATTAGATCTTTGTGATCTTTTCTTTCATATATCATTCGTCGTTTTCATACATCTATTAGGGATACTCGTGCTTCAGCTTTGGAGCAAAGTTTGAGGAAACTAGGTGTGGAAAGACTTAGTAAAGATGATGTCCAGAAAATGCAGTGGGAGGTTTTAGAGGCTAAGATTGGGAATTGGATACATTATATGCGGATAGCAGTAAGTACTTGTGACTTTTTTAGCTCAATTGGTTGTAATTATGTTTCTTTGGGTTTATTTATGTTGTTTTTAATTAATGCTACTGCTTTGAACAGGTGAAACTGCTGTTTTCTGGGGAAAAGAAAATATGTGATCAAATATTTGAAGGTGCTGAGTCACTCAGGGAACCATGTTTTGCTGAAGTTGCTGCAAACAGTGTTTCTGTGCTTCTTAGTTTCGGGGAGGCTATTGCCAGAAGCAAGAGGTCACCTGAAAAATTATTTGTTCTTTTAGACATGTATGAGATAATGCGAGAACTTCAGTCAGAGGTATGCAACTTTTTCATTAAGAACTAGACCATGCAGGATTTACAAATTTGTTTGGAACACTCTATTTGTTTAACTAAATTTGTTAGGCCGGGTTGCTTGAAATATATCCTGTGAGATAATTTATAGGGATGTAAATCATGTTGGATATGGAAATACAGGCAATTATGTTTTTGAGTTTCTGAGGATATGTAAATCCTGTTGCTAGCTTGATCCACCAGCTCTTTCTGAACTTGGAGAGATGATCTGAAGTTGCTCACATTTATGTATAATTCTGGGCAGAATATTCAATTTTACCAAATGCATGATTATTCTTCTTCCCAACCTTCAAGAATACCTTGAACTCATCAAGGAATGGGGTTTTTAGATTAATAGATTCATGTATATGTATCCATTAAATTTTTGAAAAAAATATATATATGAAAATTAGAAAATAAAAAATAAAATGAAGCATTTAGAAGGGAGGAGAAGGGGAAGTGAGTGTGGATAAAATAGGGGGAGCAATTATTATACTCTCTGACCATTTCGACTCATTATGTTTTGTTTCTTTCTTTTGGCCTCATTTCAGTGGGTTATTTGTAGTTTCCAAAAGTTTAATGAAAAAAGGGTTTCGGTTTAGCATACGTAGATAAGATGGTCACTGGGGTAAACCAAGGCCAGAATGTAGAAAACTAAAAACACGGTGTCAAGTGTAATAGTGGCAAGCAGAATTTATATGTAGATATATCTCTCAAGGGAACTAAGAACAAGATATAGGTTTGGCTGTAAGGAGTAATGGTGTCATAGTTTAGGGTTTAGTACTAGTAGAAGTGTAGAACGTACAGAAAATAATTGATAGTTTAATGTTGGTTTAGTACTGGTAGAACAGAAAATAATTGATGGTTTAATAAGAAAATTCATAGATATAATTTTTCAGATTGAACTTCTTTTTGGAAGTAAACCTTCCATTGAAATGCGGGATGCTGCAGTGAGTTTGACAAAGCGCCTAGCTCAGACAGCCCAGGAAACCTTTGGTGATTTTGAAGAAGCGGTTGAAAAAGATGCCACAAAAACTGCTGTTCTTGATGGAACTGTCCATCCATTAACAAGCTATGTGATAAACTATGTGAAGTTCCTCTTTGAGTAAGTAGTCATTCCTGTGCATTCTTTCTGCCATAGGATTCCCTGTTTCATAAGCTTGAAACTGTGTATAACTTTCAGTTACTCTCGATGAATTACTTGGATTGTATGTCCAATTGTCTCCATGGTGACTGTTTATGTGAGTAGCATTTAACTTCCATGTTCATGATTGCATTCATTTATATTAACTAAAACATCTATTGGCCGAATTATTACCTCCTCCAGTTTCAAATGTGTGGGCTTTGTTGACATTTACTGTGTAATCGTACATCTGACAAATTTTCATTGTTCACAGTTATCAGTCTACACTGAAGCAACTTTTTCAAGAGTTTGATGAGGCTGAAGCTGATGCCCAATTAACAACTGTAACTACAAGGATTATGACGGCTCTTCAAAATAACCTGGATGGAAAATCTAAGCAGTATAAGGATCCTGCTTTGACTCAATTATTTCTCATGAACAACATTCACTACATAGTGAGATCTGTACGGAGGTTTGTTTCTTAATTATCTTGCTTTCCAGAAAGATGATGATCCTGTTTGCATGCTAGTATGCCATTTGAAATAATTAAATACAACAGGTCAGAAGCAAAGGACTTGTTGGGGGATGACTGGGTGCAGATACACCGAAGGATTGTGCAGCAGCATGCAAATCAGTATAAGAGGGTTTCTTGGGCAAAGGTGTTATTTCTTTAATCAAACTTTTTCTCTGTTCTATACTTTTATAAGCTCCTGTCAACTGAATTCTCTTCTCCCTACTACTGGTAATAGAGTAAATGTGCTCAGTCCTGGTTTATGATTTCTATCCAAAGTTATTGTACATGGGCTGTTATATTCCCTGCTGGGAATTTTAGTCAAATCATTCATTCACAGATTCTCTGATACTTTTTTTTTTTCTTTTTTGTCTCCAATGTGCAGATTCTGCAGTGTCTTACTGTCCAGGGCACAAATTCATCAGGTGGTGCTGCAGCTGAGAGTACACTTTCAAGAGCAACGGTCAAAGAGCGATTCAAGACCTTTAACATCCAATTTGAGGAGCTTCATCAAAGGCAATCGCAGTGGACAATTCCTGACAGCGAATTGCGAGAGTCTTTAAGGCTGGCTGTAGCTGAAGTTCTTTTGCCTGCTTACAGATCATTCATCAAACGTTTCGGGCATGTTTCTTATATCTCAATTTTATTCTTTGAGTAAAAAGAAGGAAATAGTTTGTAAATTTTTTTTTTTTTTTTCTGGCACTAATCTGGATGTGGTGTGTGTGGCAGACCGATGATTGACAATGGGAAAAACCCGGGGAAGTATATCAAGTTCAGTCCAGAGGCTATTGAGTCCATGCTGAATGAATTTTTTGAGAGTAAGACCTGGGGTGATCAAAACCGTAGATAGTCAGTTTTGAACACTAGGCGCTAACATCCAATTTGTTATTCTTTGTACAATGCTGTTAAATAATAGGTCACTTGTCACATGTATAGCTTGCGTTATTCGTCAAAGTTCTTGTACTGTATACTCTTTCCAGCTACTGGACCAAAAAAAGAAAAAATCATTCCGGTTACCAAATGAGGGAAATTATGTGTGAAAAATCGGTTTTCATTTTTGCTGAATGGCTTGAATAAGAAGCAGCTTAATTACAAAGAATCTTTCGATACAAAAAGAAAAGAAAAGGTTTTGTTTTTATGGAGGATAAAATTGGATATTTGGACATAAAACTAATAAAAATTTGGGGTAATCACAGTTTATTAAGTGGTATCAGTGTTGAAGGCAATGGATACACTTTATTTACATTTAGTTAGTATCAGGTTGATTATTAGGCCAGCTATCTAATCTATTTTGATTAGGGCTTCTATTCCTAATTTAATTAGGGCTCCTCTTCCTGGAAGTAGGTGATATCTGATTATTGATTCTTCTATAAATACATCTGAGGAGATCGATCTAAAAGTTAAATAAAAAAATCTGAGGATATCTCCAGAAGTCAATAGAATCAATTTGTTCTCTCATAATTAAGAATTAAATTATGCAAGACAGTTTCAGCTTCCGAGTAGGCAAGACCTTCGACTCTCTACCTGGTTCATGGTCCCTTGGAGATGAGAAAATCGATAGAAGGGAATGTAACAGGAACAAGGAGAGCCCTGAACCCGAATCCGAGCTCCACCAATACCACACATATTCAACGGATGACTTCTGTAACGAGCTGGAGAATGGCCTCCTAGAATTTTTTGACGACTAGTTCTTAGTACAGGAAGAAGAACGTGGTTGGTTCGGTCAATCTTCCGAGTCTAAAGCCAACCCTAAGACTAAGCCAGATGATTATGATGAGGAGCAGTGGGAAATTAAAACCTCTATTGGCTTAGACCTCACACTCGACTCCGAGGACGAGGAAGATGGATATGATAAATTGGCTGTTGGAATGGAAGACTCTATAGATCGTCCTGATATGAATGAGTACGTAAACGACGACGATGAGACAGACAGTGATGAGGTTCCCAATTTGCTCAAGGGTTTCTCTGGAGACCCACTTGAAATTGGCATAAAATCGCTTTTGAAGAGGACGAGTATTGATGATCAATTAGTCTCATCTACAGTAGAAAAACGTGTTCGATTTCGAGACGAAGAGGAGCATGAAGGATCAAAAGATCGTTGGTCTGCAGCGGTTCCATATTACATACGGAATCCATCAAGATATACACATTATACGTTTGATTCATCTAGAGA
Organism: Rosa rugosa; assembly: GCF_958449725.1. Lineage (NCBI taxonomy): Eukaryota > Viridiplantae > Streptophyta > Magnoliopsida > Rosales > Rosaceae > Rosa > Rosa rugosa. The sequence continues at coordinate 18,529,245 of NC_084826.1, read as the reverse complement.
CATGGATGACAAATCCAACGAGCAAGCCTATTTGAACTTCCGTATGCAATTTTCGAGATTGATGAAGTCAGATACTATGGAAGCCGAGGAAGTTGCTTGTATTGCTGTTTCAAAACCAGTCGCATTGGTACCAAGAAAGAAATCAACTGATGCTAGTAAGGAACTTGCGCCTTGTAGAATCAGGCCAATTGCTTTTCCAGACACTGATGATTGTGAGATGGAGGAAGATGAACCGGTGACAGGATCAAGCAGTGGAAGAGCCGTCGTGCGGAGAACTATCCCCCGCCAGTTTCGTACAAACACCAGCTTAATTGGAGTTGGATGAGTAGTAATCTATTAATTGGTACGTAGAATTTCACAATGCTAATTTCAACTTTAGTTTAGTGTTTTTCGTGTTGAATAATATATTCGCAAAACTAGGTGAGGCGTTTATAATCAGTTTGAATCCATGGCTTAAACTTTTAAGATTTGAATTCACGTTGTTTACAAGTTCGCAGATTTGGAAAAAGAATTAAGTGAAGTACATCAACTTCGTTCAGGTATGTCATGCATGCGCGTGTTTAGGAGGGAAGGAAATAAGGCGCCAATTTCAACTCTCTCCAGATAGAGTTTTGGCATTACATTCCCTCTAATCTCCGTACTTCCATCAAGAACAGTTTAAATATGAGTCTCTACTCTCTGTTAGGCAAATGTAAAGCGGTTTTAAGTTTTATTTTTATATTATATTATAGTTTATGCCTTGGGAAGTTATTTAGAGATGAGGGTATGAAGCTGTCTAGCTACAAGAGTACAACTACCTACAGCCCTACAGGAATACCTTTGTAGTGGAAAATTATCTACCTATGAAGGTAGCAATACCTCAAAAAAAGGAAAAACTCTGGGCCGGTTCCGTCCGGGTTTTCAAAAAAAAAAAAAATTTAGAAATTTTTACGGACTCAGGCCGATGTCTGTAAATTTCAGACCGGTACCGGGCCAAATTCATTTGGTGTTAAACCCGTTAGGCCCGATATGCTTTTTTCTTTTGTCTGATTCCTCATCCCTTTTTTTTTTTTTTTTTTTTTTTTTTTTTTTTGGGGGTGGGGGATGATTCCTTCTCTTTTCTTCACTTCCAATCTCTATTTACAACCAAACAACACATCTGAATGGAAAATGAAATTAATTCCCATTCCATACCATGATTTCCTGCCATCCAAACGGGGCCTCAGAGACTCAGAGACTGTCTTTCATCCTCCGAAACCTCCATGGTGAGCTGTACCCCCAAGTGCACCATCCCGCTCTTCTTGTCGATGTTGTTCATGCTCGCGGTGTTCCGACGCCGCAGTTTAGGGTTGCCTCGATCTGGGTCGAGCTCGGAATCCAAATTCAGATCCAGATTGAGAGACAAAGCAAGGTAACCTTTTTGCCAACTTAATTCAATCAGGTAATCTTTTTGTTATTTGCACTACTGTTTGGGTAGTATATCCTAGAATAAAAAAATTAACTACTTTGCATGATCACATTGCAATTTCCAAAGTTTTTGATGGTCTTTAGGGATTATTGGATGGAGCCAATAATATTTTGATAGTTGAGAACATGGTTTCTATCCTTACGACAATCAAATAGAGTATTTTGCAATGGGCTAAGTTTATGTAAAATAATGCACATTTAACTGGCAGGTAGCTTTGTTCTTCTGATAAATCAAAATTAAGCCTTGCTACATTCCCCCAGCAACTTTACATTTGTTTCAGTTTTGCTGATTTCCATGTACATAAAGGGCCTAAAACAAAATCTTATGACCATATTGATCCCTTTTGCAAATCACCGATGAGTGTAGAGTTTGGCCTTGGGGTTTTTGCTTGACGAAATTGAAGAAAAATAGGTCGTCTTAGACGACTAAGACGAACGCTCTGAGGCTGTGGGATTCGAGGTCGAGAGCAAAGCAACCGAAGTTGTTCTGGGCGAGGAAGATCGGGGTGGCCAGCTGATGTTCAATCTCTTTTTTTTTTTTTTTTTTTTAAGGCTTGCTTGGGCACAAAAACCCGGAAAACTAGCCTAAAAATTTTCAGTCCAAATTTAATTTGGGTCAAGATTATGGATAACACGATTTGGGTCCGGCCCAAAAAGTTTGGGTCGGTCCCAGACATAATAATATACATACGGGCCCGGCCGTATCTATAGATTGAGCAATTATCAAATTTTTATTAAAAAAAGTTGAGATACCCTTCAAATATTTAAAATATTTAAAATAATATATAGTCTGAGGGTGTTCACGTCTTTTTCTGCCTGCTTTAGCTGTAATAGTGGGTACTCTCAATAATAGTATTGAATAATTAAATAATTTAAAAATTGTTTAAGGAAAATCAAAATTGGGCGAGAATTGAGTCGTGCTTTCATTGATAATAAGAGCCTCTTTATATAGAGGATTACAAGACATAGAATCAGAGTTGTACAATGAAAGATAATCGTACAATTAATCGGATATCTATGAATATCTTCGAGAATATCTCTAATTCAAAACCCTATTACAACTAGGTCAAGTAACCTAGAGTTTGGGCCAGACACATATTCTGGATTTACTTGAACACTCCTCCTTGTGTCGCCCAAACGTGGTGCTCCTCTCGTTGCCTCATTAAAAACCTTGCCGAGTAACAAAAATCCAGTGGGACAAAAATAACCTCGGTCGAAGGGGAAAAAGAGCACAACACACCCTTCACGTTTCGAGACCATACATGTAGACATCTCCCCCTAATTTCTGCATATCCTCATGATGACTACGGTCATGTGTGTTCGGATAACTTCCGCAAATGATGCTACCAACATGTTTCCCGAAAGTGGAATTTAGGCAATGACTTAGTGAGTAAGCCTGCCGCACTGTCCTCAAATTGAACCTAGTTCACTTTGATCTTGAGGAGAGTTTATTGTTGCTGATTATCCTTGGTCTTGTCGCTTTTGATGTAGCCTTGCTTCACTTGTTCAAAATAAGCAGCATTATCCTAAATGCTCGTAGGCTCATCTGTGGTAGACTTCAAACCACAATTGTTTGAACATGCGTAATTATGGATCCAATCCATAAACATTCACGAACTACTTCGTGAAGAGCAAAAATCTCTACATGGTTCTAAGATATAGCGACTAGGGTATGTTCTGTCGACTCCCAAGATATCATAGTTTTTACCCATGGTGAACACTTAACCAGTTTGGGAATGACCTTTGTGCGGGTCAGAGAGATACCCAACATCAGCAAAACCTTCCAAAACGCTTATCGTTTTGGGATGGGGATAGTGGACGCAGACCAGTGTTGGCGATGTTCCTGGTGTGTGATGGGTCCGAATCCATCGTCTCTCTGTAGGGATAGAACAAGACAAGTTCATATCAATCGTGCATCTCAAGTACCGAAAGATATCTTTTACACCAATCTAATGGCGTCGCGTTGGCGCAAAGCTATACCTTAGCTAACAAGTTCACTGCAAATGAGATGTTCGGTCTTGTGCATTGAGCTAAGTACAATAATGCTCCTATTATACTCAAGTAAGGCACTTCTGCCCCTAGCACATCTTCGTCATCATCCTTCAGACGAAGAGGATCATTTTCAGAATCAATACTACGGACGATCATGAGGGTGCTTGAAGGTTTGACATTGTCAAAATGCCTAAGCATCTATCAACACGATGCTCAAGTTCCAAACTGAGACATAATCGTGTTCTCCCAAAATCCTTCATCTCAAACTCGGATTTCAAGTATTCAGCGGTTTCCCTTAACTCTTTAAGGGCTTCCAATGAAGATCATGTCCAACATGAACCGCGATAGAATCCGAAAGTTGTTATGGAAACGCGTGGGCATATCCCTTTCCAATCAAGTAGTCACTTTAGTGAGCATTTTAACCTTATTGTAAACGCGCTCCGTGGTCTAGAGCCACTTGACTTGGGTAAATGAAGTTCACCATGATACATTCCGTATCTAGATCCGCATAGAGATACATAGTGACTACATTTGTAAGCTGCATGTTCAGTTATTCGGAAATTACCAAACTGACAGGGTAGTGGAGTGCAATGACATCCATTACGAGAGAATATGTCTCATCGTAGTCGATTCCAGGGCGTTTTATGAGAACCCTTGCGCCATAAGACGAGATTGCCATCTCTTTTTCTCATCATGCTTTCTAACGAAGTCCCATTAGTCAATAGGTTTTATGTTAGGAGGTGTTGCCATCACTGGCTCGGAAACCTCCTCTTCGTTAGAGAATCCAACTTAACCTGGATCGCATCTTTCCATTTAGGCCAAATTTCTCTACGTTGGCATTCATTCATCAACGGAGCGTAGTTCGATATCATCGGACTCAACAAACTCATGCGCAACTACATCATCAATTATGATGGAGTTTCTATCCCACGTCTCATGTACACTAGTGTAATTTTCATAGAGCTCTATATTATCAGGAATAGGTTCTGAAGTTGAGGCGTCCCCCAACGATAACCATAACCCGGAAGATACTCATGAGACGGATTTTGAGTCTTGATGATCAAAGGATTGAAATGTGCCAAAGTATCCTTCGAACCTACGGGCTTCCCACGCATCCTAGCTGGGGCCATGACCTATAACGCCAAAGTGCCACTCTCTTTGGCGTTGGCGCCATGCCTATCTCCGTGTAGGGTGGCGCTACGTCCTCTCGTAGGGACGTCTTTCCTTGCAGACATATTTGCAGCAGATATGTGTGATCTCGTCACTTTAGTGGGGATCGAGATGAGACATAGTGGGGACAGACCACGACAATTCATGTCGTTCCTGCTGGACATTCGTGTTCTTATCTCTTCCTAACGACGGAAAGACTGTCTCATCAAAGTGACATCCGCAAAGGTTTCACATGAAGAAACTATGACTATAATTTAAATTAAAATGAGAAATTTAAAAATAAATTTCACATATTCTTGTCCCAAAAGAATAATAATAAAAATTACGTATTTAATTCTAATACATTAAATTTGATATATTCAAATTAATTAGTGATGAGATAGGAGAGCAGCTCCACTCCGAGTGGGACCCTCTAAATATATTCACACAGATAGTCAAATCTGTTGTGCAAGTACTATTGGCAACGCTCGCAATGCACACAAACTATTATTCCGTTGTATGGTGTGAATAGACAAGTTCACACAGAATTCTGTATGTAATGCTAAGAATTCAGTCAATTCACACTGATTCTCATATGTGTGTTGTAGTTACTTTTTCTAGTAGGGAAACTCATTTGGTACATATGCATTAATGTTTGAATCTTGAGGGGTTTGACTCAAGAAATTAAGGAGACACGGTGGTCATCACTCAATTGGTGAATCTAGAGTTGATAGCTAATCGAACCATTCAATTGGTCTCTTAGAAAATTAAGATGCAGTTGATGTTGTTACTATTAGCCTTGGTGTCTGTAGAAGTGGCGATATGGCGGCAGAATTATGTCAACAAGCAGCAGCTCGACTGGTAGACTACAACACCACCGACGATGAACTAGTTGTAAACAGCGGCTCATCGTTCGTCGACCTTTACTTCTACTTCATCAATTCATCTCCCGCCCTTTTTGCTATAGACCTATGGCCAATAAAATCCTTAATATTGGCCCACCCCGGTCAACACCCCATCTTCCTCAACTCTCATTTTCTGTTTCACATCTCTCCTTCTCTTTCCTCAATAATATTGCCTGTTTTTTTGACCAAAAATATGAAAGTAAAACAGGATTTTAAAAATTACAAAAAAAAAAAAAAGGAAGGTCAACATGCTAATTTGAGATATCTGAATAGAAGTTACCTCTTAAAAATCTAACACACACATATAGTATATGAGATGTGTCTAGTAAATGGTTAATTCAAGTGAAATAAAAAGTATAATCACTTCTTGATTAGGAAAATGTAATAAACCGTTAACTTTTATCTTCTACACATTATTCTTCAGTAGGCTACATATTGTTATTATATATTAGTTGTAGTTTTAGTTATGTCCGTCACTCGTTCTTTCGTTTATTGCTTCCTGCCTACCGTTAGATTTCTGGTAGTTATTTTGTTTTAACTATATGCAGTAGTTATTCAGTTTTCTTGACATTCTTTCCTTTATATTGGCTTTCTTTCACTCATTTCATCATGTCCATCCCTCTGTCTCTCTCTCTCTAAGACCTTCTACTTATAAGCTAGCTTTATTTACATATGACAATGGAAATGGATGCAAAAGGTCAGCGATCAATTACCAAGCCGCTTCTCCCAGTTTCGAATAACCCTTCAAAGCCTTACATTTCGCGTTCTTTTGGATCACACTACATTCCCGATTTCACCCTTAGCCAGCTCATGATTTTGTTAATCACATTAGGAACCATTTTGTCCTTGCCATGCATATTCATGTCTATGTACCAATTTCCGCAAACCCCAAACATCCAGCTCCACTCGCTCTTCATTTCCAAACTCAACATCTCCAACACAACGTTAGGGGCTAATTGGGACTTGACCCTTAAAATAGAAAATCCCAACTTAGTCTCGTGGATTCGCTTCAACGACATAAAAGGCTCAATTTTGTACAAGAATAACCATCTCGTAATGTACTCCTTGGAGCCGTTTGTATTGGGATTGAAGGAAAACAGAATTATGCAAATGAAAATGTCAACCCATAAGCTGGAAATGAACAATTGGGTTTTGGAAGACATTGGTAAGCGATACCAAGATGGCGGAGCTGTCCAGTTTAGCCTGCAAATGTCTTTTTGGGGTATGTATAGAAATGGGTGGAGGGGAAAACAGAATTTTATAATGAATCCTCGATGTTCGGATTTGAAGGTTGGCTTCTTGCCTCAAACAGGGTTCGGAAGCTGGTTAAGGAAAGGAGAACATATGATGTGCTCTGTTAATCCAAATGAAGACTAAGTGGATGCCTGTGATAAGGTGAAGAATATGAGTCGAGGTCAACAGAGTAAACAAGGTGAAGATCTGCTCCAGCCCTCATCAGATGATACACGTGTCAACCATCAGAAGGAGACACAGGAGAATGAAGTTTGCTAGTGTTTACAGCTCGTAAATGTACACGTGTCATGAACATGTAGAAATTGTTGAAAATTAGTTATATGAAACTAATTAGCTGAGTTGTTAGAAATTACCTGCATGAATTAGTACATCAGTCATTCATCTTTGTAAAATTACCTAGAGCAATATCAGTATCAGAGCTCTCTCTCTCTCTCTCTCTCTCTCTCTCGTTGTTCTTCATCTTCTTCCTTCTCAGTTTTTGTGGTTAATTCGTAGCCTTCATAGCTTTTCTTTAGCTTCTTCAGATTTCAACATCCTCAGTTCCTCACCATGATTTTTAGCAGGCCGTCCATATAAAATTCTATAATTATTTTCATTTTCGTTCGTTTTTTGCACGTGAAATTAGACTTATAGTTTGAGACAATAAGTTGATGGCTGCACATGGAAGATTCTATAACTAAATTATGAACAAGAGTTTCATTAAACGGTACAATACAGTAGAAATTTCTAGTAAACATAACAACCAATCTGTAGAATTACTGAATTACATGTTGTATACATTGTGTGTTTGATACATTGGTATATGTATGGATGAAAATCATGGAATCAAAGAAACAAAAAAAAAAAACCATTAGAATTTATTTATTTGTCTTTAGATTTGGATTCAAGAGTGAACAATAATGAGGCAATTAGAAGTTATTTATTTGTCTCATTATTCTCTATTTTTTGTTTTAAATCATATGCAAGTTGTGCAAAACTGAGTACAAAACTACAAATTAATTTATACCAGTCTTTTTTTTTTCTTTTTTCTTTTTTTGAGAAAAATTTATACCACAGTCTGGAGTACGAAATTTAGAAACCAAATAATAAACCATATACAATTAAAAAAAATTGAAGCACAATTAAGGAACTCGAAACATCGCTTCGGTTGGCCCCAATCAACGTCTCTAACCGCCTTGCATATATATCTTCCCAAACAATTGATTGTACTGCGTTTCGTACAAATACTTGCTTTTAACCGCTGCCTCTTCCTCACTTGTTTCTTCTCTCTTGCCATCTCAATCTTTCTGCAAGACAAGAACACATTTAATACCATCGATCAGTAGCAATTTCTGGACTCACCAACTACGTACATACTTTTAAACATCCCCACCAGGATAGATCGATCGCTAACCAAGAAAATTTCCCTTCAGAAGGTATATGATCACTCTCTCTTTTGAATTGGTTTTTGAAGTTCTCTGGAGTGAAAGAAATCTAGTACGTGATATATAAATTATAATTGTGAATTCCAAGTCTTTGTTGCCGTGTTTAATACAAGAACTATATATGCCATATAGCTTCTAATCTCCATTTCTTTTGCGTTTCTTGCGAAAAATTAGTCTCTGAGAAGTGCATAAAGAGAAAGAACTCAATTGTAATAACTAAAATTTCTATTTGTCTTTCAGAATTCTTGCGTTCTGTTCCTTCAGCGAGATTTATTTATGGCTACTTCATGGTGCAAAGATTCCCCAATACTCAACAAAGTTCGTGGATGCATCTTGCTTGTTGTGATAGTAGTGACTCTTACGACTGCCATTGGATTTACTCTTTGGTTCATAGGCAGCTATGTGGATTCAAAGTCCGGTCCGCAGACACAACCCCTTGTGCTTCGCTTGGATGCATTTTCTTTATCAAATTTCGAGGTTTCCAATTCATCGTTATCTGCCAGTTGGGATGCCAAAATGACATTTGGGAACCAAAATAATGGCCTAACTGTTACCCTCTACCCTTTTGAGAGTTTTGTGTATTACAAAGAAGGTGAAGACGCTCTGTCATGTGCTTTAGTGGATGCAATGCATATTCCTCCGAGAAAACAGAAGACAGTGCAGATCAAATTTGATTCCACAGGCTGTGGAGGGGACCAGCCATTTATCGAGGATCGTGTGCTGAAGGAGTTAAGTGAAGATCGAAAGAGTGGTTACTTGAATTTCAGTATGAAGATGCATATAGATGCTTCGTATAGCATGAGGGAGCTATTGGGAATGGGAACACAAGTGAGTTTAAATCCTAATTGTACAAATTTGAAGGTTGAGTTTGCCGCTGCCAAAGGTGAGGGAAAGATATTTGGGGGAAGGAAGTGCTTTGTTCCATTGCCTAATTGATCCAGGATTGTTGTTGTACATGTTTATAATAATTTTGAACCTTGATATACTATCAAATATTATGTTGGAAGTTTCGGAAGGCATTGATCTTGAACTGAATGGAGTAATTAATTTTTCTTCTGAGTAGATCAGCTATATATATACCGGTGAAATTTGAATTTGTGGCTCCATGCTGCTGCAACTCAACTGCATATTTTCTCAACTTTTCTCTTAACTCGGTAGTATACGAAAAATAAAGTGATTTGGATACAACCAATGGTCATATCTCTTCCTTATGTGTGGTCATATCTCTTCCTCATGGAGATGAGCAACTTGGGTATAGCTCATCTCCATGGGATGTTTTTTCACAAGTTCGGGTTCGAACTAAAGACCCTCCTATTACTAGGAGAAGCCCTGCAGCGTCCGCCCCACTTACAGGCTAGCATGCTTCCACTAGACTAATTTCATTGGGTCATATCTCTTCCTTAATTTATGATTCAATTTATTATTTTTCATGGTCTTTTTAAGTAAAGAAATTCAAGAAACAATAAACAAAAGTGAAAACGGTTGCTCTCAGCTTTATGTTGTTCGATACAGACTCGGTATATTTAAAACTACACAATGGATATGTATATTCAATCTAATAAATAGGTCAACAACTTAAAATTTCAAACTTATGATCATAGACTTGCTCTAGTCCCAATAGAAGATTGTAGAATGACTTACGTTATTGAAACTCTTGATATCAAAATCTTTGGAAAAGTTATCATTTGCTTAATTTGTCATATTATTTGATGTACCTAAATCATCATATATAATTTGCGAAATGTTAACGAAGTAAATTTCTCAAAATGGGTAAACAACTGGGGTCATTATGCCAGTTACCATGCAAACCACTATTGAAAAAATAAGCACAAAAATCTCAACTCATCTACTAGCTAGTTATAATCTAGTGGGCAGGGTATCTCCTTACCTTTGTTGCTATCAGATCAGGGACTTGTACACAAAACTACTGCCAAGTACCAACACAAAATAAGCATAACACGAGAAAAAATTTAGACAGGCTAAGATAGTTTGGGCATTAGATAATTCTTCAAAAACTAAATAAAAATAGGTGATGACGAATCGCACGTGAATTTTAGCTCAATAATTTTAGCTCCAGCCACCGAGCCACCTCCCCTTTGAGTCCTCCTGAGCCACCTCCTCCGACACCGAGCCACCTCCACTGTGAGTCTGCATCTATGATCTCTGCGACTCCAAGAAGGCTTCAATCCCTGAATCTCAGGTAAACACCGTAAACTGATTACCCAGTACCCATGGTGTCCAGATTTGTGAATCGTGATGTTTGGTGATGCTCGGTGTTTAGGGTGAGAGGTCGTAAACTGATTACCCAACAGTCAAATACCCAATACCCATGCTGAGAGCTTCTGTCTGATTGCTGGAAGTCAAGTGGTGCTCTGGTGCTGGTGCCATCGTAAATCATCTTCATCATCTCAGATACCAATTTCTCTTCTTTTCGGTTTTATGAGTTTTGGTTATTCTGGAAATTAGATGTTGATAATGTATGCGTTCTGCAACGATTTTGATTGCTTGGAATTGGATGTGTTGAGTTTGAATGATCTGCAATTGGATGTGTTGAGTTTGAATTTGATATAATCATTAGAGCAGCCATTTAATTATATCTGTTAAAGCAGAATTCCTACATTTAATTCTGTCCGTTTAGGGCAGCCATGTATCCTAATATGTAACATATGAATGTAAAGCTACTTCTTAGCAATATGTAATGCTAATATGGTTTGCTGGAATGTAACATATGAGAGGAATATATGCAATCTGGTAGTAGTAGCAAAGATTTTAGTTTCCCTTTCCCTTGATTAGAAAGAATTTATGTGACTTGGTATGTCTGATCTTTGTTCTTGTTTCCTGGAAATTATACTTCAAGCCTACACTAATCCATTTGGTTTCATTTTAAGTTCTGTACTGAAGTAAGTGATTTAGTTGTATGTTGTTTTAATTGGGTGCATGTGAGACGGCTGCATTCATGAGTTGATGGCTTTAATTTCTGGGGTTTTAGCTAGAAACCCAAGTGCCCAGATAGCCCTTTAGTTAAAATTATAATTTTTTTTCTTATCTTGAAATCTCATACCTTTGTTATCTTGTGAGTGTAGTTGGTGCTGCTCGAGTATTAGTCCTTAGTGCTGTTTATCAAAACCTGCTTATCATGCTTTATTCGCTCTTCCTCTTTCTATATAGCTAAAATTAGCCTAACTCATTTTCAATTCCTGCCTACGTCCCTGGCAGTGATGATGTCGTGATGTATTCACGCCACAATGACAACCTTAAGACCATTATTTAGTGTGATGGACTGGAGTTTCTGATGGGTATGTACTTAAAACTCATTTTAGTCACTGATTGAATTTACTATTGTTGTTTTTCTTTTTTTTCCATATACAGCAAACAGATAACATTGAAATGAAGAAAAGTTAGAGAACCCAATAATTGGGTTGGAACAGCAAACATAAACAAAACAGAACAAAGCAACAGAAGAGGATGGTTAATTAATGAGAAAATTTCAGCTACCGTCCCTAAACTATGCTGCCAAGGCCAATTTGATACCCGAACTCTCAAAAGTATCAATGTGATACCCAAAGACCTAAATTGACATCAACGTGATACTTCCGTCCAAAATTTCTGACGGCGCCGTCTGTTTGTTGACATGGCAAGTACGTAGGAAAAAAAAAAAGGGCAAAATTGACTTTTTACCCTTTTTTGTTAATTCATTTTTTTTCTTTTCTTTTCATTTCTTCTTCTTCTTCTTCTTCTTCTTCTTCTTCTCTTCCTCTGGGATTTTCTTCTAGCCCAAGACCAGTCCGACGATGGTGACTCTTTCCCAAGAAATAAAAAAAAAAAGACTTCTTCTTCTTCTTCTTCTTCAACCTCACTCTTCTTCTTCTTCTCTCTCCTCTCCTTCTCCTCCACCCAAACCATCACTAACGCCACCGAGATCCTCTCCAAAAGATCAGTACCTGTGATTGAAAACTATCCATAACCCATTACCCTTTTCTTTATGATTGACCCCAAACACTCATAGTTTACACTTCTCTCTCTCTTTTTCCTTGGATTGGATCAAGAAGACGACCCTGAAACTCTCGGCGAAGTGACCGGAAACAATGGCAAAAGCCGGGGCTCTGGCTCTCTGGGAGTACTGGTGCTCGTTCTCGGAGACGGGTGCAAGTAAAAACCCTTCTCGGCTATAGCCCGATCCTCCTCCTCCGACGAGTTCCCCAACGGCGACGACGCCGACTTGTCAAAATGGTCGTCGTTGAATGGGGTCACCGGGCTCAGCGTCAGCGACGGAAAGTCGAGCAGACTCGGCGACAAGATCTTGGCCGGGTAACGCGGCGAGAACCCAGAAGAGGCTTGGCTCCGGTGGTGGGCAAAATTGGGCATCAGGGTATTGATCATTAGGCTGTTCTTGAGGTTCTGGCTCCTCCTCTCGTAGAGCTTGAAGCCCTGCTGCTTCTTCGGCACGGTCTTCACCGGAGGGATGGTGAAGTTCTTGGACGACAGTGGGGACGACGATGACTCCTGTGTGTGCTTGTTAGTTTGCTTCGTTGTGGTCTCCAATGAGCCGGTGAGCATTTGGACTACGTGCTTGAAGTTGGAGGAGTCGGGTTGGAGTCAGATCTGGGAGTCAGCTTTGGAGTTGTCGGAGTTTGAACTCCGGAGTTGTTATTGTTGTTGTTGTTGCTGCTGCCATTGCTGGTGGGGGAGTTTAGAGGAGAATATGAAGCAGGCGGCTTCTGATGATGGTGAGGATGATGATGATCTCGGGTTTGTTCCTAAGGCCTTAATGTGTACTCCATTTAAAAGGGTGGGTCTTTTTCACCAGCAGAAGCAGAGAAAACCAGACCTTGTCTCGCTCAACAACTCGGCGGCCCAATTTAAGCTGACGGGTCGTTGATCATCTCGGCACCAGCAGGTTCTTCGACCGGTATCGGGTTCGATTGGGAGCTTCAGCCCTAAGCTGCTTGGCACCACGAAACCCTAAGAAGAAGAAGAAGAAGAAAATCCCAGAAGAAGAAGAAATGAAAACGAAGAAGAAGGAAGAAAAAGAAATGAAAAGAAAAGGAAAAAAAAAAGTAAATTGGTCATTTCACTTTTTTTTGGGACCCACGTGCTTGCCACATCAGCAAACAGACGGCATCGTCAGAAATTTTGGACGGAAGTATCACGTTGATGTCAATTTAGGTCTTTGGGTATCACATTGATACTTTTGAGAGTTCGGGTATCAAATTGGCTTTGGCAGCATAGTTTGGGGACGGTAGCTGAATTTTTCTCTTAATTAATGGACCAAACCCAGGCATTGCAACAATATAAACAAGGAAACAACAACAACGACAATAATTACTCAAACCAGGCGAGGCCAATCCAACAAAACCCCAATCTAGCCAAGCAACGGACAATCCAACAAAACCCCAATCTAGCCAAGCAACGGACGCTGCCACAAGGATAGCACCAGCGCGAACAAAATTTGCACCAGTTTGCATGAACAATATATATCTAACCAGATTTGGAGAGCTTGGGAGGAGGCGACGATAATCCCAATAGAGAGCACCCAAAAATCCCAAGTCCAGACACACAAGAGGGAGCAGTATCATCTCCGTATCGGAGAAATCTTCCACAGCCAAAGGAAGGACCATAAAATCCATAGGAAGAAGGCAAAGAAACAAATCCACAAATGGATCAAAAGGACAGCCGCCCAAAGGGTAAATAATCCAATGTTGCACCAACAAATTCTGACCCAAGTACGCTAGCGGGTAAACCCAGCTTACTATACAAAGAGTGGCTGAAGGCAACAGAGGATAAACATTGAAAGCAGCAAAACTCCAACAAAGAATCGAATCTGAAAGATGAAAGGAAACTAGATGCGGAAGGGGGAATTTCGGAGCGCATAAACTTTTTCAGACAACAATTGTCTTGTGGTTTTAAACCACTTAAAAACGATGCAGCTTAGCACTTTAGGAGTGGAAAGAAGTTTTAGGCCCATTATAGGATTTGAAGGAAAGTTCTGTCTCAAAAACTTAACAAACCTGGCAAGCTTAAGCATGCATTACGCCTGATTCGATGGGAGTTGTAATTGAAAAAGTTAATGTATAATATATATCTCTCTTAATATCTAGTATCTTACCCAACTTCACATGCATCTATCTTCAGATATCTTTCATAATATTATATCAAATGTCCGTAACAAAAATCCCAACTTCCTATTTTGTATGTGATCTAGATGAATGCGCAACAGATACTTTTAATAATTCAAACTACTAAATATACATGATCATTCAGAAAAATTAATATGCTACAGAACTCTGATAGTTTTATTACTACACATGAACATAACTTGAGAATGAGTAAACCTTGTGCTATTTCAGAGAGAATTAACAAAATTACAATGAAAGACTCACAAACTTGTAGCTAGTTAGCTGTACTATCTCACTTTCGATCAGCTGGTGAATGGTGAAACTAAAGTCTCCATGTACAAGATGGGCAAATCACTGTTAGATCTGATTGTCTTCTTCTCCGGATCATATACTAGCAAGCCCCCGCATATAGTCATCAAAAAGTTACCATCCTCAAAAAATTTCAGCGGCCAATAACACTCAGGATGACTGTTGAATGAAATATGCCCAACATTGGTCCAGGAATCCTCAATCCCATATTCCTTCATCTCCCATATTGTCAATTTTGTCTCTGTACGGACTGTACCATTCCAAAAGCATACAAAGATAGAATCTCTAGAAGTCCAAACTTTTGCGCTCGTATCTTGGGTTACAAGAGAGGGTAACGACACCAGATTCTGAAATTTCTCCTCTGCCAAATCAAAAGAGATGATACTCAATCTTGATGGGCCACTATGGTCATCCTCGATGGCATCCCATTGGGCACTCTCTATCCAATGTAGAGCTCCGTTTAGTAAGCATCCACGACCATATATTTCGTTATGAATTTGAACGTCATCAAAATTCCTCCATGATGTTGTAAAAATTGCCATATGGGCTAATGTTTTAGGCATAGAGGGCATGTCCCCCAGAATGATCTTGTACCTTTCAGTGCAGGAATCGTAGCCGAAACCGTAAAACGTTTGATGTGTCTTAACATGAGTTTGCTTTGGTAATTTGTTGACTTTTCTAGTACAAGGGTTCCATAAGACAACGTAGCCCCATTTTAATAGAAGACATATCAAGCCATTGCAAGAACCCACAACAATATTCGCAACCTCACGTTTTAAACTGCCAGTCGTTCGCCGGTGCTGTTTATAACGGTTTGGTAGTTTAAGCTTTCTGCCTTGAACAGGACCATCTTTCTTCAATAAAGCTTCGCAGTCTACGGAGAGGGGAGGCATCAATGAATAAAGGACCCGGAAGCTGCTGCTATCGGTGACTGCGTGACTGAGATGCTTCCTACTAAAATTAGAAGAATTAGAGATGAAAGCACACCATGACTTGCATACAGCACGAAATCGCAATAAAGACTTGGCTGGTAGCCTTTTCAGTATCTCAATGATAATATCGTTTTTGAGGGAACCAGTATCTAGCGACTGGTAGTAGTACTCGTCGTCAAAAGGAGGACGTTTAAGCACACAGCCACCGCAAGCCGAGGGAACCAGTTGGTTCTGCTGCCGCCGCTTCTCGAGCTCATCTTTCCTTGCCATAGTGTTCGCTGGGTAAGCCCTAGTTTTTTTTTTTTTTTTTTTGGCCAATGTCCTGCTACTGCTAGCGTCTCTATGTGATCTGCAGCCCTAGCCTTCTCTGTTTACAAAGTGGTCGGGCAGGGTCGGGCTTGGGCCGACACATGTACATAATATTAGAATTAGAATCTAAATCTTTATTTCTAGGTGAGTATATAAAGTATTACAATAGAAATTCTTATTTCATTAGGATTTTAATGAAAAAGACCTTGAGTACAGGGACAAGGATCCTCATTCCATTTGTCAAATCGTGGATGAGATTGTGATCTTCACTCTCATTCTCATCCCCACCCAATACTAGTTAATATTTTTAAATACAGTTATATATTGTATTTACTTATAGTTTTTAATATTTAAATAAACTCATAGAATTTATTTTAGAAGAAAAATATTATATTCAATAATCCAAAAATTTAAGGTGAAAATCAGAAATAGTACTTAAAGTATACCCCTATCTTAACGATGTATAGTACCTGAACTTCATTTTTTTTTTGTCACAACAAGTACATGAACTCTTTGAGTTCCTTTGAAGTGGCCTAAGGCCACATTCGGCCACAAATCTAGTCAAAAATGATAAGTGAGGAGTACGTGCCTTATTTATAAAGGTTAAAGATGATAATCTGTACTAGTTGTTAACTGTATTATGACCCAAGCCACTATCTTATTCTTCTCAATCTTTGATCTATGAAGTAAAAACTCAAAATTCTTATCTCAAATCAGACAATTAATTAACCCCAATACCAAATGTGTGCCTCACGTGCCATTTTTGGCCGGACTAGTGAACAAATATGGCTTTAGGTACCACTTCAAGTCTTTAAAAGAACTCGAAGAGTTAGTAGTAGTCGTAACAAAAAATAAAGTTCAGGTACTATCGATAAGATAAAGGTATAGTTCAGGAACTATTTATGATTTTGTTTTTCCAAAAATTTATAATCAACAGAATGACAATGTAACTTCAAAACTACTCCAAATGGAGAAGAGAAACTACTCATATCCCAAATAGATAATTGATAGTTACAAATATCATGAGTCAATAAAGAGGCCAAAAGTCTAACCACAATGATCTTCATTTTATCCCGGCTACTAAATGGTCAAACAACCTCGAATTTTACGATCCAGCCACAAAACCAACATTACGACAAACCATATTACCATCTTCAACACCGTGTCCCAAAACTAGAAGACCATGTGTAAGGGTAATTCGATCAGCATCATGTTGATAACAAGAAAGCACTAAAATTATAGCATATAGTTTGTCACTCCATAAATATGGCTCAGCAACAAAGCTAAGACTCTCAAACCCTATCTCAAATGAGAAGGACTTATTTGACCTAAATAAATTCTGAATATAAGACCCTACAAGAAGACAAAAAATAATTGTCACGACTAACCGCTCTCTCCCAACTCGCCACCTCTAACTTCCCGATACCTTTTGAACATAACCCTATTAATAAATTTGAACATCAAATCATGATTAAATATCTTATGATGCTTTTATTGTAATTTGATGTGTTTGAAGGAAAATTAATTAAAAGAGTTGTTATTGGGACCTCCAAATTTTCTCACATAACCTCTCATACTTTTTACAGTTTACACCTCCTTTTTTACTTCTAATAAATAAATAAAATTTCTCACTAGACCTCTGTTTTAATTTCTAAAACAACATTAGTTATATTATTCACACACAAAACAATAAATTACTTATTATACCTCTAAGTCACTCACTACACCTCCATTCCTCTTTTTTTTTTTCTTTTTTTTTTTTGGCATGCAGAGCCAAAAACTTAACAAAAAAAATTTCTAAAACTTTTTTTCATGAATCAAATGGTCATAAATCTCTCATTTAATTGAAGCGAAACATTTACAACACAATCATAATGGAGATTGATGTGGAACACCATACGGGGACGGGAAATCTCCATTACATTACAATGGAGATTGATGTGGAGACGGGGTAGAGATCAATTTAGGGGATGATACTTTAATACCCATTAGGTACCCTATTCATGGTCATCCTAATTGTTTTAATTTGCATAATCTCATTTTTATCAATGAAGTTATTCTTTCTCATTGAGAAACAACAAAAACTAAACAAATCATTAATTAGTTTAGTTGGAAAATGGAGCTGTTACATGATTTGTTTTTCCTCTCCATTTTGTGGAAAAGATTGCTTGCATTCCATTGAGTGATAGAAGACTTCAAGACCGTATCATTTGGAAGCTTGAAAAGAAGGGCTGATTTACTGTGAAGAGTGGGTATAGTGTTGCTTGTGATCTGGTTATGGAGTTCCCTTTCTTCCACCTCACAAGGGGATTCATTTACAGATTTATGGAACGCTTTATGGAATGCCAAAGTCCCAGGTAAGGTTTCAATTTTTTCTTCGAGAGCTGGTCAAGATATTCTTCCAACTAGAGAAAAAGTAACCACTAAGGATTCTACGTACGGGTGAGTTGCATTTCTAGTTTTGATCCCATCCGGCCATCCCTATAAAACTATTAGGCATGTTATTTTGTGTGTGTCAGCATGCGAGAGACATTCTGGCTGCCTTTCCTTTCTTTGTTCATGTACCTGTTTCTCCTTCTTTCATCTTTAAGGAGTGGTTACTTGGTCAGACTAGACCACTTACTGCTAGTTGTACGTTTTGATAGACTACTGATGATTTCGTGGAAAAATAGAAATGAAAAACTGTGGAACAATGTGCACTACTAAAAAGAGGCCTAAGGGGACACAACTTATTTGTGCCTATTGCTACCTATAGAGACCCATGTGTTCCTAATGATCAAAGGGGACAAATAATGCATTTGTGCCTGTTGTAGGTGTTCCTATTGCTAAATGGCACACATAACTTATAACTTAGGTGTCCCTATTCTTGTGTCTGGGGCCCACCATTGTGTAACCACCATACTCCCCTTCAAATACGTTACTGTTCATTTATACCCCACAAGCTTGGGGATAGTTCCCAGATCTGTGCCAATAGGCATGTAATTATTTCTTTATTTACTTTTAATTATTCCTTTGTTTTTTTTGTTTTTTCCTTTACATTCATGGATTAGAAAGAGCAGCTTGGGAATGGAAACAATACTCAGGGAATGGCAAAATGCTGCATACCAAATGCATTATTAAATAATTACATTGAGACATAATTGCAGCAAAATAAATCCACATTTACATATATTTTCTCCTTCAAACAACAACGAGTTTAAATGTCTGGCATGCCTAAGCCCCATTCACCTTGGACTAATAAAAGCTTCATGTATCTAACATACAATTTCAGTCCTGTAGTATCCTCTAAGAGCTAGGCTGCTGGGAAAAATTACCTCCTTCCAGTAATTAATATCTGTAGCTTTACTTTTGAGGAATTACTTCTACGAAAGCTGATCATCATGTCATTTGGATACTTGGTATTATTGGAGAAGTCAGCTGATCATCATATGTCATTTGGCCAAATCTACCAACTTGTGATCTTTAAGTATGCTGACAAATCAATAATCAAAGACATCCAAATCAAAGATCGATAAAAAACAAGTCTCATGTTATCTAAAACCAGCAATACTTTAAGTTTCTCTGTTTCTTCAACTATATACATATATGCATCATATCTTACACACTACAAAGTCGAAGCTTTCTTATAGAGAAGGAGGGAAAACCTGACAGTGTAATAACTGTGTATTCCAAGAAGAAAATTCCCCAGCTCTCAAGCAAGCCCCTGAATAAGTAAGACAGAGAAACCACAAGCACACGTTAGCCGTATTAAACAACAGATCTCAAACATAAAAATTATTCATTCAATTTGATTGGCAAGATTAAGAAAAAGAATGACACTGCTCGTGTAGTTTCTTATGTTCCTTGCTGCAACCAGATACAGAGAATACTATGAAGTTAAAAAAAGCCAGTGGAATATAAACATAAAACAGCATAAATTGAGAAAAGTGCATTCAATCAACATTTGCAAGTATGGTTTTGTTAGTTCACCAATATTGGTGGGTAAAATACAGAAACTAAAGCATAAATGTCACTCAAATCGCAAACAAAACCAAAGTTTTGTCACTTACTGTGGACTTTGGGGGAAAAATGAAGAACAGAGACGACGAAGAAAGGGAGATCTCAGATCTGAGGCTGCAAAACCCAGAATTGAAAAAGTAGAATGAAACTAGATAGCAAACCCCATAGCTAGCTAGATGAACAATTGGGATGTAGAGACAACACAAAAGACAACTGAGATTCCTAACAACGCTTCCAATTGCTCCGCCAGATGCCAACCCTCCTTTTGAAAGTTTGCGACATGAAAAGGGGGAGGACGGAATGATCTAGATCGGGAATTCGGAGAAGGGGGAGGGGAGGAATTGATTTTAGATCTACTTTCTCTCTCTAGAGAGCCGAGAGAGAAAATCAAGCTACAGTAGCGATGGGAAAGGATTTCCCCTGGTTGTTGACGATGGGAGAGAGATAGTGAGATGGAAAATACGTATTTGCAAGTATAAAGATTTTGTTCTATTACCTTCTTACTTAAAAATTAATTATTTATAATAAAATATTGTACTTTAATGGGTCCCTTCTTACATTTTCTTTATGGGGACACATGATCTGTGCCTTACTTTTGCATTGGGCACACATATGGATATATGTCCCTTTTCATCATGCAATGGGCACACATACAACAAGTGTCCCCATTTATGTGTCCCCTTAGGCCTCTTTTCTAGTAGTGGTGGAAAAATCAAGCTCAGCTTTGATATCTGTTGCTATGGCCTGGTAAAGGAATTCTTGCAAGTGAATTCTCCAACTAATGATTGGGTAAAGATTGCAGCGTGGGTGAAAAATTGGACTCCTCTGGAAGGGGACTTTGTTAAACTGAATGTGGCTCATTTGTCAGTTCTCTTAATTATGGTGGTGTAGGAGGGGTTCTCCGTAATCACAGAGGTGAATTTCTAGCAGCCTTTTCTACTAGAAAGCAATATATTACATCTCCCTTACATATTGAGCTTCTATCAATTAAGGCTGGGATTGAATTTTTTCAAGCTTTTAACGTCTCTACAGGAATCATCCAGAGTGATTGTCTATTGGCAGTACAAGCTATAAACTCAGTGGAGGAAGACTTATCCCCTCTGGGTAACATTATTGAAGACATCAAATTGCTTCTATTGAGCTATCCACAATTCTCCTTGCTTCATGCTCCTAGAACCTCTAATAGAGTAGCTCATATATTGGCTAGCCATAGTTTTGATTTTGATGTATACTTTGAGTGGTTTACTCATGCTAGCTCTAGACTTCATTCTAGATGCCTTTTTGTACGATTCAAATCTTTTACGATAAATAAAATCTATTCTTAATTTCAAAAAAGAAATAAAAACTAAACAAATACTTAATCACTAGCTTGTTGAAAGTATGTACGAAACTATGTACGTTCTTGTATAACACATAAGTTATAGTTTTTTTTTTTTTTTTTTGAGTTGACATAAGTTATAGCTATTGCTCTCCACAATAGAATATTTATCAGCCATTATGCATAACTCAATTCATCCAAGAATTTATCCTATATATCCGTCCTAGGCCTTGTGCGATTAAGGGTCAAGAACAACGATCAATGCTCAGTAAAATGAATTAGCTAGATATTCCATATTGGGAATAGATTAACATGATCATCTTCACAGCGAATGTCTGCTACAAATCCATTTGTCCTCGATCATTTACTTAACATAGAACTGCTAATTATGATTACATTGATCCCACGCTCTTTACGCGTACTTCGTATCCCGCCCACCTATTTTTACATTCCCTCCTCTGTTCTTCTCCCTTCAATTCACATTTCAATCTTCTACCCCAAAAAAACTCCCGTCTCTTCTCTCTCCGAAGAGTTACTTCTTGAGAGAGAGAGAGAGAGAGAAACCACATATGCCCGGCCGGCCATATATATATGGCTTCTGGACCCCAAAATAATCAGCCCAGAAACCAAGAACAACATTCCGGTCAACACTCCCAAAGCGAACTACCTTCTGCCGTATCCAACTACCCCCCATCAGGGGGTAACAACTACCCTCCATCCGCAATGAACTACCCTCAGCAACCCTACCCGGGGGTCCCACCGCAGGGCTACCCGGGCTACGGCTATAACCCTTACCCCCCCGCAGCATACGCCCAAGACCCAGCCACCGCTTATTACGCCACGCAGACATATTCACCGGCAGAGGAAGGAGCCAACCACTGCTTCCGCTGCATCTGCGTAATCATGCTGGTATCATTCATGTTTACCCTCATTGCAAGCATCATCCTCCTCTTCGTCGTCAAACCCGAGCATGCCTCCTTCAAGGTAGATTCCCTCAGCGTCTCCAACTTCAACACAAACCCGGCAAACAAAGTCCTCACGGGAAAATGGGAGGCCAAAGTGAATGTGGAAAACGGTAGGACGAGACTCAATATCGAGAATGTGGAGCCCAGTCTGTACCAAAAGGACACCTGGTTGGCGCGCGGGTCGTCCGTGGGTATATCGTCCTCCGGGTATTGGGACGAGTACAATTGGGGGAGTTCTCCTAGCACGATTGAGTTCAAGTTCGAGGCCAACAATGTCTCGGCGCCGGCGGCGGATATTGAAAAGGAGATCAAAGAAACGGGAGGCGTGACTTTCAATTTGAGGTTAGATATGAAATATGTGTCGAGGTCTTCTGGGTTTTGGTGGCACTTGAAGAGTGGGAGCATGAAGGTTACGTGCAAAGATTTAAAGATTGGTTTATCGGTCGGTGCTAATAGTGGATCGCTTACTGGTGAAAAAAAAGATTGTGAAGTTTCCGGTGGCTGAGAGATCGAGATAGGAGACAAAATGGGTTGGAGTTTTTCCCATTTTTCTTGATTTTCTTATTCAATTCATGACCCAAATATGGAGGGACGGGAAATTGTCATTTGGTACCTATAGATGAACTAAGTGGTGTTGTTTCTTTTTTCTTTTTTCTTTTTTAAAAATTTTTGGAAATCTTGAAATCTGTTAATTTGTTGTACCATTTTTTTTTCCTAGCTTCTTTGTATTTTTATTTTTTTATTCTTGAAATATTTTGTTCATTGTTTTTAGGAAAAAAAAACTTATTAGGTCTATACCCCCACCAATTTGTGTATCCAATTTCTCTCTTATTTGAACATATTCATTAGCTTTTTATAATTTAATCATTAAAAAGTTAAATTCATTCAAAGATCGTGCATAAAATCAAAGCAACAAAAATCATTTAAGCCTCCAACAAATGGACTGTTCTGGTAAAAGTTAGCATTTCATGACCACTATTCATTTGTTTGATGCAAATGAATGTATAAACGAATTCTATTTACATATATGTTTTGTAAAGAAGATTTTTAGTTGCTGATTTAACTTTTAAACGGTTAAATCATGAATTTAGATTACCAAATGTATGCAATTAAAAGAGAATTTAGATGTATGGACTTAAGGTTTTTACTTGTTTTTATATGGTAATGTTATCCGAAAGTCAGTTGTGGAATAAATAAGTGAACAGATGCTATATAGTCATTCGTGTAGACAAAACCAAACTAGAAAACCAAGTTACCTCTATAGGATTTCGAAGGCTGCAGCCGCTGAACAAGAGGAGAAAAATCCCCGAGCAACAAGCCAAGGATTGCCTTATGGCCCAGATCAATTGGATAAGTCCTTCCAATTGAGCTTTATAGTCGAGCCAAAAAAGCCTACTCCATGCACAATTTATAACCAACAGCCCATTCCCTCATCGTCAGTAACCATGAGGTCCATGATCATGCCTCCAAGCTCGAGCTAACCGGAAGCCAATAGAGGTTGCTTGGAAATCCTACGCTTAGAAGATTGGGATAATGACCATTTACACAATTTGAGCCTAAAAATTGCCAACTTACTCCATTAAGAGTTTTTTACTCCCATTTACCCAATTTAACATCTATTGACAATATTGCCCTCATTTTAATTAACAACTACTCCCCTCAGACTCTCTCTCTCTCTCTCTCTCTCTCTCTCTCTCTCTCTCTCTCTCTCTCTCTCTCTCTCTCTCTCTCTCTCTCTCTCTCTCTCTCTCTCTCTCTCTCTCTCTCTCTCTCTCTCTCTCTCTCTCTCTCTCTCCTCCCGGCGGAGTCATACGGTCCGACCCGAATTCCTAACCACTTCGAGTCTACGGCGACGTTGGCGATGAGCGAGACTTCTCCGTGCAGTGCCGTCGTCCTCCATCTCTGAGTGGTGGCGCACTGTTTGGCTCTACACTGACTAGATCGGCACCAATTCGTTTCCTCTCTCTCTCCGATCCCGACCACCACTGCCACGCGAAGAAGACGCAAGAAGAAGAGGATCGTCGAAGTTGCAGCCTCTGCAAGTCCTGGAGTTCAGGTCCGAGTTTTGTTCCGGGTCGGGGCTTGCACCGACGTCGTCTGCCCAACGCTCACGGAGGCCACTTTAGTCTCGATCCGGCCAGTCCTTCAACCTCGTCGCCCAAAAGTAGCTCTTTCCAACCTCACTTCCTGATTTCCGTCGCCGACCAATTCAATGTCTGCATTGTGGGTTTCAACATTTTTTTTTTTGTCTGAGATCGATGACGTCTACACCATTCCTTTTTTTTTTTGGGCAGACCACATGCTACAAGTTGTCTAGTATGAGAAAATATGCAGAAAAAATGTTTTAATTCCAGTTATGTACTAAAATAGCATCTATTTGGTAGATTTTGTAAATTGGTGGCTGCCTGTACTAATGTTTAATTGTTGTAATCGTCTTATTGGCATTTTATTGGGGGGCAAAATAAGATTATTAGGGGGCAATAAAATGTTTATTGGGGCAATAATAAGATTATTTATTTGGATAAACCTCCTAAAACTTTCAAAATTAAAAACATTTTCATTTTTCAGTAATTATTGATCCCCAATAAACTTGTTATTGGGGAGCAATAATATCCTCCGGTGACCTATAAGATCTCTGACGATCTCTTTTGAAAAATCTGGCGACCTCCCGGTGAGATTTCCTGCCTGTGACCAGAATCCGGTGAATGATGAACGGATTCCGGAATTCAGCGGCCGGTGATCGGAGTCCAGCGGTCATTGACTGGAATTTTGTAACCGGTGATCGGAGTCCCGCGCCCGTTGACCGGAGTCGGTGAAGTTTCTATTGACTTAGAGAGTGACAAAGAGAGGGAGGGCAAAATTGTCTCAAAAATATACAAAATATAATTAAAAATAAATACTTAATTGGGTATTAGGGAAAAAACTGTGTAATTTATTGGGTAAGTGGGAAATCTTATAAGATGTTTGGGTAAATGGGGTTAATAAAGCTCAAAATTGGGTAAATGGAAATCTCTGAGTTTTTAAAGGCTTTGTAAACTAGCTAGTAAAACAAGACCCTGCAGTCCTGCACTGTGATTTAAAAATATATATATAAATAAAAAAGGCTGCAAGTGAGTTTAGAGTTTAGACGCGCCTAAAATTTAGTTCTTAGTGAAGAATTGAAACACTTTCCAAATGGAATAAACTATATCGATCCAAACTTTTCAGAGATTGGTGTCCGCATCCTAGTAGAATTCCTTATCTCCTTTAAAATTGAATTCCACTAGTAAAAGGATTCACTCTCTCCGGACCTCATATAGTGTTAGATATAGGGCTTAGCCCATGGTAAATGAACCGGATTAGTTATTTAGTTCGCAGCATAGCATCTGATCTAGCAAACCTTGTTGTTCTCTTTCAATAATGGCTACTCCGGCCGGCTACCCATCCGCCCCACCCTATCCCTATCCATCCCCACCACCAGAGGACCTCCCCGCGGGGACAAATCCAGCCAACAACCCCCAGACCACTGGGCCAACTAGGCGTACCTCCCTCGGGGAGAACATCGGCAACTTCGTGGCCGCACTCTTCGTCTTAATTATACTCACAGCCTTGATCAGCATCGCCGTTTGGATGTTCTATTCGATAACCATGGAGAGTCCAGAACTTCCCGAGTTCAAGATCGAATCAGCCACCGTCTCCCAACTCAATACGGAAGGCTCCTTGACCGCCACGTGGGACATCACTTTCCTCGCCAGTAACCCTAACCGCAAATACAAAATGTACTACGACATCGTCCTTGCATCGGTCCTCTACCAGTACGGTAACACCGTTATCAGGCTAGGGCCAACGCCGCGTTTGCATCCCTTGATTCCCTTCTCCTTGAAAGAGAGGAACCACACACGTGTCCATTTCAAGCTAGGAGTGGTGAGGGAGTGGTTCGGCGATGGCGTGGCACAACAAATCTCGTACGACAGGTCTCGCGGATTGGTGACATTTGGGGTTAGAATGGCCGCTGCGGTGAGGTTCAAGGCTAGGCTACGGCCTTCGGAACACTATGTGCTGCTGGTCTCCTGTGATCGGGTCGATTTCGGGTTTTCTAGGAATAATGAGACCGGCGTATTGACGGGTCAGTCTGGAGCGTGCTCTGTGGAATCTAGGTAGTATCGTTTGGAACCAAATTTTTTGTTTTTTTTGTGTTTTTTTTTTTTTTTGGGACATGTGGTTTGAACCAATTTTTTGTATTTTCTTTGGAGATGATGTTTGAACCAGTTTCTTTTTTGTTTTTGGACATGTGGTTTGAACCAATTAGATATAGTCCTTGTTTATGACTTTTGGCTATTAATTCAGTTAATTTTTTGAATCATTGGTAAATTTGGGATTAGTCAGCTAATTGGAATGCATATTGGTTGTTCGGTCAAGCTCATGTGGTCATTTGATTAATTTAGTACTTAATCGTGCTCAACTGTCATTGAATTTAGATTAAACAAAAATATAAGGAAGTTGGAATACTCATTATTCTCCATCATTGGATTTTTAAAAACAAAATTATTAAAAGTTGGAATACTTATAGCTTGTGGGAGTGTCAGAAAGTTAGGAAGGTTTGGAAGAATACTTGATTGGGAGGGGTTGTGAAAAGCTGGAAAGAGCAATCTTTTATTGATCTGTTTTACAGAGTAGTTGAAGAGGGAACAAATAAAGTGCTGGACCTGTTTGGGCTAGTAAGTTGGTGGATTTGGAAGAGTAGGAACTATGTTCTTCACGGAAAGTCGGAGGTAGACCCACTGATTCTTGTTCAAAGGTGTCAGGAATGGCAGGAGGAGTTATCCAAGATGATGCGCAGCAACAATCATGCTGCTGCAGGTGTGACACGAGCTAGTGAAATGGCTTTACAAGTTAGTAATTGTTTGGCTCCAGTTTTGTTGCAGCTGGTCAACAGTCTCTTTTCTGAGCGGGCGTGCCAGCACCGTTCGGGTGCGGTCGTTGGGGGTGTCCCTTGACCTGACTTCTTTTGAGCGACTGTAGACGAGGAGAGCACCAACCTCGTCGTGCCTCGTGGTGAGGACTTTATCTTGTGTTACCAAGTCGATACTCAACGTTGTAGATTAAGCAGAGAAAAATCACCGGGAAGTAGAGAGAACTTGCCAAAGCGTGACTTTAGCTTAGCTAGTTTGAGAAGGCGTTACCCTTGCTTAGCTGGTTCCGTAACCGTTGTGGTCGCGGTACTATAGTCGGCTCCCGAGGAGACTAGGACCGAAGCACGTTGACAGAGAGTTTGGTGGCACTGACAGTCGGCTCTTGAGAAGACTAGGACTGGAGTGTGATCACCGGTAAGAGAATGAGAGGAGTTGCTCTTAGAGAGGGGTTGACAGGACCCGCCCCGGATTTCACCCAAAAATCCGAAGTGGCCATGCGGGGCCCACCTTAGAAGAAATTCTACCAAAAATTTGGCGGAACTTCCCCTAAAATGGACTACCCAAAACCTGTAGAAAGCATAATTACACTTCTAAATCCCCCATCCTTATTCTCCTGGAGCCACCCTGCTCCCCAAATCAACATCAACCAGAAATCACATAACACAAATCACAACTTAAATAACATTAATTTCCTTAGGTAATCAGAGCAATTCTAACAGCAAGGGTAATCAAGGAAAACCTAAATCAAATAAAAATGCGGAAGCCATGCTGTTGACTATGCCTCAACTCCAATGTACGCCCGACCTCAACTAATTTCGCCTGCAAACTGGGCATTTGAAACCGAAGGGCCCAGGGGAAAGTAATTGAAAAACACGTTAGAGTGAGTGGACAAAAATAAACGACTAAATAAATAATTTAAATAAAGCAAGTTGTATTACTTCCCCACGAATTTAAATTCATAAAACTTCGATGCATGCAACGTTTATAAAACGTATGTCTTTAAAACTCGGAGTCTCGTGAAAACATATCAGTCCCCGCTGGCTAAGAGAATCAGACTAGCCCCGCTAGTCAAGTAACAAATAAAAGGATATGGGGAAGAGATTTCACCATACTGGTAAAGGAGCCCCTCAGGCTCTACCTACCCTCGACTCCCACTCACACATAGATTGTGTGAGGAGGAGAACTAATAACCTCGACTACCACTCACGTGAGGAGGAGAATAAATCACCACGACTGCCACTCACAGACACAAAGTAAGTGAGGAGGAGAATAAGCTACCTCAACTGCCACTCACAAACACAAAGTAAGTGAGGAGGAGACCTAATCGAATGACCCAAGTATGGTGAGGAAAAACAATCGAAAACCAGTAAATCAGTAAGGCTTCCCCAACCTCGCAACAAAACATGAGTATGAATCCCATCCATACTCGGAAAATCTCAAGAAAATATATACTCCAATGACGTGGCCCCGCACGCCAAAATATTCTAGAATTCATAAACCATTAGGCGAGAAATAATCGATAAAATAATTCAATCGAAAATCCCATTTTCGAAAAATATTCCAAAAAATCTCAATATCGACGAATAAAATATATTAATAAATTCCGGAAATCACCTCGGAAAGTAATTCGTCGAAAATCACTTAAATCATGATTTCAAATAAAAGCCATATATCGGAGATACTTATCAAAGGCTCAAAATCCATTCCCGAATCATAATTGAAAATAAATTATAATTAATCTCTGAAAATTTAATCATATTCCGAAAACAAATCAAAAAAAATCCAAATCTGAGCATAATAGATTCGTATCTGAAATTCATATGGAAAAACAATGCCAAAATTATAATCCAAGGCAAAATATTATGCTCGATAATAAAATGATAAATAAATTATTATTTCGGGAAAAATAAATGCATGCATCATTCTTTAAAAATAAAAGTCCACTCACAGTACTATTCAGGTGATCACGCATATGAGTTCCTTCGTAGAGCAATCGCTCGGTACGTCACCCTTTGATTCGTCGATTTTTCCTTCGATTCGTGGAACAAGGCTTGGAGGAATGCCACCCCCATTTCCAGGCGAGTCGATTAAGTCCAGGAAAGCCGCCGGAAATGGCCGAAATCTGGAAAATGGCACACTGCTACAGTAAACTTCAACAGTTCGATTCGTCGTTTTCCGGCCACAACGCTGCGTTCCACCACCACAGACGAGTCGAGGACGGAGAGATGAATCGAATGGTGGTTGCAGCTCGCTTCCAGGTGGCCGGATGCGAGCTTGATGATGATGAACAGTAACTGGAGAAAAGAGAGACAGAGAGGAAACGCAGGGGAGAGAAGAGAGAGAGAGAGAGAGGAAAAGAAAGTTACCCGGCCACAGTAGAAAATCAAATTTATACTTTCTACCATCTACAGTAACTTTTGTTTTTCGCCCATAACTATCGCATACGAACTCCGACTTTTACGTACCACATATGCACGCGCTCGGTTTAACGTTCTCTACAATTTTTATGAAGGAAATTTTCTCAAATTTTGACCCGAACAAAAAGTCAACTTTTAGGGCCACTAAAAGTATCGAAACAAAGTAAAAAGTGAAAGTAATTGTCGTTTACCGTCCAAATGACTAGTAAACTGGTAAATTGAGGTACGGGATGTTACAGGGGTTGCTCTAGAGAGGCTTGGATAATCTTAGAGATTGTTGTTGAATTGTGTTGTTAATTGTTACTTGTTGTAGCCTCTATATATAGACTACCAAGCCATAGTGGTTGGCCTTAAACAAATCATGATGTGTTAGGTTTGAGCACTTAAACACTAATGGAATTGTTAGGTTTAAGCACTTAAACACTAATGGAATTGTTAGGTTTGAGCACTTTCTGCTCCTTTATTCCTTCAATTATATCTCTACCAATGGGCCTTCGACTTCTTCATATCAAATGATCCATCATGAGTGTAGATCATTCTGGTAAAATTTCAGAGCTTAATTCCATGTGGTTGGGCCGGAAACGATGCTGGACTCCTTACAGGTCCAGTTTTCTAAGAGATTCTCTGCAGAAAATTGGACTGATTGTTTGAAGGCTTTCCACTCAAAACTAGCTCTGGCACTCTTCATAATAAATTATCCTTGGGATGTCTAGAATTAATCTGGAAAGTTTTAGCTCATTTGGATTTCGTTTGGTTAGTCTGCCGCCCCTCCTTCCTTGTTTAGCTCGGTTTCTCCTAGTCGAAGTAGAAAAATGTGCTAAAGTTGACTTTCATTTCCATGCTTCCATCATTTCCTTTTCTTTCCATAATTATGCAGGTAGGCTTTATTTAGCCTCTAAAATAATATATTTCGAACTTTTTGACAATATATAGCTTGAGCCACTGACATTGGCTCAATTTCTCCAAGACACGCCTTGTCAGGCCAAAATGCTCATTTTGGGTCCAAACAGTAATATTTCTAGTCCGGTTGTGTATTTTGATGGGGCTGTAAGTACAGAAAATGAAAGTGTTGGTTTGGGGTTGTGGTGTTGAGTCGAGATGGGTGTCTTATGGGGGCTCTAGCAGTGCCCTTGCCATTTCCTCTCACGCCAATAGCAACTGAAGCTTTGGCGTTATGGCATGGACTTAATTATTGCAAGACTCTGGGATCAGGAGTGTTATGATAAAAGATGATGCCCTTAATATGCTTAATGGGCTGAAGGTTGATGGTTGGGACCTTAGCGAGATTGGAGGAGTACTGGATGCAATGAGATTGGCAATGAATGAGTTCGAGTTGAATTCGTGGAAGCATGTCAAGAAACGATTCAATGAAATTGCTCATCGTTTGGTTAGATTGGCGCTGACGCTGCCACAAGCTTGGCATTGTAAGGAGAAGGGGCCTTTATGACTTCATGATTTGATTGCTGGAAACTAGTTGTTATGCTTGGGATGCTCTGTTTAAGCATAAACTCCCTGACTGGATGTAATCCTTTTTAGTTAATAAAATGGGTGGTTCTAGTTGGACCTCCAAATTTGCTATTTGGACCTCCTATACTTAGTTCACCTCTAATTTACTTTTTAGAATACTTGAAAAGCTAAGTAGACCTCCTTATTTTTATCAAAACGCCCTTGAACATGAGATATAACAATCTGTTACTCTATTTTTTATCTCTCTTCAACCACGAGAAAAAAAATGAATCAAAATCACATTATATTGCTCTCTTATGAGTAAGTATCTCCTCCACAAAAATTAATCAGAGGGTTGGTTCTCGATCTTGATATGTTATTGGAATCTCTTTGAATTTGCTAAAAGAAGGATTTCAAGCGTTTTTGGGTTAGAAGATCAAGTAATAACTATATCATAATATTCAATTAATTTAGTTTTAAAAAATTCCAAATCAAATTTTTTTGAGTTTATTTTTGTATTAAATGATGGACCATGTATAGAAATTATTATTTTTACTTAATTATTTTAGGTAAATTGTAAAACTACATAGACAATATAAAGAAATTTTGAAAAGAAAAAAAAAATTTAATTGAATGTTATATTTGATTGGAGGAGGTAAGAAGAGTATTTATTTATTTTTTCATTTTTCTCTGTTTGTCCTTATTTGTCTTTTCATATAACTTGCCAAAGTCTATTAATAATTAAAAAAAGTTGGAGGTCCAAATATTAAATTTTGAGGTCTAACTAGAATCACCCTAATAAAATTTCTTCTCAATCAGAAAAAAAAAAAAAAAAGTTAATTACATATAAGTGCATCTTTGAATTTTTTTTAGTCATAAGGCCACCAACTAATTTTTTTCCCTCATAAGGCCACTAGATTTAAAATGGTGTTATATTTTGGATATAAAAACCAACATATTTACATAAATGCCACTAGAGTAAAAAGTCAACAACCATTCTCTCTCTCCTCTCCGGCGAGGTTTCTAGTCACCTCCGGCCAACTTCCGGTGGGTCTCCGGCCAACTCCGGCGGGTCTCCGGCCAACTTCCGGCGAGGTCTCCGACGATGTCACAAAATCTACTGTCACCAACAACAAAAGCTACTGTTATCAATAAGAGATACGCTCCCAAAAATAAAAAGCTACTAACACTATTAACAAAAGCTACTGTCACGGACACAAAAAGATACTCTCACCAGCAACAAATGGCTACTGTCACCATCACCAGTAACAAAAGCTACTTTCACCATCACCAAAATTTACAATCATAGTTGTGAAAATCTATTACAATAGATGTAGAAACCTACTGTCAATGTGCTAAAAAGCCATTATAACATAAGCTACTAACATCAGCTTAAAAAGATACTAACAGAGACATAGAAAGCTACTATCAGCTTGTTGAAAAACCACTATAATAAAATTCTCACTACTAGAATTTTTCTCATATACATCGGCCAAAAACCGATGTAAAAAAATATTTGTGCACATGTGTTAGTGGGTGATGTAAAAGATCGCCAAAAAATAGACATCGGTTAAAAACCGATGTCCCATACTACCATAAACATCGAATTAGATTATAGACTCGATGTTAAACTGCTATTATGATCACAAATTGGTGTTTGTAGATATTGTTAAACCTTCATATTTATGCATTTAATGCTTAACGAAATATAGGTCCAATAGCACTAGTATTCATTTTAACATCGTTACTCATTCTAGAAACAATGTGTAATATATTCTTACACATCGGTATTTTTGAAATTTGCCTGCTGTTTATGAGCTTTACGAGTACTTGTCATATATCAAACTATTTAAGATTGAATCTACATTCTTTTGTATTAATCGACCGATGTTCATTATTATGTTAAACATCGTTTCTTTTTACGAAGTGATGTCCATTTTTCTATTAAACATCAGTTTATGAGGTTGACACTGATGTTCATCCTTATACCAGACATCGTTTTTTATTTAATAAATCGATGTTCATTGATTTGTTTTACATCGTTTCTTACTTAAAAAGTCGATGTCCATTGCGTTGTTTTACATCGTTTCTTACTTAATAACTCGATATGCACTGAATAAAGAGACGATCGATTTTTGTTTCCAATCTGCTGTATCATCTCTTTAATGACATCGTTTTTGTAGTTTAATACTGATTTGAAATAGACGTATGTACATCATGTCCTTCACATGAGCATGATATCCACTAACTTTGTAATTGCTGCTACAAAATCGATCTAATCCACATTTGACAACATGAAATTCCAAATAATTTGAATATGGGGCATTGCATTAATTTGTATCCAACATCAGAGATGATAATAGTTCAAAAAATAGGCAAAAAGACCCCAACCTACGTACTTCAAGGCTAGCCTAAAACATACCATTGCAATAAGTGTACATGTAGTTTTGTTCACAGTTGCTGCAACAGTACAACTACTCCAAAATGGTTCACAAAAAATCTAGCTAGCCTTGCTCAAAATCACTTTGCTAGTTTGCTGCAGACGCCACCCTAACAAGAAAAATCAGATGCACATATTACCAAATAGCAATGGGATTACACACATTAACAAGAAGTATAAGTATTGGAATTGGAATTGGAATAATATAGTTACCTTATCAGTAGGTGGAGGAACAATTTCGCAATCATCCACATTTTCTTGCACCTTTCTTTCTTTCCATCCCTCTCTTTGTTCCTTTTCTTTCTTTCTCCTCCCTCCTCTAACAGACCGTCAGCCACCTATACTTATCCCTTGAAAACAAAACCAAATGATTAAAAAAAAAAAATTTTAAAAAAAACTAGTAAAACCAAATACAAAATAGCTAACAACTTAAAACAAAAATAACCGCCTCAGTAGATAGACCAAAAAATTAATGTTAAATCGGAACCAGGATACCACAACTCCACTCACATGCATAATATAAACTGCATATATTATGAACTACCTAGAACTTCACAAGGAAATTAAATCAACTCAGACCTATAAAGTGCGATATATATGTTCAAAGCTAGTATCTAACTTAGTTCCAACACTCCAACGAAAGAATACACTCAAATGAATGAATTAAAAGAGCGAGGTCTTACCTGATAAGGAAGAAGAGCTAAAAGAGTAGTCAAGATGAAATCTCCTTAAGGAAGATCCAAGTGAGATGAAATCTCCTTAAGGAAGATCCAAGTGAGGTAAAATCTCTTCAAAACAGATCCAAGTGAGGTTAAATTCCCTCAAGACGGACCTTAGTGAGTGAAATTAATCTCGTCAAGGAGGTGAAATCTCCTCAAGACGGATCCAAGTGAGGTGAAATTCCCACAAGGTGTATTAATTATAGTGAGGTGAAATCTCCTCAAAGCAGATCCAAACAAGGTGAAATCCCTCAAACGAGGATCAAAGTGAGGTGAAATGACTGAAATCTCAAAGCGGATCCAAATGAAGGGAAATCTCCCCAAGGGGATTTAGTCCCCTAGAAAACAATCATGTGTGGTAGCAAAGCTATGCATTTACAATTAAGCTCAAAAAGGTATCAAACCAAAAAAGAGAAACAAAAGAACCATGTTACTAACAGCAGAAATAGCAAAGACAAAACACAATTAACACTTAAGTAATGAAACTTGGAGAATTTGGAAAAACAAATATATAGAGCCCGACACTCAGTTTCTCCTTGCACCTCCAGAACAGCAAGTCATTTGCAACTTGGCCATGGTAATCAAAGCTGAATCTAACTTTAGCTATTCTCTTACGGTCCCCTCCTAACATTTTACCTTTCCCATCATATAATCAAACCTCATTCCCCTTGCTAAATTTTTGCTAGCCTATCTCATATATATGCAATAACATTTGTGTTCCAGTAGTAGTAATTACCAATTGGAATTTACCTCCTTTTCCATGAGATCCTTCTCTTCTCCCAGCTTCTTTCCCTGTTCTTGCATTACAGCCACACCAGCATGGGCAATCTGGTGTTGGGCTTTATAAACAGTAGTACTTTTCATTTCTTTTCCGATATGAGGTCCAAACAATTTTTGTTTATATAAAAGACTCCTCCTTGCTGGTTTTGACAGCTACAGCTAAAGGATATTGTGTCCATCGATTAATAAATAGGATCTCCAACAAGGTTAAAGATACTGTTGCAAACAAAAACATAATGTTGCACACTTTCTCGTAGGACTATATATAGAACCAACCATATGGGCCTCTTCAATTTTCACCTGAACTTTTACTAGTCATCTTCAGTATAACAAAATTGAGCCTGCATCTAACTTATGAGAAGACTCGTCAAACTCACTTTCTATCTTACTTGAAAACAAACATACAGAGGCAGCAAGGAAGAAATTACCCATATAAAGATTGATAATATGTTACAAAACTAGCAGAGAGATGGCCATACCTTCTCAATGAGAGCTGTCATGGTTTCCATCATGAACTGCGTCTGCACCAATTATGTAAATATTAATCACGTGAGATAAATCCAGTATCTCACACTTGCAATACGAGACAAGCAAAAGAATTCATAACATTATTCTGGTCTACAAGAGTAAAATAGAGACGGAGAGAGAACCCAAAACAAAACAAACAAAATGAACAAAATGAACAAATGAAGAAAGGCCATGTACATAATATGCAGGTTGCAGATGAAGAGTAAACCATAAGATCATCTTTGAAAACTTAAACACTATTATAAGTTCACATACTATTTAGATTGTCACGGTTCAAGGTTTAAAAGTTAAACTAGCTTTGAAATTTAACTTTTCTGTCATAAGTTCACATAAGTTCACATGAGTTCTATATATGAATCGATCATTTTAATTTACTTTTTCTCATATGCAGGGGCATCTTCTGAACTTGTTATGGAACCAAACAATACAGACTTTTAATTCCACGGTTTGAGAGACCTTACCTTCTTAGCAAGGAAAATTACAGCATCAACTGTACCCTCTGCATATATTGATCTACCACAAACATTATGCTGAAACTCAAAAGAAACTCTACAAAGGAGAAAGTATTCAAAGGAACAAGATTAAAACATTACACAAAAAGCAAACCTAGTCATTTCCTTTGGGATGTCCCAGAGTTTCAGGTATAAAGTAATAAGACACGATCAAAAGTATGTAACACCAAAATGAACCTATATTAACTCAAGATAGCAAACAAAGATGATGAGAACACACCGCTTCCCCACTATAATTCATGTAAGCTTGAGGCTTCACCACCAAAATTGGTTCCTCTCCAATGGAACCTGTACTGATCACACCAAGAAATCTGAATGAACACCAACACGTATAAGAGTATGAAAATAAAATTTACAAGGACTGAAGACCGACCTATTCCAACCAGTGCCTTTGACTGAATTGTATTCATCACAATGCCCTGCATTTTGGAAATACTATCTATCATTTCAAAACCAACCTGAGATGCAAAAACCACATGAAAAAGCTTAGTCTTTGCATAGCACATAATCGAAAAATAACTAAACAAATAAACACATGAGCAAATTTACATTGTGCCTAGTTCCATGGTACTTATTTCCAGGGTTACCCAATCCAACAATCATCCGTGGAGTGTATTCCACTTTAAATCTATCGCTATTCTCCGGCAAGGAAGCTTGTACAGAAAAACTTGTTGAAACTGAACACTTATTCAGAAAACCAGTTCTACCGGGTCTTCGTGGATATGATATATGCAACACGTTTACATGCACAAAACCAGGACAAACATATCAGATTACAATTTGTGGAGAAATTGGCCAGTAACAAAAAAGCAAAGTAGGTTTCACTTACAGGGTACCGAGAGCTTCTTCGGTTCGAGGCAATGGCGGTGACAGCGAGCTCCAAAGGGTGGGAAGACTAGTCGCAGAGGAAAGAGAGAGACCGCTACCATGGATAGAATATAGCAACTAGTACAATGAGAGCTCTATATGGTTCTTATTAGAACCCAAGTAGATGCGTTTTGCAACAAAGGGATGACTGATTAATTGAGAATATATTGAAGCAGCTATGAAGAGCCATTACATGGATAGCAAAAGTATAAAGAAATCAATTTAAGAAAACCCATACAAATTTAAGGAGACAAGTGATGAAACAAGATTCCTCACCTCGATGTATAAAATGAAGAAGGTGGAGAGTGAAACTGGAACAGCTGCCGGGTTTGAGATCTGTAAATTTTGAGATCTCGCCGCACTTGATGTTGACCTTTTCGAGCTTGCAGGGGTACAAGGAGAAGTAGCCGTCGGTGAAAATCTTTGCGTTCAACCTCACAGCAGCCATCGATTTCCCATATTTGACTGACAGATTGAGAGAAGGATTGGTTCATAGAAGCAATCGATTTCCCCAATTCGAGAGAGAGATTGAGAGAAGGGTTCTTTTCCTTCTTTTAGTCTTCCGAGATCCGAGAGAGAGAGAGAGAGAGAGCTTGCTCATGGAGGTGATGGCGCCGGCAAAGGGGCGGAGGCGGTCAATGAGAGAGAGAGATAGTAGCGGGAGTGAGCGGAGGAGGGGGAAGTGGTGGTGGTCGTGGAAAGAGAGT
The DNA here is from genome assembly GCF_958449725.1 of Rosa rugosa. Lineage (NCBI taxonomy): Eukaryota > Viridiplantae > Streptophyta > Magnoliopsida > Rosales > Rosaceae > Rosa > Rosa rugosa. Next base: position 18,491,819 of record NC_084826.1, on the reverse strand, counting down.
GGGAGAGAAGGAGGAGAGGGCTAGGGTTCGGGGAATAGCAAGAGAGAAAATGGTCGCCAGTTTTCAATTGTGAAGTTAGAGATAAAGTGAGTTGGAAAAATTAGAAGTGTGGGAATGAAAATTTTGTTCCCCACGTTCTTGAAAATTTTTAACTTAGTCTTTCAGCGCGTTTTTGAAAATTTTTGAATGAAATATAGACATCAGTCAACAGTAAAAAACGATGTCAGATATATGCATACAAATCGGTTTTTGAGGAATCGATGTTAATGACATTGTTTTACATCGCGTGTATTTCTCACCGATTTAATTGTCATGATGTCTATGAGCATAATTCTAGTAGTGTCTATATAGTTTCGGAACAAAATTCTATATTTAGAAATGTAGTAAACAAAATTCAAATTTAAAGCACCAATTTTCACATGCCCAAGATATCTAATCTCCATATCATCTGATCAGATTTAGAAGAATTTATAGAAACAAAAGTTTAGACTAAAAGCAGATTCACTCATAATTTAAAAACTTTCCAATTCTGTATAGTTTCAGAACAACAAAGATTTGATTTTTTCTACATCAAACTGAAAATTGATACGATTAGAACGAAAAGGAGAGAACTCACCGGAGTACTAATTAAGCCCACCGACCTAGGGGAAGAAAGAAACTTCAGAACCAATTTGCAGAAATCGAGAGAGCGTTTGAATTTGCGATTCGAATTTGAAGAAGGTGATAGTAGCTCCAGATCGCCGGAGCCTAGCTCCAGATCCATGACCTCAACTCGCATACCAGATCCACAACCTGCACTCACATACCAGATCTTGTGGACGACAAGGATGACGATCTGGCCGCTGCAGAAGATGGAGGAGACTCTGACCATGGTCGATGAAGCCATTCCCTCCGGTGACGCACACCGCCTCCGGCCCGACCCGCATCAGAGATCTCGACAATGAATTCGAACTATGGAGAGGCTCAATCACTCTCTCCTGGCAACCTGACGACCAATTCGAACAGTGGAGAGGCTCGATCACTCTCTCCCGACGGTAGTTAGCTCCGGTGGTCTAAGAGCTCCTGATAAAGGTTTGTGGTTACGGGTATGGGGGAGAGAGGGAGGGAGGAAGAGAGAGACAGTTTGTTTTGTTTGTAGAGGGGCAGAATTGTCATCGATGAAATAACTTGAAGATGGAAGTGGCTTTATGTGTACAAAAAAACTTTGGTAGCCTTATGGCCAATTAAAGTTTTAAACTGACACTTACGAGTAATTTTCTACAAAAAAAAAAAGTTAGAATACTCATAATTCTCCATCATTAGATTCAACCAAATAGTAGTTGTGCTCAACTAAGTTTAATTTAATTGACTATTAAAGCATGACTTACTAGTTGTCTCTAAGAAACTGGTATATTTCTTTGGGAAAATTTCGCAAACAGTACACCAAGTAAAGACCACTAATAATTCTTATACATAAAGTTCCAAACCAAACATTTCGGTACACGAAATCTGAAACTCGACCCACTATCAGTACACGACGTCAATTTTTGACACCAAAATGTCCATTATGCCCTCAGTTCTTTTTTTTTTAATAATTTTTTTTTCTGTTATTTTTTTTTTCCTTCGTTTTTATCTCTTTCTTCTTCCTTCTTCCGGGCTCACTCCCTCGCTTCCAACGCCGCCTTCCTCACCTCCACGCTCACTCCCTCGCTTCCAACGCCGCCCTTGCCCTCCAATTGAACACCCATTCCTCCACCTGAGAGCAGGTTCTGCTCTAAATTTAGTAGCTGGGTTAACAGAGGTGGGTGAGCTCGGGCTTCTTCTCACATGAAAACAGAGGTGGGTTTCGTGGAGCCGGAAGAAGGAAAAAGAAAGAGATAAAAACGAAGGAAAAACAAATTATTAAAAAAAAAAAAACTGAGGGCATAATGGACATTTTTGTGTCAAAAATTGACGTCGTGTACTGATAGTGGGTCGAGTTTCAGATTTCGTGTACCGAAATGTTTGGTTTGGAACTTTATGTATAAGAATTATTAGTGGCCTTTACTTGGTGTATTGTTTGTGAAATTTTCCCTATTTCTTTTAATGACTATATATAGTACTTTTATCTCATAAAGAAAAAAAAACTGCAGTATTTATTTTATCCCATAAAAATTATAACAAATTACATATAAGTGTCATTTTGAGACTTTAATTAGTCACAAGGCCACCTAAACTTTTTTTTTTTTTTACACATAAGGCCACTTTAGAGCCCAAAACCATAAGCTTCCTTTTGTGCTATTCCTATCTTGCCCTCAACCCCCTTCCTCTCTCTTCTTCGATAGAACTGATATGTATTTGAAACAGATCGCATTCTCATCTCTCTCTCCCCTTCACAAACTGATACGACAACGATGCAGACCTCACGATCTCACCGGCGAAGTACCTAATCGTCGAACGGTGAGTAGATTTCTAGCCTGGCCCGAAGCATCTGGTTCTCCACAAGCGAGTTAACCTGAAGACCTTGGATAGTGGTACCGCAATTTGAGCTCGGAAGATCCGTCGGCACATCATCGGTGACGCTTCTCCTTCATATTGTTCTCCATCGGTAACCTTCAGCTCCGGTTATCCTCATTTTCCTCTAGAACGTCGTCCAGAATATGTCGGCTTGTGGTCGACTTCTCCGGCGAAGGCCGACAGCCGCGACCAGAGGAGGATGTCTTCAATGCGTGTGGAGTCATCGTCCAAATTAAGCGTGTAGCTAATGCCGCCATCCACCGATTCTGAAATTGAGATTCCGGCACCGGTCCCTGATTTCCAGAATCCCCACCGCTTTTCGGCTTTCCGAACCTTCAACACTAAATTCCGGCAATTACTGCTACTTTAACTGGCTTCGCTTTATCATCGACCTTAGCCCCTAGAAAGTTTTCTTCAATGGTCTGGTGAGAGCCCTGTTTTTCAATTTTTCAATCATTTTGAAACCTAGTTTTCTAATACAAGTTTTTTTGTTTCAATTTGAAGGGTTGGATCATCTTGAAGGGTTGGAGATTTGGAATTTGACTGTTATATGTTTTCGTTTTGCTGAGTTTTTGATTTTTGTATAGATTTGAGGGTTGAATTATGTATTGTTGCTGTTTTTGGAAAAGGTAAACTCATTTGTTGAAATTTGTCATTCAATTTGATAGCCTTGGTTTGATTTCGGTAATTCCTACGGATTTTACGACTTACTCTAGTGAATGATGCTCATGGATACAACAATATGTTGATGGATTATGACATGTGCAATACATACAAGTTTGAGCAGATCAAAGGCTTGATATTGTAAATTTATAGTTGTTTTAATATTTCATAGTGGCTTTTGTGTTGGCTCGTAATAGCTTTCTCAGTCGGTGAGAGTAGCTTTGTTAGTCTTTAGTAATAGCTTTATCAATCTATACGAACAACTTTTGTTTTGCTTGGTAGTAGCTTTTAGTGTTGGTGAGGGTAGTATTTGGTGATGGTTAGAGTAGCTTTTGGTGATGGTTAGAGTAGCTTTTTGGTGTTTTTTTTTTTTTTTTTTTTTTAATGTTAGTGAAAGTAGTTTTTAGTGTTGGTGAAAGTAGCTTTTGTTACTGGTGACAGTAGTTTTTATCGTTGGTAGAGTAGCTTTCTGATGTTAGTGATAATAACTTTTGTTGTTGGTGATAGTAGCTTTTAGTGTTGGTGAGAGTAGTTTTTGTTGTTGATGACAGTAGCTTTTGTTTCATTACTGGTGACAGTAGCTTTTGTGACCTCGTCGGAGGTCACCGGCAATCTCAGCAGAGTAGCTTTTGTTGCTAGTGAAAGTATCTTTTAGTACTAGTGACAGTAGCTTTTGTGGTCGTCGAAGACCTCGTCGGAGTTCCCGGAAAAGCGCCAGAGACCCTACCAGAGTTGGCCGGAGACTTCACCGGAGAGGAAAGAAAGAATGATTGTTGACTTTTTACTCTAGTGGCATTTACATAAATATGTTAGTTTTTATATCCAAAATATAACATAATTTTTAATCTAGTGGCCTTATGTGAGATAAAAATAGTTAGTGGCCCTATGGCTAAAGAAACATTCGAAAATAGCCTTATATGTAATTAGCCCATAATTTATCAGGTTGACTAGAAATTTGCAAAAATGATCTACTCATATATATCTAAAAATTGAACGGTTAAGATGTGAATATGTGATCGAAAAGTAAATCTAATAAGCGATCCCTTAAAATGGCCAAAAAAAGAATCCCTTACCAGAAGGGCTGTGTTTTTCCGAATGACAGCAAAGTGAGCATAACGTGGCCACGTAGGTACGTAAGAAACTCTTCCAAAACAGAAACCCTAATCCTCAGTTCTAGTTTAGACTTTCACGATAGGATAGTGGTAACGGCGTCCTAGAAAAAAGTCATTTATCGCCTCTTAAAACGAATTCCACTAGTAAAAAAATTCTGCTCATCCTTATCTCCATCGTTTCATATTAGCAGCTAGCATAGCATCTGATCTAGCGCATCGTCTTTTTCTCCTTCAATGGCTACTATCCAAGACGACAAGACAGTCACTGGCTATCCGGTTCAGCCGGGTCAAGTCCCTACCGGTTACCGATCCGCTCCGCCCTATCCCTTCCCACCACCACCACCACCACCGGAGTTCCACTACAACCCCCAGCCCGCTGGGCCCAATAAGCCCACCTCCTTCGTCCGCGTCCTGATGGGATTCTTCGCCGTATCTGCAGTCATTATCTTAATAACCTTCTTGAATTGGCTGGTGATGCACCCTAAACTCCCGGAGTTCAAGGTCGAATCGGCCACCGTGTCCCTACTCAACGTGACTCGCTCCGAGTTAACGGCCACGTGGGACATCAGCCTCCTCTCCACCAACCCCAACAAGAAACTCAGAATCAACTACGACCACGTCGAGGCCTCGATTGTCTACGGCGACCACAACCACATCAGGCTCGGGAGAACGCCGTTGCGTCCCTTCGTTGTGAACCATAGGAACCAGACACGTATAGACATGAAACTCGGAGCGGTGAGTGAATGGGTCGGCAATGACGTGGCGAATGAAATCTCCGACGACAGGTCTCGGGGATTGGTGACTTTTGGAGTCAGGCTGATGGCTTCTGTGAGGTTTAAGTGTGGACTATGGCTGTCGAAATCCCGTTTGTTGCTGGTCACCTGCGATCGGGTCGATTTAGGGTTTTCTCCGAATAATGGGACCGGCTCGTTGACGGGTCAGTCGAGGGAGTGCCGGGTTCACTTCTATTCATTGTTTTGAGCTGTGAGTAAGAGTTAGTATTCAGATGGTTTTCTGGTAAGCTCAAACTTTTTGAAGCAATTGGGGTCCTTGTTTGTGATTTTGAGCTATGGATTATATGGGAGATTTTCTCGATTCTTTGTTCTGTTTTGCATTGTTAATACAGTGCCTTTGTTCTTTCAAACTAGATTTTATTACTAGATGCTGAAGTTTATATTCTGAACAATTTGCATTGAGTTATGATATACTAGCTAGTTGTCTCCGAGCATTGACTTTGAAGATAATATCTTTCTTGTAGTGGCGTATTTCCCTGCCCAGGCCTATGTAGTGACCTCAATCAAGCTATTATCTTCCTTGCTTTTGTTCAAAGTAGTGAAGCTTCAAAAGAACTATAAAGCAAGTTGTTTTTAGTATTGGAGTTGTGGTTTCCAAGCTTTCATGCTAGATCATTTCTTTTATGTGCTTAATGCTGGTTTTAGTGCTCAAGTTGTCATTCTATATGTGCTGGTCAAGTCGATGATATTGGAAACTGTATATCGTTCTTCCTAGGAACGCTGATCTACTAGCGACTCCCAGGTGGTGGGATTTTGGGAATATATTGATAAATTGCTGATGTCTTTGCTTTTAGGCTTTAGTCATGTAGTGGTCTTCCATATCAGTTCTAGTTATAGGAATTTAGTTTTTATGCTTCTATGCTCATGATGCAACTGTTCTGCTGACTGTCCTTGTAATGGTTAAATTGTACTTTGGACACTAATATTTGATACAATTTGTGAAAGGATAAATCGGAGCGGTTCAGTAAATGATCCGGTTTTAATCGGTCTTGATCCTTTCTTTCAAAAGTCTCTACGTTAATGTTTGTTTTTGCTTTCAATAATCTCGATTGCCTTTGTAATAATTCTTAATCAATAAATTTATTCATTCCTCACGATTCTTACTTAACAAGTTTATTCACTTCATACAAATGAAACTCCCTCTCAACCCTAGCCTCCGCTGGCAAGCATTTTCATGGCGAATGATTGTGCACCGCCCGGTCGACGTCAATTTTTGGACTCCAAGAACAAGCATTTGGCGTTGCCCCTCAAATGGATCGAGTCTTCGATCTGCTTCCTCTCCTCCTGTGACCTCTCAGGGTGGAGGTGGATGGCCAGTTTCTTGGCTCACCACTGATCTATGCCTGCAACAGGGGACATCTTTTTGGACCGTGGGAGGCTCAGACCACCTAGGGGATGCCTCAAGATCACGAGACCTGACTGTGATCGAGGTTTGTGCAATGATCGTGCCAGTGAAGAATGGCGTGACTGAGTAGGTTCGATGGCGCTAGCTGGACGCTGCAAACAACGAAGCGATATGAGGGCTTTGGGCAGTGGCTCGCTTTCTGTGCCCAGGCCGGAGTGTCGATTTTAATTCGGTGTGCAGAAGGGGAAGAGAACGACCTTGGGACTGGTGCGACCTGGTCTGGGAATCTGGTGGCGAGATTGGATTTGTGTGAAGGTCTGATATGTCGCTCTGTCTTGGCATTTAGATGCACTGGAACGTAGGTGGGGATCGGCGTGGAGGATGACGGGAAGCAAGCAACGACGACAGTATTGGTGGCGACCGGGATAGATGAAGGAGATTGGGTGCCCATATCAGTTGGGAGGCCCAAGTCCAATTGGGTTCCCAAACCAATGCCGAGGCCCAATTGGGCGCCCAAACCAAGTTGGATGTACAAACAAATTCTGCAGCCCAATTGGGTGTTCCAATTGTTTCAGCATGTTACTTGTATTTGGGCTCATCTGTGGACCTAAATCATGGGCTCTAGTTTTCTAGGGTTTCGTATTTGAGATCCCCGCGGCTTGATTCAACAAACTACGTCTATGTTTGACTTTGGTGGTACTGGTGAATCTTTTGGAGTAGTACTGATGGATGATACACGCTATTCTGTAAGGGCGGAGCATGAAATGTCAAATGACTGGACATATCTCTATGTACCACCGTGGGTACTACCACATCTTCTAGTGCTGTCTGTAGATGGTAGCGGAAGGGTATGTAATGACCATTTTGGCCTTAGGCTAACACAAATTTCTGGAAATTTGATAACACTCCACGAATGTTATCTGGAAGTGTTATGATATGATTGTAACCAACTCTATTTGAGTTTCTATCTATAAAATTATTTCTTGGTTCAAAAAAGAAATTAAAAAGTTTATTCATTCTCTTCAAAAAATAAGCTGCTTGTCTTTATTTAAAGCTATGAGATTCAAAATAATGCTGATTTTATTTTTTGTTCTAAAAGTATTGGAGTTGTGGTTACTAAAGCTTCTTCGGTTTCCTTGATGCTAGAGTTGGCATTGGAGCGATGTACTGTGAATTGTGGTCTTAGAGATCAGTTCTTCTCATAGGAGTTTAAGGTATATCTGGCAATGCTGATGGCGTATGTAACTGTTAGTTTGGTGGTAATAATGATTGTGATGTACTGATAAAATTGATACATTAAGGGTAAGGAACGAAGGATAAAGGGAGCGTTTTCAGTAGAGAATGCAGTTGCAACTGGTTCGAGAAGAACTGATATTAGAGCTGAAACCAGCTATATATACTAGAGCTGGAGAGCACAGATTACAGACACGTGGCACAGAATAATTGGCGATTATGAAACATGAACTAGTTAGATTAATAATCTGTAGTACTCCTGCTTCGTGCCTTAGTTTTCCCGTAGTTTTGGCTATAGTATTGAAGTTTATGCTTAGTTCTTTAACCTTATACTTTAGTTAGTTTAACTTGAGGTACCTGGAGTCTGAATATTGTCTGAGATGATGTTTTAGTGTAGGTAGATGACGAGGTATATTTGATGGATTAAACTTGTGATTAACCTTGGTACCTGGGTGCTCTACTGCTATTTTTATTAGGTTGCTTTCTTTCTTCGCATGCTTTCGCGCATTAAAAAAAAATGTCTTCTGGGGCGCCGAACGTCTCGACTAGTCCTTTTTTATTGCCGTAGCAGTCCCGCTAACGGTAGTCCTTGCCCCTCATTTTGCTGTGCCAGTTTCCCTGCCAGGGAGACAGCTAAGCTTCGTCTAGCCGTGAAAAATTCTGTATTGATCGACCTGTGTGACACTAGCCAATCAATTCATTCGAGGTACAATTGCCAAGTAACAAGTTTATTTGAAAATATTGAGCTATAGCTTAAACTTGTATTTTGTTAAACACTAACTTGATCAAACTTTATTGGATGCTCGGCTATCACTTATATACATCGTCTGGTATAAATACTGGAATTAAATGTACCGGTTATTGATGATGCTCCGGTTTTATTTAACACAAAAATTCGAACCTATCAAGATGATGAAAGTGATATCCATTCCTGATATGTTAGATGGGAAAATGCATGTGGCTGCTGGGCTACATCTTTTAGTTCTGGTCGTTGAAATAAAAGCCCGAATGCTGGGCTTTACAGTCACCATCCTTAATATTCCTCACTCGGTCATTTTCAGTTAATTGTAAGCCATTCTTCTTCGTCTGCTCTGTTTAAAATAAAATAAATATTGTAAATGGAGAGTTGGAGACTGCCATTCCACATTACCACTTCTCTAATTCAATTAACGAATTTGAATCTCTATTCACTTATGATACGTGACAATGATGACTTGCATTCGAAATTAAAGCATCCTTTCAGTATACGCATTGTGCTTCCTGCTAACTAATTGGTCTATCAACTTGCTCACATCTAAATGACGTGATTTTTTTTTATTTTTTTTATAAGAAAAATACTGAATTGGAAGTCACTAGGGCATCCCGAGTTTATAATATCAAACAACACGACTTTACAAGCCTCCAAAGGTACTGAGTTAGACCAAACATGGCCATTTACAAGACTATAACCTAAACTAGCAACAACATATGCCACAAAATTTGTTTCTCTCAGAATATGTCTAAAAGAACTGGTTTCAAACTTCAATGCAGGTTTCTTGATGTCTTGAATAATCTTCTGAATTCTCCATGGTGTAGAAGAGGCTCCATTGACACAGACAATAATCAACTTATATCAATATACGTGATTGATAAAATAGTATAACAATTCTTGCATCAGAATTTATGATTTACCCCTTAAGGTTTACGCCTCAAAAAATGATGTTATTGAGAAAAGGGCTAAATACTGTTTAGTACCCTGTGGTTTTGGTCGAACATCAATTCAGTCCCTCGACTTTCAATTTCATCAAAAACACCCCCGCACTATCATATTCTCGTCCAATAGGTCCTTCCGACTCAATTCCGTCAATTTCAGACGTTAAGTGCTGATATGGCATTTCCAACTCATCAAAAGTGGGGCCCACACGGAAATGAAATTCCCAAACTGACCCTAGGCAACAGAATATAGAAAAATCCAAAATTAATTCTAACTTTGAGGTTGAGGAGACTCGAACCCCTCCCAAAGCATATGCAGATGAATGACCCAACCACCAGACCACTTGCATGGTTTTAGTATATTACAAACAAAAATAATATACATATCTGAATCAATTCGTGAATATACCTCCTCCATTTATTATTCTGAATAATTCTCTCTCTCTCTCTCTCTCGTGTTTTCCATGTTTAATTCCAATTCTCTTCCTTCCAATTCTCTCACATACACACTATTTGCCCCTTTATCTTCTCCCCCAATCTAATTTTGGCAACCCACGTCTTTCCCAACAAGAGAGAAAGAGAGAGACCCAGAAAGACCACTCCTTTTCTTGATTTTAGAGAGAGGGAGAGGGAGGCAGAGACAAAACCCAGAAAGATTCTTCATTTCTTATGAATTGGGTAGTCTAAAGCATTGGAATTCTGAGCATTTCCTAGAGAGCATTATTACAATCCCCTTCAGTCTTGGCGAGAGACATATGAAGGTCCGTTGTTTGATAAACCCCGAACAAAGAAAACCCGATTCCATCAGGAACAAAGACGACGTGGCATCATCCCGTCCCCAATTTTCGAATGACGATGATGGCAAACTTGAATTCGAAATTAGGGTTGTTCCGATTAGGGACACGGTGGCTGAGCAGTACTGGGAGTGGGCCAGGGAAGAGGGTCGCGGCGGTTTGGGGCAATGGAGACTACGGGAGGCTCGGATTAGGGAGCTTGGACTCTCAGTGGAGCCCTACCCCTCTGCTCTGCTCTGCATTTCAGGACCAAAGCCTTGAAGCCGTTGCTTGCGGCGGAGCTCACACTCTGTTCTTATGAATTGGAATTAAACACGCGAGAGAGAGAGAGAATTAATCAGCATAATAAATGGAGGAGGTATATTCACGAATTGATTCAGATATATATATTATTTTTGTTTGTAATATACCAAAACCATGCAAGTGGTCTGGTGGTTGGGTCATTCATCTGCATATGCTTTGGGAGGGGTTCGAGTCTCCTCAACCTCAAAGTTAGAATTAATTTTGGATTTTTCTATATTCTGTTGCCCAGGGTCAGTTTGGGAATTTCATTTCCGTGTGGGCCTCACTTTTGATGAGTTGGAAATGCCATATCAGCACTTAACGTCTGAAATTGACGGAATTGAGTCGGAGGGACCTATTGGACGAGAATATGATAGTGCGGGGGTGTTTTTGATGAAATTGAAAGTCGAGGGACTGAATTGATGTTCGACCAAAACCACAGGGTACTAAACAGTATTTAGTCCTTGAGAAAACAACTCAGTTGCATTTTCCAAGGGGATGCGAAGTAAAAATTCCTAGTGTTTGAATTTACGTTTATTTTTCGGTCTAGGTCCCTCTCCACCAAAAAAAATATATATGAGAGTACAGGGTTCAGATTTTCCGTCTTTCCACTTTTGGCAATTTTTTTTTTCCTAACCGTGTGTACAGTGTACTTAACAAATATTGAAAAAAAAACAAATTAGGTCTTAACAAAGAGCTAAATTTTAAACCACAAATTTGCAACTCTAAACTTTTTAAAAACAGTTCATGATCCTAAGTCATGTAACAAAGATATTATGTCAAGTCATGTTTCATAAAAAATTGATAAAAAAGTTGTGCCTTAAATATGAATTACAGTATGAATATATAACCATATGGTGTGCCTCAAGTTGATAAATCATTTCGCAATTGACTATATTACTAATTCTCATCACACTGTTCATCGGTTTAGTAACAATGTCGACTCAAGCCGAGCCAACTAGGGATGGCAATGGGGCGGGTTGGGGATGGGATCACAATACCATCCCTATCCCCGGGGTCATTCTCTACCCCCCATCCCCAATAAAAATATATTGGGGATTCCCCATCCCCATCCCCACTGGGGACTAAGCCTCCAAACCCGCCCCAAATTCCCAATAAGAATTTAATAAATAAAATAATTTTTTCTCATATTGTCTTTTTTAAAATCAAAATCTACAACAAATAAATTTAAAACATGATTAGATTCATAAATCATAATTCAATGAGTGCAAAAGTCAAAATATCATTAAAGTAAAAGTGTAGCCATTAAAGTAAAGTAGTAAATAATATATTTGTGATTTATATTATAAAAAATAAATTAAAATATATGTATATATTATTGGGGCGGGTTTGGGGATGTGGATCACAATACCATCCTCGCCCCATCCCCAATTTTCGATAGCAGGGATTGGGGATCCCCATCCCCATTCCCCATTTGTCCCCGAATTCTCCCCCCATTAGGGGGGGGTATCCAATGGAGCTCCGCCCCGCTTGGGATTTTTGCCATCCCTAGAGCCAACAATGTGAAATGACGATTTTGCCTTTTTTTTTTTTCCGCCCTAGGTATAAAAATCCGATCTTCTTTCCTCTCTCTTGCTCTCCTTGCTCTCTATCTCAAATCTCGATCAAAAGATTTGATTGAGATTGAGCCAGTTGCACTAAGTGATAGAGAGAGACAGGGACGATTGTTCTTCTACCCTGTTCTTATTTTCATTTTTTTGCTGGATGCAGACAGAGAGAGAGAGAGAGCGAAGAGTGCAGAGGAGAATAGAGGGAAGCTGTCAGGGAGACCATCAAACCAGGGTTTTACTGTTGCAACGATACAGAGAAATTTCCCCCAAACGATCTCTCTCCAGATGCTTCGTCTTCGATCAAGTTTTAATTTCATAGGTACTATAGCTTCAATCTTTTGCTTTGTGCCTCTTCTTATCTGGGTATTGCTTGCTTTCTGGGTTCGTCAAGTAATTGGTCTTGTGTTTCGTAAATTTGTGCTCTTGGAGTAAATTATGGTGTTGTTTCTCAACTGATATGAGTTTGATTTGTGAGATTTGGTGAATTTTAGAGACATATTTGGTTATTTTAGTTTGCATGTGATTTTGTTGAATTTTTTCTTAGTTTCTGGGAGTTGTTCTTCGTACTGTGCTCAACAGAGAATCGGAGTTTAGATAGGATATTTTTGTTTTTCTCTGTAAATTTTCTATACGAGTATGATTTTTGAATTCTGATACAAGCTTTGTGCTTTCATAGCCATTAACGCAATATAAGAGCTTAGTTGAGTAAGGGAAACTGCAACATGATCCAAACCAAGAAGCCGTGGCTTCTCAATTGAAAAACTTGCTCAAGAGGTCAGGGCAGTATGAGAAAGATATGGAGGAATATCATGCAAGAGTTTTTCAATTTTAAGCTTAATTTTTAAGTTTGAGGATTGAAAGCTTGAATCTTTATTTTCAAGTTTTGCGATCAAGCCTTGCGAATTGGGAGAACAAGAGAGTGTGGCGGAGGATTTTAATGGAGGAAGCTGAGAATAAGCAGAAGATAAGCAGAAGGACGACATGTGGACATCAATGAACAACCAAAGGAACAAGCTTTTCCAGACATGGATGTCCAAGGCTCCTACAAGATTGTGGAATAAAATTTAGTTTTAAGTAGTGAAACTGTATAAAATATTTAAAAAGTGTTCAAACCATTATGCTATTAGCAATGTAAAAATTTTCCATATAGCTCTAACAGCTTTTTCTCTAACCTAGCCGGCAACTAGGGTTTCTAGTTCGGCGGCGGCGACGTCATCCTTCGGGCTGGACCCCGTCGAGAGTAGTGGCAGCTGCCGTCTGGTCCTCTTCATGATTCGAGGCTTTCTTCTGATCGATTCGTGCATAGTTTTTGTCGGAGCTTGTCGCTAGGTTTGTCAACGATCTAGTGCAGGCGATGGTGTGACTCGAATCTTGAAGATTGCTCAGCTTGATTCTTGCATTGAGTGGATCGACGGTGTTCTAGGGAGTTAGAAGAGGTTTTGCACCAGCTTGGGCTCCCTGGTTTTCAGCCTTGGTCGAGTGTCATGGTGTGGACGAGTAGCGTGCAGGTTAGAAAGTAGCGCGGTCAGTCAAGCCGGGGAGGCAAGGGGGCGTGCTTCTTGTTCTGGCGAATTGGTGCACTCGATCTGATGTTGTGGTCGAAAGGTTTGCCATCGGAAGACATGACGGCGGCGGAGGCAGCAGTGCAGGGAGGCCCCTCCTCCGTTTTCTTAGGTTTGGGTCTGGATCTTTGGGCCTGGGCTCAATTTTCGGTTGATGGGGCAGGGGAGCTTTCCTGCTAAAGAAGACTTGATTTGGGCTTGGGCCTACGGGCTTGAGCTTAGGTCAAGGTAATCTGGGCCCTAATGTATTAGGATATTGAGTCTGTGTGATGTTGGATTAACTTCTATGAGTCATCTATGACGTTTCTAGTGTTTTGCTTGTACCACAATTGCGTGATTGATAAGTGATGGCTAATTGAATGATTTATTTTCTATAGAAGCCGAGGTTTTTTCATTCTTGTATAGGCTCGCTTAAATGTGAGCATCCTAGTGATCTTAATGGTTTGCTCTAGCTTAGGTAAGTAATTCGGATTTTCTTGCCGGATTTCTTATGTAAGTTTTTGTAGACTCTAGCCTTTGACTATAAATCTAATGAATTCAACTTCTAATTTAAAAAAAAAAGATTATGCTATTACGTTCTTGTACTAGGTATTCATCAAATTCTATCCTTAACCCTCTACATAGCTCTCTCTAGGCGAATGACAAAATGGAAGCATAATTGATCTAAATTCTCAACAAAAAGAGATTGGATGTTAAAGTTTCTAGCAATGTTATAATATATATTTTGTACTCTTCGAGATTACGAGCATAAATCTGCCAGGCCAAAAGACATTACCGTTGGAAGGTGAGAGCAAAAGAAAGTTGCAGCCCATTTTTATTAATTTCCCCCCTTTTTCATTGTATTTAGACTCTTTAAGCATAGATATGGTCTTCAATATTTCGTTCTGTATAAACCTTTTGGATACTTATGAAGGCGCTATTTTTTTTTTTTTTTTGACAAGGTGGATACTTATGAAGTTAGGAGGTAGTCTGTGTAATTTATATCTCATTAGGTGTTTTTGTTTCATATACTACCTCTCTACTACGGTGGCACCTATTTGCATTTTTCTAATGAAGATTTCACATATTGGAAATGTTAAACCTCTTTGCACTACCCTTTTTGTGTTTGCTTTTGGCTGATCAAGCAAATGTTAATTGCAGTTCTTTGTAAATCTGAAATGAAACTGGCAGATCGATGACACCATCGAGTTAATTCCTGATAATAAGGTTAGTTGTCATTATGTATACGTCTTTACTTCCTTGGTTCTGTTTTTCATTTGACAGGAAAAGGAAGCAACTGTTATTGACGGTAATGAAACAGAAACGGGTCATATAATTGTCGCAGGTTTCTTTTGCACCATCAATTTGCAAAGACATATATATTCAAGTTGGGGAGGTGTCTATTTATTACTTTGTCTATCATGATGTTGATGAATAATATATTCTTAACAAACCCGCAGCATCGCACGGGAAGATTACCTAATCTCGAGTTACCGAGTGTTAAGGCCTTCTATGCAATTATTAGCAATAGAATAGTCATCTTATTTGGTTCGATGTTCTAGTAAGGAGAAAATGCATGGGAGAAGAACTTGTCCGACAAATCCACTTTAGCATGACCTAAATGAACTTTTGGAGACTTATGTTATGCAAATGACAACGGAGTTGGTTACAGAGTAATAATATACTTTAAAATATACACATGATTAGATTCCCAGACACGATAATGGCACGTTTACTTACTTGGAATGGAAAATAATCATGAATCGGAGACAAGTGGAATGGGAGAAGAAATGAATCGGTATTGATTCCGGAGGAATGATTCCTAAACTCATCTCCCCCCTTCGTAATCGAATTCCTGAGTATTCAGGAATCGATTCCTGATAAATAGGTGGGACCTACACCAATTCTGATTCCTTATGTGTTAGTAAACACATGAATTCTTTTACCTGGAATCATTCCGATTCCTTTATGTGTTAGTAAACACAGGGGTGTTTTTACTCCGTAATCATTCCATTACATTCCATTCCATTCCAAGTAAGTAAATATGCCCTAAGAGTGTCCACATTTGTATATCTCCAGTTGGGCATGATTAGGACGCTGGTGGATTTTGTGTATGAAAGAGATAGATATGAGAAATTTCTCTTATTGATCTTTTTAGGCATGTAAAAGTGACTTTGTTATATTGCCCCATGAATTGTGAAAGGAACAACTGACCAAGTATGAATTCAATATAATCTCTTTCCATGTTTTTAACGAGTGACAAATGACGGGGCCCTTTTGTCATTTCCCTAATTCCATTTTCATTGCACTCCTGATGGGAGTCATGGGACACAGTGGATAAACGACATTTTAAGCACTATAGTTCTGATATTGTGAATGATATTCAGAATTGAACCGATTTAGCCGACTCTTATAATAATTACAAAAAAATAAAAAAATTTGGGATGAGATTATGAGAAATTATATAAACTCCACAACAGACATCAAAATTAGTCCGTCTTAAGGGACATAATTTTCACTAAGAGGGTATATATTTAGCTCCACCCATAGTGATTTTGGTGGTCTCCGATCAGACTCATTAAACAGTAGGATTCCTTGTATGCAACTCTGAGTCGAATGTTGGACTCCCGAAAAAAAAGGTAAAGAGAGCGAGAGAAAAAGAAGGGGGAAAAAAACTCCATTGAAAGAAATCATGCATGTGTGTTGGAGACTCTAATTGGCACATTGATAGGTTAATTCTATCCACCTAAATAGATGCACAAAAATGCATATAACTTAACCATACAAGAGTGTAGAAAGTAGTATGGACAAGTAGGGATCATTCCCACAAGAGATTGTGGTCTAATAACTAATCTAAGATTCAAAATAATATAAAACATAAACTGTCCATTTAGAAAGAATGACTGGAAGACGACTCTAAACTACTCTAAATGTCACGAAAATTTACAAACAGACTATAGATAGCACAAGCTAACTACTAACAAAGTTTGGTGATATTTGAAGAAGTTTTGGTTGGTGAAATAATTATATAAAAACAAAACACTAAATGACTCCGAAAATAATAAAAAGAGGTTTTGATTTACGGTTTTGAAAATCAAAGAAATACAAGTTTGGGGTTTTGCATCCACCATCAATCAATCATGCAAACTAATTGTAATACCCCGAAAAATCCAAATTAAATTCCGTGGATTTTTTAGAAATGATTTCACGATAGTGGGAGCGAGTACGAGGCTCGGAGAAGTTGTGGAATTAGTTCGAACGATTAATTTTCGAAAACGAACGTTATTTAGGGGCTCGCGAAAGTTGACTTTTTATACGTTCAAAATTTGGGAAAACTTCCTTCATGAAAGTTGTAGAGCTTGTCGATACGATCTTGTGCATATGTGGAACGCAATATTCGGAGTTCGTATGAATACGTTATGAATATTTGAAAATTGAGATTTTTCTATAAATAGTCAAAAAATCCAAATTCTGTCATTAAGGACAGAAAAATTGGTTTTTTGCGGAACAGCCCCCGGTTCTCTCTCTCTCTCGCTCGAAAACCCTTCCCAGGCCGGCCGACCCGCTGACCCGACCCGGCCCCATCTCTCTCCTCCGGCGTTCTCCGGCCACGACCCGGCACTCACTATGATCGCCGCAAGCCGCCCAGCTGCCTGGTGCCCTCCGCTTGCCCCGCCGTCGTCGCCAAAGCTGGATCGAAGGAGCCCAGCCGTGCGAAACCGACCCGACCGGAGAACCAGTTTTTCGGCGTCTCCTCGGCCGATCCTTCCTATTTTCGTGATCTCCTCCTCCCCCTGATCATCCTCATATCCTCCTTGCACGACGATTTTGAGTGTAGAGTGAAGGATCACGAATTGAAAATTCGACGTCCCTGATTCAATCTGGAAATCTGATCAGACGGCCCAGATTAATCCAACTTCCAAGCATGATCTAGGACGATCTAGGCCGAACCAGACTTAGCTCCAGGTATGAAAGTTGATCACCCTTTTATTTTGAAGAAGTTTGTAGTTGACGACTTTTGCATCGGAGGTGGTTGACCCGGCGTTGACTGCCGCCGTTGACCACCGGTTGACCAGTAGCTTGTGGCGGCGCGTGGTGGCGCGTCCAGCCATATTTTGGTGTTTTGTTTTCAGTTTATTCATCTACGCATCGATACGGTCGTTTGGATATATTATAAGGTCATTTTGGAGAAAGTTGATGCATGCTAGGGTTTCGGTTTTTATGCATTACTTTCGGTTTACGATCTGCGAAGATCTGACCGTCGGTTTTGCTTCAAATTTTAATATGTTGATCGTATGACTGTCCCGATGACTTTGTGTGGTCACGGGCGAAGATCCGACCGTTGGATCTTCGTATAATTGAGAAATGGTGATTCGGAAAGCGATTCGTGAGAATCCGACCGTCAGATTTTCGTATAATTTTGTGGAGATGTTTGTAAGGACGATTCAGGAAGATCTGACCGTTGGATCTTCGTGATAATTTTGGAGGATGATCCTGAGGGCGATCCGTGAGGATCTGACCGTTGGATCATCGTATAATTTCGATCCGACCGTTGGATCATCATTAAATTAGAATCTGACCGTTGGATTGTCGTTTGAGTATGTTTTTGAGTTGTTGGCTAAGTTAAGGTCATGTTTGATTAGGTGATTGACGGTCTCCCTTGGGTGAGCGGTTTCGGTGTGTATTGTGTTGAATTGAAGACGCAGCGGGAATATCGAGGTGAGTAAACCTCACGTGGTTCATATTACGAACCGAATAAATTTAATTACTTTATTTTGTCGTAATTGTGTGAAAATATTTATGAATTCATAAATATTTGTTTTAAATCATATGGGCTTGATCAACTACGGTCCATAGGTAAGTAAAATGTATTTAAACTATAAAAATGAATTTCACGATTTTATTGTGTGGACTATAGTTGGTATTAGTGATTATCCCTGAGCGGATAATTACGTATATATATATTTATGTGGAATATATATATGGATGGTGTGGCATTGTGGTATGTGGATTATTGAATTGAATATTTACATATGTCGGAAACATATATGTATTGGTAGAATTGTTGTGATGCAAACAATATTTGTGAGTGAGTTCATATATTGTTTTTGGGTATGACTTTTCGGGAAACAATATGTCGTGGGAAATGGTATTTCTATTGTTTTGAAAAGTGTTTGAGGATTTGGGGAGTTGCAGGTTGTGATTTCTCCTTTTGGGTTGGGAAACATTTCAGGTCCGGTATGACCATTTTAAATGTTTTAATCTGACGACCGGTGGTCTGAGGATTTGAGAGTCACAGGTTGTGATTTCTCCGTTTGATTTGTTTTAACATTTTGGGTCCAGTGCGACTCGCTTAAATGTTTTGATCTAAGGGTCAGGTTGGCCTAAAGATCCGGGGTTTGCAGGTTGCATCCTCAGACAATATATCGTAATTACGCCTTTGGCCCGGTTAGTGATTTCGATCAGTTAGAGCTCTAGTCTGTCTGCCAACGTGTCCAGGTTGGACCGGATTTTCATAATGATTTGTTAGGTTAACATTTCCTATGATTTTGTCACGATGTGACTTGTAAGAGTCCTTTTGGTAAAAGGTGTTGAGTTTTGGATGGATTTATTAGTGTGAGTTGATGATGTTTTTAATTAATTTCCTTGTTAATTCTTTTGTTTAAATTTCTATTCTTTTTCTCTTTTCTTCTTTTTCGGTTATATTGTTTATTATCTCTATTTATTTCCTTGATCATTTCTATGGTTCGATTTCCCGTTTATTTCTCGTTTTCATTTTATTGTTTGTTTTTAATGTAATCTCCTGAACTAAATTATATGCAGGGATTACTATGACTTCTGATTTTATGTGTGTTGGTTATTTCCTGAATTAATTTTCTATGCATGATTAATGTTCTTATTAGTTTAATTGGGAAGTGCAGTGATGGATGAGACTTGTAGAAAGTTGAGAAATATTATTCCGTATTGTGGGGATAAAGACATCTTGTTAAGAGTAGAGATGAGTGATTCATTTGATTTCTTTGTGTGTGATTTCAAATGATTTGGAGTTAATGATTTTGGTGATCGATTATCGAGATTGTGGTTTTCTTTGTGGATGTTGAAATTGTTGGTTGTTACTTGAGTTAAAAGTACTGTGTTATAATAAATCAACCATTCTTTCTTTTACTCATACTGGCTGTCAAAAGCTTACCGGGTTTTGTGTTGTTGCAATCCCGGTACACTATTCAAACGGTGTAGCGGATAATCCTACAGGACTGGAGAATTCAGGAAGGTGATCGAACCGTGTAGAGTAGCTGCTTTGTAATACTCTGATTTTCAGTTGTGAGGTTTGTTATGCTCATTAGAGCTTTACAATTTACTTTGTACGAGTGAGTTGTAATAATTAACTCGAGGTCTGCGAGTTTTGAATTTGAGCGTGAGTGGCGAGGTTGTTTCTGAGAAAAAAAAATTCAGAACGTTTATTTGTTTAAGTTGTTTAATTCATGTTTCGGATTTGAATTTGTTATTCAAAATTCGGGGCGTGACACTAATCATGTTCAACGCAATTACATTTATCTATGGATGAAGATGCTCAAGTTAATCTAACGCCTGAATTAATCTATTGTTTTTCCTTGTGTGTTAGGTGAGAGACGTTCTACACCTAACCTATTTTCTAAAATGCAACCTAGGTTGATGTAACTCTAGATTTAATACAAATAAATCATTACGCAATAGAAAAATGAGACATCACAAGGAATCTTGAGTACGACGCATCTTAGTTAACCTAGAAACCTAATCTCTTGCCTTGTAGACAATTTACTACTCTAGAACTTTCAACGGAACCCTCGTAACAAGGCAATGGCAATGATTATTTTTAGCAATTAAACCCTAGATATGCATACTAAGCGTGCGCTCAAAGTAAACATAAAAAGAATTCATCGATGTAAAGACACAAAATAGGTTCTCATCCAATAGATAAACAAAACTAATTGTAACAATTTTACAATATGATTTGGGGATTCAAAAGCCCTTAACTACTAAAGAGTTAATTATTCATGGAAAGAAAAATAAAACAGAATAAAGGAGAAAGAGGTTGTAGCAACGGCTATGGGGGAAGAGATGAGAGCTTTTCTAGATGTTGCACAACCCTTTTATATTGCTCCTTGAGCCTCTTTGATTCTCAAAAAGATTCCTTGAATTGTAGAAAAATTCATCTTCTTAATTTTCTGGTTGAATTAGGATTTCTCCACGGATTGGGTCTAGACTCCAAGGTTTTCCTTATTTCTACATCTTTCCTCCAAATTATCTCCTTCTTGTATATTTTCTCCAAAAAATCTAATAAACATAAAAATAAATAAATAAATAATTAAGATCCACAAAATATTACGTAAAAAAGCGAGAGGAAAACCTTAGAAAAAAAAAAACTCTCTCTCTCTAGGAAGCCGTTGGCAATGCTGGTGTTTGTCCGGCTGTGCCCCGGCGTTGGCGACGACCTCTGGCCTAGCCGACGCACGAGGAGTGTGGCCGGACGGGTTGCTTGTTTGATGGGCGTGCCTAAAGCTCAGAAGATGGGATCGGGAGGTGCTCTGCATCTTCTCTCTTGGTGGATGGGATGGGCTGAGTCGTGGCTGCAGGTTGGGTTTGGAGGGAGATTGGGACCTTACCGGGTCGGAGCAGTGTTTGGTGGGTGTCGGCGGTCGGCGGGCCAACTTCGATGGATGAGATCGGAAGTTGGTTGGTTGGCTGGTGATGGTGATCGGACGATTGTTTCAGATCTTAAGGTAAAGTTTTCAAGTACTGGTTGGTGTGGGGTAGGAAAGGCGATGGTTGGCATCAATCGCTGATGGTTGGACAGCGTTGAACCCCAATGCCAGTGTGATAGGAGCATAAAATGCGACGAATTTATAGTTTAATCCTTTACACTTTTGCTTAGTTATTTCGTTAAAAAGATCAAACTAACTTTGTTATTTTCTTAGGAGGTTTGTGGATCAACCATGGAAAAATAGGAGCTCAATTGTGGCAAGTTAAGGCTCAGATGTATAATACTGATGCAAAAGATGAAGGACAACCATTTATGTGGTCAGAAACAAGAAGGGAAGCTTGTGGAAAAATTCGTGCAAAACAGTTGCTGAGAAGCAAAATATGAAAACTGGAATCTGCCTTATTTTCTTCTATATTTGGACCCCATTTTGAAGATATTTTGAGTGCACCATGACAGCAATTCTTGACTATATTTGAAAACCAGATATTTCACAACAACAAAGCCAAATCAAGTGGTCATAATAGTCAAGGATGAAGTCAGAAACGTTGCACAAAGTAGGCATCCTGTGAAGGAATTGTGTCCTAAAACAATCATTTTGATGTAATTATTATTGTAATTATTATTATTCAAAAGGGCAAGTTTATTGTTCATTGCTTATACTTAATATTTGATTGAACAAGGTCCAAGGAATATGAGTTAAAGAGAAAGTAATCTAAAGAGTTAGATGTGTGAGACATTTACTCTTTCACACTCTTATCCTAAAAGGTTCCTAGTCATAGGATTATCACTTGGACATTGATAATCCGGAAAGACTAGCACATACTATGTATTCTCAATATGGAGGATGATATGTCTCTTGTCATTTGTGTAGAGACACTAATACAAGTATGTGGGTGCTCTTAACTTAAAGAGTATACTGAACGCGATCATTAGAGTTCTTGTATGGAGTCTTACTTACATGTCAAACTTGAACTCTAAATTGCAATAATACAAATTAGTCCTTTGACCTGAGACACCATAGTTGTCTTATGAGTGAATGGATTATCTCTTGATGATGCAATAACATTGTGTCCCTTAATGGATATAATAGATGCATTCATTGGTATAATCAATTCGGTCATGGAGACATGTGAGTGTACAACAAGGAATCTCTATCCTTAAGTAAATAAGGTGTATGTTCAAAGATGTGATTCAATGAGTCTTTGGCCAAAGCATTGAATGAGATTTAAAAAGGAGTTTTTAATCACATTCTAAGAATCACATAAGAATGAAAATCACATTAGGGGATTGACATATCAATTCCATACCCCGATGATGTGATTTAGAACATAGTGTAAGAGAAGGACCGTATTGTATTGTAATTCCAATTGAATAGGTTCTTTGTCATTCTACATTAACTAGGGTAGTCATGATATGTTGCAAGACGTCACTCATGACTTGTGAAGTCCCCGAGGATTAATAAACATTTATTATCCTAATAACAAGGGAGAATCAAAAATGGAGTTTTTGATTCGTAAACAAAATAGAATGGTTTCTATAAACTTCACTGCCTTGTTAATTAGAACCTAAGAAATCGCACACCATATAAGTGGATCATTGAGATTATATATGAAGAAGATTAAACAAGAGTTGGTTATGAGCAAATAATTAATTAGATTTATTATTTGAACATAATTAGGATTTTCGGGTAAAACCGAACCTATTGGGCCTAAACGATTGTCGGGTTTTTTGGTGTGGACTTGGGCTTCACTAAATGAGATTTAAATGAAAGCCCAAGACACATTTTTAGTGCCCAATAACATGTATGGACCAGCCAAAATATTGGCTTTATGAAAGTCAATATTTTTCTTTTAGTAATTGGAGTTATTTCCTATTATATAAAAGGGAAAGCATGGACAAAGAAAAGAGTGTGTCTCCACACTATTATTTTCAGATTAGAGAGAGAGAAAGAGAGTTCTCTCTTGGTCCATTTTTCAGAAATTAAAGGAAAGAAGAACACTTGCATAATTTCTTCTTTTCTTTCATCTTTCTTCATCTCTTGATTCACTTGGTGAAGATCCTTAGAGGCCATATATTTTTGTGGCTTTACTTGTTACATCAAGGAGGAGATTACAAGCACAAGAAGGAGTATAAGAAGGAGTTCTTAATTCAAGGTGCTTCAAGGTGGAGGAAACACACACAAGGAGAGATCAAGGAGAGGAACTTTGGTGGTTCACTTGGATCGGATTAAAATCACGCTCCAAGGGTGAGTAGAACATAAACTCCCTCTTTGTTCTTCCTTACCATGCATGCTATGTTTATATACATATCACAATAAGCCAAGATCATGGGTTAAAGGAATGGATTTTATGTTTAGTTAGTAGTTTAATTGTTAAACTTATTCCGCACTAATTAAAAAGTTTTGAAATCCATCCATTCCTTCAATTGGTATCAGAGCCATTGGCTTAATTTTGATATGTTATAAACATGGCTAAGTATGTTTGTTGATGTGATTTTCTTAAGCTTAGAGTAATATGTAATTTAGATCATAAAATTTGCTTTATCATAAAAGTTATGAAGCATGTGATGTAAGGTAGATTTTATGATAGCAAGAAAAGGTTTCTAGAAATTACATGTAAGAAGTGGTTTAAGTTTTACGAAACTTTAATGCATATGAGATATGTATTAAGGGGTTCTATATGTTTCTTAATTAAAATGTTAATCTTAGAAACATGTTAGATGATATATGCTTTAGGGGATGCATGTTTTGGCTTCAAAGATGAAGTAAACAAGTGTTCAATGGAAGAACATAAAGCTGGAATTTTATTTCCAGCTTTTTGGAATATCTCTAAACTAGTTGTGAACTAGCTCATTTTTCCATGGTGTTTGCTCTCACTTTTGATCCATAAATTCATGAATTGTTATTTACCTAATA
Source organism: Rosa rugosa (assembly GCF_958449725.1). Classification (NCBI taxonomy): domain Eukaryota; kingdom Viridiplantae; phylum Streptophyta; class Magnoliopsida; order Rosales; family Rosaceae; genus Rosa; species Rosa rugosa. The sequence goes on along the minus strand of NC_084826.1, from coordinate 18,467,662 downwards.
GTTAATGATGACATAAAATCATTTCCATGTTTCTCTCACCAAATAGTTGGTAGAGTTAGTCATCTTTATTATTAGTTTCTTTAAATAACTCTCCAAAAGTTGGTGATGCATGATGTAAAACATTATCTCTAAATCACTCACCAAAAGTTGGTGATGCATGATGTAAAACATTATCTCTAAAATCACTCACCAAAAGTTTGTGATACATGATGTAAAACATTATCTCTAAATCACTCACCAAAAGTTGGTGATGCATGATGTAAAACATTATCCCCTAAATTACTCACCAAAAGTTAATGATGCATGATGTAAGACATCATCTCATAAATCACTCAACTAATTTACTTGCTTAAATTAAAGTAATTTAGTGGTTAACTTATTTTGATTGAGTTAAATATGCTTGTTTAATTAACCTTATTAATCTTGGTTAATTAAAGGATGATTATGGACTATGGCCTAATATAATTGAGCATGAGATTGGCCGACTATTCATTTTGAATGAATGTGGTTATGTAATTAAAGTAGTTAATTCATTTGGGTTATGTAATTAATTTGATTAATTCATTTGGTTGTGTAACTAAGTAGCTTATTTAATTTATTCAAGTTTGATTAAATTTAAATGGGAGCTTGTATGCCCCTTATCCACTCTTGTAATCGAAGATGGAGGCACATGATGATGATCCAAAGAAGAAGTTTGAAGTCATCAAGCCTTGAAATAAGTTCAAGTGCAAAGTGTAATAGCTTAGCTTAGTTATTTAATTTTCGTAATCGTTACGCGTAATTAAAATCAACCACCCAAACATGACCTTGATCCAACATATTGGCTCATGTTGGATCAAACAACAAGTCCATAATCATCCTATGTGACCTATTATAATTGCATGTTCGTTGCACTTGATCAAGTAATTTTATACTTCCCATGATTCCATTTGAAAAATGTTTTTTGATGAAATCAAATTGTTTTTCCGAAAAACAATTAAGTGGGAGTATTTTATTATAGATCAAGTATAATGAAAATGTGATTACATTAGGATCAAAGCAAATGCAATGTGATTGTTATTAATGAGATTATTAAAGATGAGACCTTAAAATTCCCTCAAAGTGATATTAAGTTGAAAAACGAAGAAGACATTATGAATGCTTCTTTGTGGCCTTCCAACATTGTAATCTCCTATTAGATGTTCTTACATGTGAATATCATTCCGAACGGGGGTATTTCTTGCTAGGAGCATTAAAAAGAGGTTATTCAACATTTGATGTTGTAAGGTAGGGACAAATCTTGGTCAATATTCTATTATGATGAGATTTAATTTTTGATCCCTATACTTACATGAGATGATGGGTATAGCTTAACTAGAGTAATTTATCAATATCCTATTATGGTGAGACTTACTTACTTTAGAGGCCAAAGTTATGGATATTCACATTTGATGTGATTGGATAAGAGTATCCTCTCATGGAAATTAAGTTGACCTATAGTTCTATTATGATGCGGTTGGCTTAATGAAAATGAGTCTTCCATACTCACTAAGAGTTTTAATTTATACTCTCGAATTCCTTGAGGGATTTGGAATTTGTTAAAATAGTGAGAGGGTGCCATTTGATTCTTAAGACCCGAGTCACTTGGTTTTAAAATCAATCTCACTTCTTTTATTTTATGTTATGTAGACTGCAATATGTCAGGACATCCTATCACCAAAATTCTCAATGAAAATCGTCTTGAGGGCCCAAACTTCAATGACTGGCTCCGCAATTTGAAAATTGTATTGACATTCGATAAGATCGCTTATGTCTTACAAAATGCACCTCCTCACACTCCATTGGCTCAAGATGCAACCGATGAGCAACGTGTTGCTTATCAAAAGCATAAGGATGATGACACGCAAGCTAAATGTGTTATGCTTGCATCCATGAACTCACAACTTCAGAAGCAACATGAGAATATGGATAGCGCCAGTTCTATATTACTTCATCTCACTGAATTGTTTGGTGAGAGAAATAGAAATGTGCGATTCACAGCTGTCAATGAGCTTGTTAAGACAAAGCATGTGAGGGGTGCTCCTGTGCATCAACATGGTCTAAAAATGATAGGCCTTATTGAGCAAATTCAAGACCTTGGATTTGCACTTGATGCGGAGCTAGCTCAAGATCTTCTTCTATCCTCCCTAGATGATTCATTTTCTCAGTTCATAATGAACTATAATATGCAACAAATGGATCATAGTCTTTCTGATCTTCTCAATATGCTGGTAACAGCTGAGAAGCAAATCAAGAAAGAGAGTGGGAGTGTGGCCATTGTCGCTTCTTCTTCCAAGTCCAAAGGCAAGGGCAAAGGGAAGAAGAAACAAGTGGCAAAGCCTAAAGGAGCAGTCCAAAAGAAGAAGAAGAAGGAACAAAAGGAACCAAAAGGTGTTTGTTTCTTTTGCAACAAGGATGGGCATTGGAAGAGGAATTGCAAAGCTTATCTTGCATCCTTGAAGAACCAGTCTTCAACAGCAGGTATGATCAATGTGATTGAATCAATACTTACAGTTAATAATACTTCCACTTGGATAATTGATTCAGGTGCATCTCACCATGTTTGCACTTCGTTGCAGGACCTAGTGGGAGCAAGGAAGCTTAAAGCTGGAGAAATCACCCTACGTGTTGGAAATGGCACAAGAGTTGACGCCAAAGCCGTGGGGACTTATATTTTGAAGTTACCATCAGGAGATACATTGGAGTTAAATAATTGTCTTTATCTTCCTATATGTATAAAGAACCTTATCTCCATCTCCATGCTTTTGAAGGATGGTTATAGAGTAGTTTTTGATAAACTAAGTGGTTTTGTATCTATTAATGAACGCATGATATGTCATGCTAATATTATTGATGGTCTCTTTCATCTAGCTTTAGATGGTAGTATTAATTGTATGAAGGAAAATGCTTTGGGATCTAAGAGATCTCGGGAAACGGTTAACCCCATTAAGATGTGGCACCTTAAGCTTGGTCATATTAGCCAAGATAGAATTCACAAATTATCCAAAAATGGATATTTAGAGTCGTTAGGATCTGATCCTATGCCTACTTGTGAGTCTTGTCTAAAAGGAAAAATGACCAAGTCACATTATGGTGGACAAAGAACAAGAGTTAAAGAACTCTTAGGCCTAATACATACCGATGTATGTGGTCCCATGTCCACTATTAGTAAAGGTGGATTCTCATACTTCATAACTTTTACCGATGACTATTCTCGGTTTGGATATATATACCTTATGAAGCACAAATCTGAAGCCTTTGAAATGTTCAAAGAATTTAAAAATGAAGTTGAGAAACAAACCGACAAGAGTATTAAGGCTCTAAGATCCGATCGAGGAGGCGAATACTTAAGCAATGAGTTTATTGATTATCTCAAACAAGAAGGCATTGTTTCTTCATTAGCTCCTCCTGGAACACCACAACTCAATGGTGTCTCTGAAAGGAGAAATCGAACTTTGTTAGACATGGTTCGTTCCATGATGAGCTATACTGATTTACCTATATCCTTTTGGGGATATGCACTTCAAACAGCAATTTATTTGTTAAATAGAGTGCCTTCCAAGTCCGTCCCTCTTACACCATATGAGATGTGGCATGGGAAGAAACCAAGTCTCAATCATATTAAGATTTGGGGTTGTCCAGCTTATGTCAAAAGACTAGAAGCAGGCAAGCTTGAAGCTAGATCAAGCAAGTGTTTATTTGTGGGATATCCTAAAGATAGTTTAGGATATTATTTCTATCAACCTGAAGAACAAAAGGTGTTTGTTAGCAGGAATGCCACTTTCCTTGAAAGGGACTATGTCCTTGATGGAAATGTTGAACAAATGGTAGAACTCAAGGAAGTGTCCAACAAGCCACAAACTAACACTTCATTTCCCGTTGAACAACTTCCTGAACCAACTATAACACAAACTCCAAGAATATCTAGTAGGATCCGGATACCTCCCAAGAGGTATGGTTTGTGTCATGAAAGCCTTGGGGAGTTAAATCTCCTTGGTGACAATGAAAACCTGCATGATCCTTCTAGTTATAATGAAGCAATGTCAAACGTTGACTCAAAGAAATGGCAAGAAGCCATGGAATCCGAGATTGACTCTATGTATACCAATCAAGTCTGGACTCTCGTTGACCCTCCACCTGGTATTAGACCAATTGGAAACAAATGGGTCTTCAAGAAAAAGATAGGCTCAGATGGTAAAATAGAAACCTACAAAGCTAGGTTGGTGGCAAAGGGCTATAAGCAAAGAGAGGGCATTGACTATGAAGATACGTTCTCTCCTGTTGCCATGGTTAAATCCATTCGGATATTATTTGCTATAGCTGCTCACTATGATTATGAGATATGGCAAATGGACGTAAAGACTGCCTTTCTGAATGGCAACCTTGAGGAAGAGCTTTATATGGATCAACCTGAAGGCTTTGCGTCTAGAGATGACATTCATAAAGTGTGTAAGCTTCATAGGTCCATCTATGGACTCAAGCAAGCTTCAAGGAGTTGGAACATCCGTTTTGATGATGCAGTCAAATCTTTTGGTTTCACACAAAACATGGATGAACCTTGTGTTTACAAAAAGGTCAGTGGGAGTGCTGTTGTGTTCCTTGTACTTTATGTAGATGACATCCTACTCTTTGGGAATGATGTAGGAATGTTATCTTCAATTAAAGTTTGGTTGTCCAAGACCTTCCTTATGAAGGATCTTGGAGAAGCTGCCTATGTACTAGGAATAAAGATCTATAGAGACAGATCAAAAAGATTAATTGGATTATCTCAATCCTTGTACATAGACAAAGTGCTGAATAGATTTCACATGGAACAATCTAGGAAGGGTTTTCTGCCTGTCAGACATGGCATTCACCTTTCTAAGAAAATGTGCCCACAAACGATTGAGGAAGTGCAAAAGATGAGCAAGATCCCATATGCATCTGCAATAGGGAGCCTCATGTATGCGATGCTATGCACAAGACCTGATATCAGTTATGGCGTAAGCATAACTAGTCGATATCAGTCCAATCCAGGTTTAGAACACTGGAATGCTGTTAAGAATATCCTTAAGTACTTGAGAAGGACTAAAGATTTATTCCTCGTTTATGGAGGTGGTGATTTGCAATTAGAGTTGCAAGTGGAAGCATACACAGACTCAGATTTTCAATCTGATGTGAATGACAGAAAATCCACATCGGGGTTTGTCTTCACCTTGAATGGAGGTGCAGTAAATTGGAGAAGCTGCAAACAAAGCGTTACTGCAGATTCCACTACTGAGGCAGAATACATTGCAGCTGCAGAGGCTGCAAAGGAAGCAGTTTGGATGAAAAAGTTCATCACTGAACTTGATGTTGTTCCTACCATTGAGTCACCGATTCCACTTTATTGTGACAACAATGGGGCAATTGCTCAAGCCAAGGAACCAAGGTCTCATCAAAAATCCAAACACATCGAAAGACGTTTCCATATCATAAGGGAGATTGTTAATCGTGGAGACGTTAACATTCTCAAAGTAGCATCTGTTGATAACATATCAGATCCATTCACTAAGCCTTTATCACAAGCAAAGCTAGAACAACATCTTGAGAAGATGGGTGTACGTTTCATGGCTGATTGGGTTTAGTACAAGTGGGAGATTGAAGGAATTGTGTCCTAAAACAATCATTTTGATGTAATTATTATTGTAATTATTATTATTCAAAAGGGCAAGTTTATTGTTCATTGCTTATACTTAATATTTGATTGAACAAGGTCCAAGGAATATGAGTTAAAGAGAAAGTAATCTAAAGAGTTAGATGTGTGAGACATTTACTCTTTCACACTCTTATCCTAAAAGGTTCCTAGTCATAGGATTATCACTTGGACATTGATAATCCGGAAAGACTAGCACATACTATGTATTCTCAATATGGAGGATGATATGTCTCTTGTCATTTGTGTAGAGACACTAATACAAGTATGTGGGTGCTCTTAACTTAAAGAGTATACTGAACGCGATCATTAGAGTTCTTGTATGGAGTCTTACTTACATGTCAAACTTGAACTCTAAATTGCAATAATACAAATTAGTCCTTTGACCTGAGACACCATAGTTGTCTTATGAGTGAATGGATTATCTCTTGATGATGCAATAACATTGTGTCCCTTAATGGATATAATAGATGCATTCATTGGTATAATCAATTCGGTCATGGAGACATGTGAGTGTACAACAAGGAATCTCTATCCTTAAGTAAATAAGGTGTATGTTCAAAGATGTGATTCAATGAGTCTTTGGCCAAAGCATTGAATGAGATTTAAAAAGGAGTTTTTAATCACATTCTAAGAATCACATAAGAATGAAAATCACATTAGGGGATTGACATATCAATTCCATACCCCGATGATGTGATTTAGAACATAGTGTAAGAGAAGGACCGTATTGTATTGTAATTCCAATTGAATAGGTTCTTTGTCATTCTACATTAACTAGGGTAGTCATGATATGTTGCAAGACGTCACTCATGACTTGTGAAGTCCCCGAGGATTAATAAACATTTATTATCCTAATAACAAGGGAGAATCAAAAATGGAGTTTTTGATTCGTAAACAAAATAGAATGGTTTCTATAAACTTCACTGCCTTGTTAATTAGAACCTAAGAGATCGCACACCATATAAGTGGATCATTGAGATTATATATGAAGAAGATTAAACAAGAGTTGGTTATGAGCAAATAATTAATTAGATTTATTATTTGAACATAATTAGGATTTTCGGGTAAAACCGAACCTATTGGGCCTAAACGATTGTCGGGTTTTTTGGTGTGGACTTGGGCTTCACTAAATGAGATTTAAATGAAAGCCCAAGACACATTTTTAGTGCCCAATAACATGTATGGACCAGCCAAAATATTGGCTTTATGAAAGTCAATATTTTTCTTTTAGTAATTGGAGTTATTTCCTATTATATAAAAGGGAAAGCATGGACAAAGAAAAGAGTGTGTCTCCACACTATTATTTTCAGATTAGAGAGAGAGAAAGAGAGTTCTCTCTTGGTCCATTTTTCAGAAATTAAAGGAAAGAAGAACACTTGCATAATTTCTTCTTTTCTTTCATCTTTCTTCATCTCTTGATTCACTTGGTGAAGATCCTTAGAGGCCATATATTTTTGTGGCTTTACTTGTTACATCAAGGAGGAGATTACAAGCACAAGAAGGAGTATAAGAAGGAGTTCTTAATTCAAGGTGCTTCAAGGTGGAGGAAACACACACAAGGAGAGATCAAGGAGAGGAACTTTGGTGGTTCACTTGGATCGGATTAAAATCACGCTCCAAGGGTGAGTAGAACATAAACTCCCTCTTTGTTCTTCCTTACCATGCATGCTATGTTTATATACATATCACAATAAGCCAAGATCATGGGTTAAAGGAATGGATTTTATGTTTAGTTAGTAGTTTAATTGTTAAACTTATTCCGCACTAATTAAAAAGTTTTGAAATCCATCCATTCCTTCATCCTGATCAGCTTTCCACCTTCAGTCTTATCTATGAAGCATATTGGAGCTGTCTTTTGGAGACTTTCTTGGAAAGTCTTTTGGAAGGTTATTGTTTGGACGTCAATAAATGATATCATAGGGCATTATAGGCCTAAGAAACGTTCAGAAAGATAGCTACAAGGTCGGGGTACAAGCCCATAAATTTGACCAGAAGATAAGGAAAATCTGGAAATTTCTGACAGACCTTATCTTGAAGGCTTTTCAAGGCTGCTTTTGGGCAGCAAGTTGAGGGGATTTTTAGAAGATATTTATACACTCTTAAAGATCAACATCAAGGCTGTTATCTTGTTAAAAATCACATTCAAAGCTGAAATGAAACCGAGTTAAAAGAAGGGCTAAAAAGGCAATCCTAAGTGAGGCAAATAAGGAAGTCACCTTCCTTATCTCTTGGCAGATTGTTTTGAGGCTTCTTGGGGATTTGCTGAGTTATACACGTTTTATATGAGCTGTTAGCATGTTTTATATCAGCTGTAAAGGATCTACAAGTCAAAGAATTCAGCCTAAGAAGAGAAAATCAAATAGAACAAGTAAACAAGCTTGGCCTAATTGCAAGAGTGCCCTTGAAACTTGCAACTCCTACATAAAGGGGCCTCCTTCCATGTTTTATAAATAGGGAGTGACCAACCACATACACAGCAGATCACATAAAAAAGAACCAGAGACACACCAAAGAAGAAGAAGAAGAAGCAAGACTGCAAAATCACACCAGAGACGATCGATCACTGTTTCTCAAAGATCGATCATTGATCGTATTTTTCCCAATTTCTGATTTTTGTTGTCTTCCTTTCTCATGAACTCCTTTGTGTTTTTGATTCCAATTATGTGTAACTAAATTTCCAGTAGCTAGGGAGCTGTTGAAGCCCCTAGACATGATCCATAACATGCTTTGATTTTCGGTTTGTTTTCAATTAATAAAGTTGAGGTTTTGTTTACCAATTTCTCATTGATGAATTCTATGTTTGTATGCTTTGGAGGACTACTTAGTATGCATGCTAGGGTTCTAATACTTTGATGGTTTGATGCCTGGATCAATAGTTGGATTCCTCAAATTATCTAGAGAAGTAATTGGTAGTTTTCACTAGCAAGTAAACAAAATCCTAGGTTTAGCAAGGCTCTAAGTTATTTGCGATGCCTAGTGATTGCTCAAACTCTTTTCAAACTTAATGATCTCTGCATGTTTAATCTAATAAACATACCTTTAGGTTGCATTGCTTGGGAATAGTCTAGGTGTAGAGCACTTCTTGCCTAGCGTACAAAGTAAGAAAGAGTAATAGGTTGTGTTCAAGCGTACCGAGCCAATCTGAGTATCTTCAACTAAGTTAATTGGTGATAAATTGGACAAAGTGTGTTGTGTGTTATTGTTGGGGGTGGATACTTCCTTCCTAGCTAGTTTCATTATCTTGATCTCAACCAACTTCAAATCTGCTTAAATTTCGTTTTTCTTTCTGTTCTCTCTTTTTCTGTATTTTATTTCCATAGCAAATCAACTCCAAAATTCACCAAATTTTGTGTGCTAGACTCTTTACGTGTCTAGTATACCTCTGTAAATTTTCGTATTTTTCTGGGTTGTTTTAGTTAGGTTTTTAGTTTGTTTTTCTACTGCGGTTCAGTAGGAGCTGCAGTCACGTTTTTGTGACTTTTGTTGAAGCCTTTAGTTTAACTTAATCCTCTGCGGGAGACCCTTATTTCCGTATATTACAATTGACATATTTGCAGGAGAATAAGGAAAATCAATAGCTCAAAAAAGAGCTATCACAGTGCTAGGGAGGCGGACTTGGAGGCCGCGCGTTGCAGCTATTGCCTTAGGCCGGGAGGGATGGGTACAGCCTAATTCCTGGTTTGATCCTTTGGGCTTGGGTACTGCTTGTGGACCCGTTGTGGGCTGAAGATTGGGTTGGAGCCTTTTTGGGCCCAGCCTTAGGTTATATTTTATTTAATGTTTTTATTTATTTACATTGTCTAGTTATGTTGCACTTTATGCGAGCAATAATTCCCTACATTAGTTGTGTAGGGCCAGTTGGGCTATGTGCCTATGTGTGCACTCAAAGTGCTTTGTCTACTCTAGGTAGGCGGCGAGTTTCTTATTTCGTCAAATGGTTGCTGCCGCCTAGTGGTAGGGTGAAGCTAAGTGTCGTCAGATCTATCCTTCGGCAGCAACATAGTAGGAAAGCTGTGTATTTGATAATTATGCTACGTTGTAATCGTGTTACATATCAAGTTATCTTTCTGTTATGTCACTGCTATGTCAAAGCAAATAGAGTAGCCAGTAGAGCACTCTTTGCTAGTTAGTGCTTGTTAGAATACATGAATTTTGTAGATCGAGATTCCTGATATTATTTCGGGACATACTCTAGATACTTATTGTAATCAGGGGTTTAGGCTTAATGTCCTCCCCTTATATTCGACAGTTTCATTAATCAAGGTTTAAGGGCAGCCGCACCAGTCTTTTATTCAAAAATAAATAAATAAAGAGAAAATATAATACACAAAGATTAATATAAAGATTAACCATATAAATGTTGCATAAAATGCTCCTATCACACATCCTTACCTCAATAAAAGTTCTGGGAAGAGCAACCATCCAACTTCAAGTGCATTAGAGTAAAGCCTCAAAATCTAAAAGCCAGGAGATTGTGGAGTTTTCACACTATGATCTTAGGAATATTTAGCAGCCGTCTACAACTTCATGATTATGCACCATGGTTTACAATAATGGAAGTGATTGACACAGGAGCTCCTTTAAGTGTTCCAATTAGCGGAGCGGCTCTAGGACGAATTTATAACGTACTTAGAGAGCCTGTGCCAAATAAGCAAAATAAGGTGTATAAACAGAACTTGTGGTTATAATGCCAAAAAATCAAGTCGGCTCATTCGTCTCTATATTGATCGTTATAGGCCTCTTGAATCACACATCCTTACCCCAATAAAAGTTCTGGGAAGAGCAACCATCCAACTTCAAGTGCATTAGAGTAAAGCCTCAAAATCTAAAAGCCAGGAGAATGTGGATTTTTCACACTAGGAATATTTAGCAGCCGTCTACAACTTCATGAGTCTGCATCATGGTTTACAATAATAAAATGGTTAATATGGATCGCTCTCTTCCTCTGAAGACAAAATAGTTTAATAGGGTTTGATAGTTTATAGGATGAGAAGCTTCTTACGACGTGAGGTCATGTGGAAAATTACATATCTAACGGCTCTAATTGGTGGTGCTTGAACCAGATTCCACATTCGCATGCACTAAAATACAACATGTATAATACTAATCAATCACATTTTTTTTATCTGATACTCATCAGTCACATTAATCCGTGCATGATATTAGCTTATGTGGCGGTTTGGTAGACTTGAGGGCGCAAATGAGGGAGTAGGAATTACATAAAGAAGAACAAACATGTTGGTTAGCTTGGCATGTCAGTTTGATCATAGTACACGCTTTCCATAATTCATTCATCATGTGAATGAACAAAATCCATTCATCATGTGAATGAAGTTGTAGCTTGCATCAATGCTTTTTATGAGTTTGATCTCTAATTGAAGGAAACACTTTTACCCAACTAAAATCGGAAAATTGAAATCATAGGATATGATGTTGCGTCTATGTTTAATCATCCTTTTTAATCAAAATCAGAAACATTATTACGCAAACTTATACTCTACTCTATTTTTAAATAGATGTCATCTTAGACATTTGTATGAATAAGTAGGGCTGTAAATAAGCTCGATACAGCTTGTGTTTGACTCGTATTATGCTCGATTTTATCTCGTTCGGCTCGTATTCGTAAGATAAATGAGTCGAGTTTGAGCTCAATATTAGCTAGACAAAAAAATAAGGGCCGAGCTTGAACAATGATATATTTGGCTCGTCTAATTCGTGAGTAGCTCCTATTTTTCAAGAGTGGCTCGAGATTGTTAAAAATAGGCCCGTTTGTTAAAACTCGACTTATGAAAATTTATAATATAAATAAAAATATAATTTTTCTAATCTTAAATCTTTAATTTTTTTTAATTACATTTATTTTCAATTGGAAGAGAATTTGAGAATTTAAGTAAAATTATTACAATAAAGAACAATAAATCCAAATTTGATGGATGAACATCAAATTTGGATAAATTTTCTTTCTTCTTTTTTTATTTTTTAAATTTAAAGACAAATGAGCCAAGCCGAGTCTATTCAAGCTCGAGCTCGTCCAATAAATCGAGCCGAGCAGAGCCCAGCTTGGACTTAAGAAAAATATTCAAGTCGAGTTGAGCTTGAGCATGAAAAAAAAAATTCAAGCTTTAGCCCGACTCGAGCTCGATAAAAAGCAAATTAGCCGAACATGGTCACCTTGGTATTCACTCCGATTCGGCTCATGTACACCCCGTAGAGTAGTGTTATCATGGTTAGTATTCGAGCAGGAATCATTCATCTGAGATCCAAAAAATTACTTTTAAGCTTGAGTTAGTATGTTTTGTACTTCTAAAATTCAACGTGGCCGGTTGACCACATTTTTTATAAATAGACTAGGTGAAAGTGTAATAGAAATATATATCATCAGTATAAAATAAAAAATTATTTTTAAAAACACGAGTACTATTCTACAATATCATGAATCATAGTTTCTAAAAGAAAAATAAAATTACAAAAGCGTCTTCATTCCTTATGGATTAGGCGTCTTCATTATCCTTTATCCTTCCTCTAGGAGTAACATGGCAATAAATGTCCATTTCCTTTGCACCATTGCTTGCAACCCTTTTTTTCTTGTCAAAACTTAAAATGATTTTTAAGTCTATTCAATTTCCGTCATTGTCTTGCACCCTGTCGCAAAAATACTTCATCCATAAAAAAGTAGTAGATGCATCCAAACGACTTTAAGCCATTGGCTCAACACCCCCACTAAATTAATTAATCGGCTCAGAAACATTAGAAGGAATTATCCCTAATTAGCTCACCCTAATTTACCTAAAGTGAACATTTTGTAGTTGTATATCGTCAAGGAGATCCCTTTCTTTCACTTCCATAGCTTCTCTTTTTTCTCCATTAGAGTATGACCCACCAATCGAGGATTCAAGGGTTCTCTCATCACTTCTCTTTTCTTTATTCCACTACTTTCTGTTTTTGTCTCTTTCATTAAACTTTTCTTTGAGAAGAAAAGTGAAGCAGGGCCATTCCTTGTTTTCAGATTTTAGCAGCAAATTGCATGGAGACAACAAACCCATCCCTTCATTCCCTTGTATGCAAGTTGCGACTTGATGCTGCTATCCACTCGCTAAACGGCAACATATATTATTTGTTTTAGGAGGATCGAGTACTAGGCTTTACATATATTTTTACCACATTAATCGACTCAAATTGCAGTACCTTATGTGCTAATAGAAGGAAGAGCTTCTCATTAGAGAAGTGAAACCAATCACGTAAGTCTCCAAAGTAATCCTATTTGTAATCTCATTGTGTTCTCCTCTGCTTTCCAAGAATTTCTTCTTACCCGATTTCACAAGTAAATTTGGAGAGATCTCTCAATTAGTGACTGCCATACCTTAATCTCAAGATTTTACATGTCAATTATTTTGGTTTACAAAATAATTATTTTTTCTACGCATATCTTTCGTACGTCATCATCCAGATCATAATAGATATGAATTTATAATATTTTATTCATCAAAGTTAGTAAAGTAATTTTGTTTGGTGAAAAAGGGAAAAACAATAAAAACAAAAAAATTAGATGGTTTGATTAAAAGTTACACATAATATTAAGAGATATAATATTAAATTGAGATTTGGTGGTTCGAAAAAGATCGTTGTAGGGACATATAGCAAGTGCGAAACTAGGGATAAGAATCAGCATAAAAACCAGTGCAAGTGCTAAATGAAAGAATACCCTTTGCAGAGAATCTACCAGTAGACATAGGCCACAAACTAACCCACCCAAGACCCCCACAAATGAAGGTACATTCATTTGGGATATCCTTGGCTTCTTTTTGCTGCTTTCAGTTTTTTGCAAAACCCCTTATCCAATGACATTTTCTTGATTCCAATCAATAATACTCTCCTTTTGTTTTGGGAGAGAAATTCAGAATCAGCAAAGGAATTTGGCAAAGTGTAGTACTTTTTGCAGATGTGAATTGCATCTTCTGCTGCGCAGCGTACTTGGTTTTCTAGTATATTCTAAGTGAAGCTACAAAAATGAAAAACCCAAACGGTGCAGTACCCTGACATTACCCAACCAATCAACTCCAGGCTGAAAAATTCGTAATATTATTATTTGCTTAAAATGAATATTTGAAACTTGGAGATTTCAATAACATGCTAATTGCGTTTTTGAAACATGCTAATTGCGTTTTTGATGTTGACTATCATACTCATATCATAAAACATAAAAATCTATTTGAAGTGGATAACATATCACTATTTTTTCTTTCCCGATTAATTAGTAAACATCACCTATCATACTCAAGCCTTTTGATGGAGGGGTAATTTCTATAAGCCTTTCTAAGATATTTCTAATTGATATTTGTACGACAATTGCGTGATCGGCATATTAGACTAGATGAATATTTATTCCTTAGAGAGCGAGATTAGTCTTGCGTAGTTTAGATTTGTTGTTCAGCGAGCGTCCCAGAGATTTTAATGGGTCTAGTTGTGGCTTGGATAGGTTATCCGGTTTGTCCCGGGATTCTGTCTGTAAGTTCTGTTAGACTCTGGCATGTTTTCATGGCTTGATTACTAATGCAATCAATTCCTATTCAAAAAAGTAAACATCACCTATCATGACTATTGAAACCATTATTTCATGATCCTAGGTACTCTCTTAGGTGTACCAACTGATATCTTCACTCCCATGGTTTCATGATGATATTCATCCTACGTCTCTTCTTTTTGTGGATTTATTATCACAACTGTTTATACATTATTAGTTTGAAATATGCAATGACATATGGAACACAATTTGATACATCAGCCCTACGATTGCAACGTTTTTATTAATATCAGACACTCAAAGAAGACCCAAATAAAGAAACTATATATAAGGTCTCCCCTTACCACTATCTAATTCTATAAATATGAAAGATAATTGGGTGGATGGTTTATATCTTTTCATGAGATTACTGTTTTTAGTTGTGTATCTTTTTCCCAGTGTACTCATTTGATTCTTCTGCAAGCGGCCTTGTACAATTAGTTAGATGCATCTTCATTAAACCTACCGGCCACTATATGACTTACAACAACCAATATCTAATCCATGTGTCCATAAAGCTGAAACCAAGAAATAAAACAAAGTACGTAGGCCCTTCTAGAGAGTTGATGTTTGACGCTGTATAGTTGATTTCTGATTCTTTACTCCCTTTCTTCAGCAATTTATGTTCTTGAACTAAATCTATTGTGTTTAGCATATATAATTATTTGTATTCATCTTAACGACTGCATTTGGTCTGGTTTTGACCACTTTCGAGAGGCGGGTAAGCCGGTAAGGCATTCAGGATAGCCGGTTCCATACCTCTTTGCAGAGGCGGATATGCATTCAAGACAGCTGATTTGTGTGATTTGCATTCATTCAGTTTCATAAAAAGAAAATTATTGTTTAGCACTAACTAGTAGACATAACCACCTAGTAAATTCATCATTTGATCGATGAGAACCAAAAAAACAGTATATAAGGCTAATAGGTGGACAAAAATGGTCACTCGGTTTGGTCATTGGTGGTTGAGGCTGAAGACTTTGAATTGATGTGGATAGTACATGTTTTCATTAGAAAAAGACCACATCAGTCTTATAGTTCATACATAAGACGGGGCCAACCGACATAATCAATTTGACAATTCCTACTCTCTATCGACCATCCTGTGTAGGATGTATTGCACTTTAGCTTATTCATTTGGTGCTTAACTATACTCTCCGCATGTCTCTATCAAAATCAAAACGTTGGCAAATGTTTATTCTATAATATGTTAACGTATGACATGCATATAATTGCCTTAAAAGTAGTAAAATGAGTCCTCAAAATAGTAATATTAGTCCTCAAAACGTTGGTGCTTAACTATACTCTCCGCATGTCTCTGCCAAAACCAAAACGTTGGCAAATGTTTATTCTATAATGTGTTAACGTATGACATGCATACAATTGCCTTAAAAGTAGTAAAATGAGTCCTCAAAATAGTAATATTAGTCCTCAAAGTGGTAACATGAGTCCTTAAAGTGGTAAATTTTCTTAGTTTACTATATGAGTCCTCAAAATAATAATATTAGTCCTCAAAGTGGTAACATGAGTCCTTAAAGTGGTAAAAATAGTTGATGTATGATAAATGTTAACATACCATAGCTTTACCCTAAAATAATAGCTTTATTGTTTCTCACTCTTCAAGTTTCCCCCTTATGGTTGTTTTACCTTATTCATTGTTGTTAATAGACATGAACGTAGATTTGTACTAATAAAACAATATCAATCTTGCATGTACTTGCCGAGCTTTCAAAATTTAGCAAAAGCTTATAGTAGTCTTGGAGAACTCGAGAAAGAAAAATGTCATAAAAAAAACTCGAGAAAGAAAATTGACTTAAAGAAATTAAACGAACTGAAAGAAAGGCTAAAGATTTCTTTCTGAGAAAGCAATGTCTATAGCTCTTTAGGGAAAAGGGTTAGAAGCTTTCAATTAAATCAAAGAAAGTCTTATTTCTAATTGATTAGTAAGATAATGAAACTTGATTTGTTCTGCAAATGTAAACACCAAACACCAACATCAACATCAACAACGGAATCATGCACATTTTTTCTGCATCATTGTCATGGAGCTTTAGCTAGTGAAAAGTATATTCTGGAACCCCCAAAAATTGAAGGTGGGAAGAGCTGGAAGTTTACTCCGTCATGATAAGTAGGGTCGACTAGGAGACGTGTAACCAAAGCCTTTTCCTATCCGACGGTGGTGATCGCCACATGCCTTTTAGAACACCTTTGTTTACTATAGGCCACCAATAAAAGTCATCCATGTTTTGCTCACTTATTGAAGTGACATAGTCGGTAAGTCATGTTTTCTTTAGGGCTTATGTATTTTTTTTTTTATGTATTGTACCTTGAAGCTAATGTCAAGAGCGTATTACTTGGATCGTGTTTTGTTATGAATATTTAGGCTCTCTGAATAATAAGATCTTGCTTAGTGACTTGAGCCAAATAGGCTTTAATATTGATTGATTGATTGATTTTTTTTTATGTAGATTGATTGATTGATTAAGTCTCATACTCTCATTAATAGTAAACTCAAAAAAGAATATACATAAGACTATAAGAGTTAAAAGTTTAAGATATAAGGATGAGGAAATGATATGAACCAAACGTTTATTTGAGGCAAAAGACAAACCCAGTGGTTGAGCTTGACAAAACATTTGCTGCCCAGTGTGCTGAATAAAGCCGAGTAAGAGAACGATTGGTCTAACTCATGCCACTATTTGAGCTTAAACAAAAAACATTTCACCATTTGAGCCAAGAAAGAAACCCATTTCACCAGTCAAGCTAAGGAAAACAAAACTCGGTTCACCATTGGAGCTAAAGAAGAAACCCTTTTATTCCACCATTGAGCAAAGCAGTTAGATTTCACCATGCAGTAGATAAAAACGCATGTCCAGTTTACTCCATGTAATTAAGATCTAATCATAGAATAGTTAACCCCAAGTACATTTAATGAGTCTTGTCAAAAGGCACATGATGATGATCATAGGCATATCTGTAATTTTAAAATAGTCACTAAATATATTAGGCCTTGGTGTCCTCACTAGTCACTACCTTACAATATTAATACAGCACCAAACAATTTAATATATGAAGCATATGTTAAACCCTACAAAGGTAGGACCCCGGCAGCACCCATCCCTTCCCCACACCCACCCCCCCCCCCCCCCCCCCCGGCGCGAAGTTCTAAGGTAGACTTTACCTATTTTCCTCATAGTCAAGAGTCAATGAATTTAACCATCCGTAATTTGTACCTAGGCTTACCGTCACCTTTATGTATTTGCTTTCAACCATACATACATGATCATCACCATCATCATCCAGTAACAACCCCCCGTCTATAATAAATACCCCCAAACCAAACTTGGCCACAGTCAACTGCTCGCAATAACCGGAGCTAGCTAGAAACCACTCCCTCTCCCTCTGCTTAAACTTCCAGTACAGTCCTCCTCCGGCCACCACCATGTCTTCAAAAGACTGCGGCAACCACGGCCACAAGATGAGGAGAAAGAGAATCCGCCGCTGCTGCGCTGGGCTCCTCATCTTCAACTTCATCCTCCTCGTCACCATCCTCATCATCTGGGCCATCCTCCAGCCGTCCAAGCCCCGCTTCATCCTCCAGGACGTCACCGTCTACAACTTCAACAACACCGTCCCCAACGTCTTCTCCTCCAGCTTCCAGGTCACCATCTCCTCTCGCAACCCCAACGACAAGCTCGGAATCTACTACGACAAGCTCGACGTCTACGCCACCTACCGCGCCCAGCAGATCACCTTCTCAACCCTAATCCCGCCCACTTACCAAGGCCACAAGGACGTCAACATCTGGTCGCCCTTCATCTACGGCACCGACGTCCCCATCGCTCCCTACAACTCCATTGCTCTCGGACAGGACCAGGCCGCCGGCACCGTACTTTTGTTGATCAAGATTGACGGCCGGGTGAGATGGAAGATTGGAACATTCATCACCGGGAAGTACCATCTCTATGTGAGATGTCCGGCTTTCATAACTTTGGGAGCCAAGACTACCGGAATTGTGGTCGGAGAAAACGCTGTCAAGTACCAGCTGGTCCAGCGATGCAAGGTTAGCGTATGATGAAGGATATGAAAGGACAGACCGAAGAGCAATTTATGAGGATCGGACAATGACAATTGCCGTTGAATATTGCTCTAACGCCGTTAGTTCCTTCTCTATAATTAATTTTCCAGTCATTTTAATTTTCTGTTGATTAATTTAGCTTCATCGAACTGTGTGTGTATTCGAATTACATATACTTGGGGCCTTTGAAAGTTGTACATTTTGCTATAGAATAAAATGGAGATTATGATGAAAGATACAAGAGACGTATAGCAAAATTGTAGTCGGTGGTACTCAATTATGAGCTTAAGATGTATAATTTTATATAAATACCTATTATTTTTCAATAATCATGCATTTTGGATTCATGTATGGAGGTTGGGGTGTCTTTTTCTGTCATTTGTCAAATCCCTATTAAATAAATTTTCTGTTGTTGCCTCTTCTTTTTTGCTCTGCTTTGCTTTATAAGTTATTGCTTTCTAAGTTTTACAATTTTCTCTTCATTTTTCCTTCGTTGTCATGCAGCACATGGTTTCATGACTTTCATCTTGTATTAGAGAGTTAGAGAGTTGTCTCAAGAGATTTTTTTTTTTTTTTTTTTTTTTTTAATAAGGGCAGTGTGCCCTCAAGCATTTATTAATGAAATTGTCGAATACAAAGAGAGGACGTAAAACCTAAATCCCGAACAATTAGTAACGAGAGAACATCCTGAATAATAACAGGAGCTCCCACTAATCCTACAGACATCAATTAGTGAGTGTACACTGTTATTGAATGTGACGACATGTTAGAGAGACATGACCTAGCTTTCTGTAAAGAAAAGTCCATGGTTTTGCTCTCTATCCTCGAAGGTTCTACCTAACATATATAACCAATTAGTAAGATCGACATACATTCCAGTGGAGAAGGCTGATTGAATTATTAATAGGAATTTGGCTGTGATTGCGTTTGGGGTGGGTTTATCTCGCACATGGTGCACATAGTGGTGGTCCTTTTCAAACTCCCTTGGCTAGCTAGCTACGTACTCATATCTCTCTTTCTCTCTCTCTACCGACTAATAATAGCGTGATGGAAAGGGACTCACATTACGTTAAATATTCAAAGGTCCTTATCTTCTTTTTAACCTAACGAAGCTTCCCACTCTACTCTACACATGGTGGTTTGTGCTTGTTAGAGTAGCTACTTTTTATTATGGAACTCTTAGTTTGTCAAATACTCTCGTACATATACCGGACTTATACCGTCAATCCGAACCACTGACTAGGTAATTTTTTCTTCTTCTAAATTTGTAAATGTTTAAATTGACGACCAATTGCAATAAGAGAGCAAACTCCGGTGAATCTACAGACCTAATATCTCATACATCCACTTCAAAACTGATCTCTTTATATATTTGTGTGACATGTTATTAGGGACAGATAGAATGAAATAGAGTGCGCATGTAAATATGAAGACTAAAGAGTGCCTAATATGTCAAAACCCGATCACATGATCGCATGCCTAATTTCAAGAAAAATGGGTCAAAGAGAATGAATGTACATTGCATGTCGATAGGATTTGGAATTATTTGAACTATATATTCACACACAGCACAGCTGGTACTAGCCATTGACAGAAGTTTTGCTCAATTAATTGGATATTAGGTTGTCATGTCACATGACCCTTTTCATTTACAAAGAATATTTCTGCAATTTTATGGATGCTTGATTTGGAAATTCATAGGACCTGAAATGAGTAACTGATCGAGCTGCATGGTCTCTATCCAGCTCGTGGTCTATAACCTTCCTTTTACAACATATATATGATTCTTACCATAAAACTGGTCTTACGTAAAGAGTTAATCCTGAAACGATTACATTTCTTTACAAGTAACAATAAGAAATTTGGAGTTAATCCTGATTTTGTCTAGTGCATCTAAGAATTATGTTAAAGGCTCAGAAAAAAACAACTTTGATTTTGAGGCTGTTTGGTTCTTGGCCGAACACTACTTTGATTTTTGGGTTAAATTACTATTGAGCTTATTCAAGCAGGGTATACAACCTAATTATTAACACCGTATATATGCTTTAAGACCTAATTACAACCTAATTAGAATGCAACCATATTTTTGAAGTAATCTTTCGTTTCTTTGGGAGGTGATTACTGATATTTGAATTAATTTGCAACAATTGATCATAGGTCAGGTTACTAATATTGCACATGACAACTTATACAGAAGTAAAGCTATGAAAACTTACATCATGTGTGTATAATAAATAATCGAAAGCTATGAAACGAAAGACATAAATAATTAAAACATTTTCTTTGGGTACATAATTTCTTCTATTTATATTTACGTTGGCCAAGATAATAACGAAATAGTTGAATCACAAGAAAGATGAAACTTAATAACATATATGCATTAGGCAATCATATACAAGCAGTAAAAAGAGATCGAGCACATTGTTTTCCCCTTAAATATGGCGCCAAGTACATATATAAATGATAATATACATCCCATGAAAAATTAGAAAAATTAAACATTGACAACTGACATGCCTCTATTACTTTGGGTGGCCACTACTAGCAAATTGAGCAACCCACACTGACCTTCACACTGATAAAACATCTGTGGCATTTGATTTCTAGATACAGATAACAGTGTGAATTGATCAACTGGACCCTACATAAGCACATGTTCACACTATTGCCTACTGAAATCAGTGTGACATCAAGTTTCTCACAGATGTCCGTGTGTCCCACATATTTAGCAGATATTGACATCTATGAGAAATGCTTTACACACAGATAATTGTGGGTGATAACAAAAATATAATTTATTAAATAATTTTATACTCACAAACATCTGTGATGTCCGTGTGTCCAAATATTGCCTACTGAAATCAGTGTGATATAAAGTTTCTCATAGATGTCCGTGTGTCCTACATATTTAGCAGATACTGATATCTGTGAGAAAAATTTTACACACGGATAATTGTGGGTAATAATAAAATATAATTTATTAAATAATTTTATACTCACAGACATCGGTGATAAAGATTTTACATACGGATACATGTGAGTAATAACAAAAATATAATTTAATTAATAAATTTAAACTCATAGATATTTGTAGCTAAAGTTTTACACACAGATATTTGTGAGTAATAACAAACTATAATTTATAAAATGTTTAAGGAAAACCAAAATTGGGAGAGAATTGAGTCGTACTTTCATTGATAATAGGGGCCTCTTTATATAGAGGATTACAAGACATAGAATCAGAGTTGTATAAGGAAAGATAATCATACAATTAATCGGATATCTATGAATATCTCCGAGAATATCTCTAATTCAAAACCCAATTACAACTAGGTCAAGTAACCTAGAGTTTGGGTCAGACACATATTCTGGATTTACTTGAACACTCCCCCTTATGTCGCCCAAACGTGGTGCTCCTCTCGTTGCCTCATTAAAAACCTTGCCGAGTAACAAAAACTCTGTGGGACAAAAATAACCTCGGTCGAAGGGGAAAAAGAGCACAACACACCCTTCACGTTTCGAGACCATACATGTAGGACATCTCCCCCTGATGTCTGCATCTCCCCTTGATGACTACGGTCATGGGAGTTCGGATAACTTCCGCAAACGATGCTAGCAACATGTTTCTCGAAAGTGGAATTTAGGCAATGACTTAGTGAGCAAGCCTACCACACTGTCCTCAGATTGAACCTAGTTCACTTTGATCTTAAGGAGAGTCTGTTGTTGCTTTTAATGTAGCTTTGCTTCACTTATTGAAGATAAGCAGCATTATCCTAAATACTCGTAGGTTCATCTGTGGTAGACTTCATACCACAATTGTTCGAAAATACGTAATTATGGATCCAATCCATATACATTCACGAACCACTTCGAGAAGAGCAATAATCTCTGCATTGTCCGAAGATATAGTGACTAGGGTCTGTTCTGTAGACCTCCAAGATATCACGTACGGTCTTTACCCATGGTGAACACTTAACCAGTTTGGGAATGACCTTTGTGTGGGTCAGAGAGATACCCAATATCAGCAAAACCTTCCAAAACACATGTCGTTTTGGGATGGAGATAGAGGAGCAGGCCAGTGTTGGCGGCGTTCCTGGTGTGTGATCGATCCGAATCCATCATTTCTCTGTAGGGATAGAACAAGCCCATATCAATCGTACATCTCAAGTACCGAAAGATATATTTTACACCAATCCAATGGTGTCGCGTTGGCACAGTGCTATACCTTAGCTAAATAGTTAATCCGCCTATTGTACTTAAGTAAGACACTTCTGCCTCTAGCACAACTTCGTCATCATCCTTTGGATAAAGAAGATCCTTTTCAGGATCAAGACTATGGATGATCATGGGGGTGCTTGAAGGCTTGACCTTGTCAAAATGCCTAAGCATCTATCAACACGATGCTCAAGTTCCAAACTGAGACATAATCGTGTTCTCCCAAAATCCTTCATCTCAAACTCGGATTTCAAGTGTTCAGCGGTTTCCCTTAACTCTTTCAGGACTTCTAATGAAGATCATGTCCAACATGAACTGCGATGAAATCTGAAACTTGTTATGGAAACGCGTGGGCATATCCCTTCCCAATCAAGTAGTCACTTTAGTGAGCGTTTCAACCTCTTTGTAAAACGCGCTCCGTGGTCTAGAGCCACTTGACTTGGGTAAATGAAGTTCACCATGAACCTTCTTGTATATTCCATATCTAGATCCCCATAAAGATACGTAGTGACCACATTGGTAAGCTGCATGTTCTGTTACTCGGAAACTACCAAACTGACAGGGTAGTGGAGTGTAGTGACATCCATTACGAGAGAATATGTCTCATCGTAGTCGATTCCAGGGCGTTTTGTGAGAAGCCTTGCGCCATAAGGCGAGATTGCCATATCTTTTTCTCATCACGCTTTCTAACGAATACCCATTAGTCAATAGGTTTTATGTTAGGAGGTGTTGGCATCACTAGCTTGAAAACCTTCCTCTTTGTTAGAGAATCCAACTTAACCTGGATCGCATCTTTCCATTTAGGCTAAATTTCTCTACGTTGGCATTCATTCATCAACGGAGCTTGGTTCGATATCATCGGACTCAAGAAACTCATGTGCAACAAAATGCACAACTATATCATCAATTATAATGGAGTTTCTATCCCACGTCTCATGTACACTAGTGTAATTTTCAAAAAGCTCTATATTCTCAGGAATAGGTTCTAACGTTGAGGCGTCCGCCAACGATAACCATAATCCGGAAGATTCTCAAGAGACGGATTTTGAGTGTCGATGATCCAAGGATTGGGTTGTGTCAAATTATCCTTCGAACCCACGGGCCTCCCAAGCATCCTAGCTGGGGCCATGGCCTGTAAAGCCAGAGTGCCACTCTCTTTGGCGTTGGCACCATGCCTACCTCCGTGTAGGGTGGCGCTACGTCCTCTCGTAGGGACGTCTATCCTTGCAGGCATATTTGCAGCAGATATGTGTGATCTCGTCACTTTAGTGGGGATCGAGATGTGACATAGTGGGGACAGACCACGACAGTTCATGTCGTTCCTGCTAAACATCTGTGTTCTTATCTCCCCCTAACGACGGGAAGACTGTCTCATCAAAGTGACATCCGCAAATCTAGCGGTAAGGAGATCGCCTAACAAGGGCATTAAGTGGCGGACGATTGTTGGAATCTCAAATTCAACGTAGTTGTCCATTCATCTGTAAGAACCCATTATAGAGCGCTGTGGCGGCGCAATTGGCACACTCAAATATGCATAAGTACGATACTTATACCCAGTCACTAGCTGTAACGCAGAGGTAGATTGAGTGGCGGTGGGTCGTAGACGAATTAGCATAGCTGCATGTGATATTGCATCACCCCAAGAAGATATAAGGAGATTGGTGCGCATTACCAATGTTCGGACTACCATCGTAGTCGTTTTCGCGAGACCAATTGGGTGTGTTCATGGGAATATGATGTCCAACATTAGTCCCAATGCAATAACCATTGAAAGTCTTCGATGTAAACTCTTTAGCATTGTCAAGTCCAATTGACTAAATAGGATGATCCGGGGAGTGAGCCCGTTGTCATATGATATGTGTTAGGAGTGTAGTATACGCAGCATTTATAGGTGGACAATGGCACAACACGTGACTAGTGTGTTTGTGTGTCAACCAATCATCATGAGATATGTAAACATCCGCAAGTTGGTTGAATTAGTCCACAGAATCCCCACGGATTCTATGTAAGAACAGAGAAAGTATCTTCATATCCTTTGCATAGGACGGTCTCAGTCCTAACTTCCTAAAGGAATAGGCTTTGTAAAACGAGTGAGAGGCTTTAGAAGCAACCAATGAGGATTTTGGTTAGGCCTGAGCGTTTGAAATGCTATTTGAAGCAAAGTTGGTGATTGCAGCATCACCTAGGGCGCCATCACCATGATAGACGGCATCCATGGTGTCATGGATAGGGACTGTGCCAGCCCTAGGCTGGTGGTGGATGGCGGCGATGCCAGAGGCAGCGGCGGCGGTCACACCAAGTCCAGGGCGGTCACACTTAGTCCAGGAATCAACTTTTGATTCATGCTTCGTTTCGCTCTAGAGAAAGGATGTCCATGTGAAGTCTTTAGTAGACGGATCATCATATCATGACTAGGATGACCTATCATGTCGTAACAAAGCCAATATGTGTCTAAATCCAAGAGATCTTATCTCATGACTTTATTGGATTTAATAGCTCGAATAGTGACATGGAGTCCACTAGAGAGACATATAAACTTCTCTAAGATGCGCCTTTGTTCGCAATCGTTAGAGGCATTACAAAGGAACTCATTTCCGTTCTTTACATGCGTTTTCGCATGGAATCCGTTGACTATTCATAGGTGCGATTTGCCCCATGAGCGTAGAGAGTTTGTGTGACAGTAATCAAGGTGCCATTTGGCAAGGGGAACTTGGGCTATTCCATGTCCTTGAATTAATACTGATGGCCCAGCCATCGTAGTCACAAAGTAATATGCTCAGAATCAAAATGGAGTTATAATGAAAAGAACTCGAAATTTTATTCATAAGCCAACGGAGTACATCATTGTCTCTTAACCATTAAGAGAATCTAATCCAAATACTAGCTAATGCAAAACAAAGGTAGTCGTTTGACTTCTTTCGGTAACTCCAAAATAAATATGACCAGGTGAGTAAAGGGATGTCGGTGGAGCAAAGCTCGCTTAAGTACCACTTATCTCAAAACTTTCCTGGACATCATACTCATTTTGGATGAGCCTATGTGAAGAAAAACTAAACCAATGACAATTGCTACAAAATATATGGCAATTGCCTATTACATCTCTTAGAAAAATAAAGACTTAAACAGAATTGGCGATCTATTGATCCTAGCCAGATTTGTAGTCTTCAACCCTTCACTCTAGATCATCTTCTTGATCTTCTTGTTCCACATAGTGAACTTCTCTTGCTTCACAATATGCTTTGTAGGCGGTGACAATTTCTTCACGAGCTCTACAAATGTGTGCCCAATGACTGGATACTCCACATCGAGAACATACATCTCTTTGCTCAGACTCCATTGATTGAGGCGCTTTGAAAGCGTCATAAGGATGGCTCTTAGTGTTAGTGTCACCACCAACATGGCCAGAGGCGTTGACTCCTTCTCTCTTTCCACGTTGACCTCTTCGGTTCCATGTTCTCCTATTTTGGCAGTTACCTTCCCAAGTAGAGCGATTACATGGACCAGAACGTCCAGAAGTATTCCTAAGATTAGGGTTTCGCTCTTGGCGCCCTCTCTTAGGGGCGCGACTATAATTGGATTCCGGAATATGTTGTGTTTCCACGAATCTCGAATTATAGTTCTTCACAAGGATGTTGTCATGCTTTTCAGCAACATTCATAGCTCCAATGAGCTTATGAAACCTTGTGATCTGTCCTGCAATAACATCGATTCGATAGTTCTTAGGAACCATCAATGCAGAGACGGGGAAGGTAGAGAAAGTCTTCTCAATCAACATCGCATCTGTGATATCTTTACCACAGAATTCCGTTAGGGATTTAATGCGAAGTGATTCTGAGTTGCAGTCAAGAACTAACTTGAAATCACAGAAGCGGAGGCCATGCCATCTCACTTCTAGGTCAGGAAGCAGGGAGTCGCGAACGTTGCCAAATCTTTCTTCGAGTGAGACCCACAGCTTTCTGGTATCTTCTTCATTCATACACTCGTACTGGAGCGAATCATCCATATGACGAGTCATTAGGATGATAGTTTTCGCCTTATTTGCCTCTAAGGCTGCTCTATTTGCTTCCAAAGCTTGAGCTTGCTCAAAAGTTAGCACGTCCTAGCTAGGCTCGAGAATGGTATCCAGGATTCCATCGGCCTTTAGATGCTAGCAGACATCATGAACCCACCTGTGATATCTAGAGCCAGTTGTTCCCAATGGAGTAAAGTCCAATTTGTTCAGGTTACTCATCCTGAAAGAGAACAAGAAAAAGGGTTAGTTTCGGAGCGGAAAAAGCTACCACGAAAACATATAAAATTTATGAGCATTGTCGCTCCCAAGAAATTATGAATTTCTGAGCGTAATTGCTTCTAAGAAATTAAGATTTCTGAGCGTAGTCACTTTCAAGAAATCCGATTCCAAGAGATATTGGATTAGATCGAAACAATGAGGTAAGTGGTCGATCATAAATTCTTTACAAACTCTAAGTTTGGAGATCTCAACAAGTTCAAAGCTTGGAGTGAGAACGAATCCCCACAGTTCGGCTTAATTAGGTCTCTTCTATGATGAAGAAAGGGGGGGGGGGTAAAAGAAAGGAGTTTGCAAGTCCCTGACGAAAAGAAGAGAAAAATAAAAAAAAAATAAAAAACTTCAAAAACGGGAACTAAAATAGCCTTGAAAACATACCTAAAAAAGTGTCAAAAATTTACCAGAAAAGTCGCCGGAAAGTTGCCAAAAAAGTGGTCGGAATATGGTCGCTGGAGGTGGCTGGAAATCAGTGGTGGCCGGCGGTGGTCGTTTGCCGAAGCTGCTGCAGGGCTGCTGTGCAGCTCTTGCAGGGCTTGTGCGGGGGCTATCGGCAAAGGTTGGCAGGGGCCTGCGAGGTGCTTGCGGGGGCTGTTGGCAAATGCCGGCAGAGGCCTGCGAGGCACGTGCGGGAGCTGTCGATATCTGTCGACAGCAAGCGAGGCTAGCAGGCGAGTGCTTGCGCACTGCTGTCGAGGGCTAGCTAGCGAGATCTACCGGCAGGATGCGCGGAGGGTGAGCGAAGGCTGCACGGGGGCTGCGCGCAGGGCTGGAACAAGGCTAACTTGACCAGTTCAGGGGCTTCCGACGGCCAATTCAGCGTCTTTCCTCCCGGTTCTTGGGCTTCTGTTTCCGGTTCCAAATTTATGGAATCTAGGTGCTACTTCAGGCCAAATTTGGTGGTAGATGGCGGTCTGAAAGGTTGTGAACCGGGCAGGAATCCTTTTTCTCTTCTCGGGGCCGATTCAGTGCTTTTCCGGCTGGTTCTGGTGGTTCCGCTGCCCGTTCTGTATTCCTGGGGTCGAGGGCTTCAAGTTATGTAGCGGAGGCAGAAAATGTTTCAAGGTTTTGTATTCGGATTTAGGGTTTTAGCTATTTGTTTTAGGGTTAGGGTTTCGTGCTGATAACGTGTTTTTGGTTTTCCTTAATTGGGAGAGAATTTAGTCGTACTTTCATTGATAATAGGGGCCTCTTTATATAGAGGATTATAAGACATAAAATCAGAGTTGTACAAGAAAAGATAATCGTACAATTAATCGGATATCTATGAATATCTCTAATTCAAAACTCTTTTACAACTCAGTCAAGTAACCTAGAGTTTGGGCCAGACACATATTCTGAATTTACTTGAACATAAAATAAATTCATACTTACGGATATATGTAACAACCATATAGTCAACAATTTTTTTTCTCCTTTCTTTTCCCTAAAATGTCAGATTTGGGAGGATATAGTCTTACCCTAATATACACAAAAGCCAAACTCGTTGTTTCCTGCCTCGGTTAGATGGGAAGCTCTTCTTCCACTTTGAACTTCGATCTCCATGCCTAGATAGTTGTTGCGAATAGCAGATCGGCTGATTCTCTCCCCCCCCCCCCCCCCCCCTCTTTCTCTCTCTCTCTCTCTCTCTCACATAATTTGAACCAGATCTGAATTCGATTTAAGAAGTAGATTGATTCCAGGTCTGTTCTTTGATCACTTATCCCAATTCTCTATGTTCAATTTGTTATTGGATCTTGAATCTTTTTTTTTTTTTTTTTTGTGGTTATTTGCGGAGGTGAAAGAGAGGTCAGATGAAAAATTTGAGATGTAGGTAAGATCAGATTTTTTAGTCATGATTTTGGGTTTATTTTGGGAACGAGTTTGATCTGTTTATAATTAGTAAAATTAGCCTTTCATGGGTTCTTTGGTTTAAATTCTGATCGTCGATACTTTTTTGTTTAAATGGCCAACACTCCCACAGATAGTAGCTACTTTGGTCTTGATCTCAGGTGTCATTTGGCATAAGGTGACATATTTTTCCCCTGATTTTTGCATTTTAGTTCCTCGAGATTCATATAAATTGGGTACTTGTTTGTGGTGGTTTTGAATCCATTTTCAGTTCCAGTATTAGTTGGGCTCTCTTAAGAATATTTATTGGTTGATTTTTCATGTACTCATGTTTTTTCAATTGGTGTTATTGATCATCAATTGACAAAAACAGAGGGGGGTTCTGGTCTCCTTGAGATGCAGCAAACGAAGGAGAAGATGAAGAGAAGGGGAAGACGGAGAAATGAAGAATAAATCTGGAGAATGTGTTTTGACAGTTTCTATTGGGACCTCCAAATCTGCTCACTTGACCTCACTCTATTATGAATTATTAAATGACATATATAACCTACTATAAAATGACTATTAAGGACAATAATTATACCAAAAAATTGTTATATTTATTTTCTCTACACTTTCCAATTCAATAATATTAGATTGTATTCTTTATTATTTTTCCTATCCATTTTCATTTTCCAATTTCACTACATACTCATTAAAGCATTCATACATATTTAATAAGAAATAAAACTATGATTAAGATAAAAATGTATGATATGCATATTGAACGCATATTGGTCAGGGAGAACAAAATAAATTGTATTATGACCTAAATCTAAATCTATCCATTATATTTGCAAAAAGAAGAAAAAAAAACAGAGCTAGCAAATAAAAATAAATAAATAAAATATTTAAATAATTAATCTTTATTTTTTTTTGCACAGCTAAAAAAGAAAAAGTAAAAAAAAAAAAAAACATAATAGTTCATGTTATTTTATTTTCATTAATTTTTAAAACTCAATACCTTGTGTTTGATTTTTTTTTATTGGATAAGAGATTTATGTTGTTTGATTAAGGAATGGAGATGTAATTAAGATTTATTGAGTAATTAAATCATTGAAATGCCTAAGTTTTTTTATTATAAAGATCTTAGTTTGTTTGTAAATTATATGAGTGAGGTTATTTGAGGAACTTTAGTGAGGTTTAATGAGTAAATTTAATATTTGAAAATTTGATAGGAGGTGTAAAAAGCATAGAGGTCAAGTGAGTAAATTTGGAGGTTCCAATAGAAAAACTCATGTGTTTTTTTGTTCAATCATGTATTTTTGTTTGTATATTTATTGGGAGAGGTATTGGCATTCATCCCCCTCTCCCTTCTTGTATCATTTCTTGAATATGTTGAGAATTTTATTGAATAATTACTATTATTGGTTGTTCTTCAAATATTACTATTATTGGTTAATATTCATCATTACAGTAATTTAACTAATTTTATTTTCGTTTTAAAAAAAAAAAACTAATTTTATTTTTACTGTGCAGTTCACACAAATTTTAGTTTAGTGATTAATGCTCTCACTGATGAATTTTAAAGATAAATTTTGAAGATCTCATTTGAGTATGTATGGGTCCCACAAAAAAATTCACAATTGATTTTTTTATCCGTGTGGAGAGAGTAAAAACCACCCCCTCAAATGGGACAGAAATTAAATCTGTGAGTGTAGGGTGACTGTTAGGCTTCTCACACTGATATTAGTAACTATTGGGTATAATACTCACTGATTCTAATCAATGTTTTTAGTCAATTTTGCTAATAGTGAGAATTATAATCAGGATAATCCATTGATTTTCCACCATATAATAATCAGATTACATCATGACAAATAATCTGACATATGTTTTCTTACTATTTAATTGCTTCCAACATCTCATACCCTAGAGGCCTAGACAACTACCGAGATCTGGAGCGAGTGTAATGAGATTGAGTATGATGAACAGTTTTATGAGGTTGGTTATAGGAACAAGACGATAGGTTCGGCCATAATATTTAGTCTCGGATCACGCACAATTGTCCGTAGCCCAATATCATGTTAATTTTATTTTGGACATTCTCATGTTACTTTGTTGGAATCATCATATCACAACTTCGGCTGTAACATAAATGTGAAAAAGACTACGATTTTATTCCGAGCTAGCTAGGCCCGGTACGTGGGTTGGGCAGTCGGGTTCATATTCCTGCATGATAATCAATATCAAATGAAGATTGTTTCCTTGGGCTGAACAGTTTTTAATATCTCAATATTGACTGGACTTATGATTCCTTCTTGGGCTGAACACCTTTTAAAATTATGGGCCTGATCCCATTTTTGAATTTTGGGTTGAATGGCGTTAGTGATTCAAGCTGTCGCTACTGCACCCATAAGGCCATAACAACTCGAGTTTGAATGCAACCATATTCATATATTCTTTTTTAAAGTCATATTTCATTTCTTTAAGGTGAATTCTAAAAAAAAAAAAATGGTGAAGTGATTACTAATTCTTAAATTAATGTGAAATCTGTCATACACGTGAGGTTTGGTTTTTGTTTTTTTTGGACAAGAGACGACGATATATCATTAGACTTCAAAATCATAACACCACATACAATAAATCTCAATACTTGAGTTCTTAATCAGTGCTAGAGATTTTTTTTTTTTTCTGAAGACTCTTAGCTAGAGATTTTAGCTGAACTCGAATTTGACTTTCATATAACTATTCTTTTGAAGTTAAATTATCTTATAATCAGTCAAAATTTTAATTTTTTATTAAAATAAATAATGTGTTGTAGGTGCATTTAGCAACTTAATGTATTCTTATTATTTAGTTACTTCCAGAATCTCATATATATACTATAACAACAACTGAAGTGCAAAAATAAATCCTGATGGAGTGAATTAGGTTATGACATGTGTTATAGGCTTATATAACACACAATATCCCATACCCCACATCATGTTAATTAATGTATCTTCAAACGAATAAGTATCACGTTAACTTTGTTACAATCAAACTTCGACTTGTAACATAAATGTCACTTTGAAATAATCTATAATTATATTCCTGGCTTGGTCTGGTCGTCTGAGCAGTCGGGTTCATCCATGCATAGTTATCAATATCCCGTCTGAGCAGTCGGGTTCATCCATGCATAGTTATCAATATCCCTCACAAGTCAACTCAACAATGACTCAATGGCGCAATGGAAGATACCCGGAAAAGTTCCATAAACCACATCCACACGCTGTTACGTCTCCGATGAAGGCTTACCCGTGAAAACACCCAAAATGACTCACAGAGAAAGACCAGTCGAAAGAGACATCTCCAGAAACCTTCTAAATTCTAAGAAACCGCGTGCTGATTTTCTTAACACAACCCCACGCGTCCTTCCGTGTTATACTAAAACACGCAGCACACCAAATTGGCAATGTTGATCCTCATGATTTCCCACACGCTCTTATACCCTTATATAAACCCCGCTTTACCTTCTTGATTTTCCATTCTTCTCCACCCAACTCAATTCATTCAGCAGTTTTCCCTATACATTTGATATATCTTTCACTCCGCTTCCGCTTCCATGTCAGAGAAACAAGCCCACTTGAATGGAGCCAACTACGGCCCATCAGGCCCGCCAAGAGAGACCTACCACCGCCCCGGCCGCGGCGGAGGTCTCCTCAGCTGCTGCTGCAGCTGCATCTTCAGTCTCGTCTTCAAGCTCATCTTCGCCGCAGTTGTATTCTTGGGCTTAGCCGTCCTCGTCTTCTGGCTCATAGTCAGGCCAACCGGAGTCAAGTTCCACGTCACGGATGCCACCCTCACCCAGTTCAACTTCTCCTCCGACAACAACCTCCACTACAATCTCGCTGCCAACCTCACCATCCGAAACCCCAACAAGAAGATCGGCATCTACTACGATCGCATCGAAGCCAGAGCCCTGTACGAGGGGCAAAGGTTCAGTACGGTTACTCTCACGCCGTTTTACCAAGGCCATAAAACTACAAACGTTCTGAACCCGGTGTTTCAGGGACAACAATTGATTGTTGGATCCAACTTGCTTGAGGAGTTTAATCAACAGAAGAGCGCAGGGGTTTACGAGATTGAGATGAAGCTTTATCTGAGGATTCGGTTCAAGTTGGGTAGAATCAAGACCGGAAAGTTCAAGCCTAGAATTAAGTGTGACTTGAAGGTTCCTTTGAACCAGAATGGGAATTCAGTTGGTACTTTTCAGACTGAGAAGTGCTCCATTGATTACTTCAATTGATTCTGATCGTCTATGGCGGAGCAGAGACCTTCAGTCTTCTTGATTTTTTTTTTTGTTTATTTAGTCCTTGGTAGCATGCAGACTACCAACTTCGATATTGGTTATCACAGCAGTTCTTATCTTGTTCATGAGTTCATCCAGCTGCATTAGTAGGGTACCTGTCATCATGAGTGTACCTATCATGATTCTTATTCATTTTGGGTGTACGTAATACTTTACTTTAGTTTTCACTATGACGATCCGGGTGCGATATTTCGCGTCTTTATGTACAGTAGAACCTTTATATACGTGATATATATTATCTTACAAATGTCTTTTTTATTCTGCAAATATATATGATCATATGTGAAAACAGAAATAGAAAATTGACCTGATTAAATCTGTCTGCCATAATAGAAAAGTAAGACGAAAATGCTTTTTAGACTCTTTTAATATTTATTAAAAAAATAAAAATAAGAAAATAACCGGAGAGAGATGTATTTCCTCAATTAAAAATGGAATAGCGTATAGCTAAGGTTCTAAAAAATACTAGGCACTAGGCGCTAGTTGGGCTGCGATAGTCTGAGGCCTAACGCCCAGAGGCCTAGGCGGTTTTTTTTTTTTGTTAATTTTAATTTTATTTTTATTTTTATGACATATATAATTATATATATAATGGTTTTTTGTAATTTATTTTTGTAACACACACATATATAATATGTAAATGTAAATGGGATATAATGATAACGTCCTAGACTTGTAGTAGTTATTGCTTTGTCAACTTGTGTCTATCTTCAAGAGTAATATATAATTATAATGATGGGAGGTGAAATCTATACTCCCAAAATTAAAATCGATCCACACTCCATTTCAATTTTTTAGTATTATTTCATTTCCACTATATTTTTACTTCCTGAAATGCCCCCTGTGTCAACCATCTACACATTTATCTTAGAATCTTCCATCTTCGTTGTAAATCAGAATCCATTAGATTTGTTTTTCTTGCAACTCTTAAACATCTATACATCTATCTTATACGTCTGCAACTCTTAAACAAACACTTTCACACCAAAGAACAAGATAGAAGACATAGAGCATTAATGTATGTGTTTTACATAATAATATGTCATATACAAAACTCTTATAGGCTGCGAGAGATAAAAAACAAGATAATTGATTTTGAGCCAACTTAGGCCATCTCTAGCTGTGGGGGGCTAAAATAGCCCCCGGGCTAAATTTTAGCCCCCCATAATCACTATTCATGTGAATAGTAAGGGCTATAATTTCTACCATCTCCAACCCTTAGGGCTATAATTTTAAATGTCATGTTATTTTATTGTTTTTCATTATGTATTTCTAATATATAGTATATATTTTATAACTATGCTACTATTTCCACTCATATAATTATTTTTTTGATCAAATGTTATTAATTTTTTAGATATGATTTTATCGTGCCACGTGTCATTTTGTAAGTAATTATTCAAATTCTTGATTATGAGCGCGTCGTTTTTTTTCTTTGTTTTGTTTGTGTGTGTGGTTGCAATAATTGACAATTTATTGTCAAAATTTGTAGCTTGTTTTCTCATTGTTATATTGTTGTGTGGCTTGTTTAATTATGATGAAAAAATAAGCAATAATTGACAATTTTTAGCCGTCCAAAAAAATAAATAAAAATAAAAAATAATTTCCAACAGCTAGACTGAGCTAACATCAGCATGCTGATGCTGACATCAGCCATTAATCTCAGCCATGAAAAAACATCAGATTGGGTTTTTGGTTTTCACATGGTCCCCACACAAAGCAAGCCCAAGGGTTATACAAAGGGCTATATATGCCCCAGCCCATGGCCCTTTTAGCCCCTTCAAACACTTTTTTGTAATGGCATAGCCCCCAATTGGAGATGGAAAACCCTATTTTTTGGGCTATATCAAGCCCTTAGCCCTCCATTGGAGATGGCCTTAGATGCTCATTATCAAAATTCAAAAATGTAGTTCTATCTTCATATTCATCTCGCATTCACACCAATACTTCATCTTTTTGATAAAAGTCCAATCTTCCATCCAAAAACCTGTAATAAAGAGAAAAACAAAACTAATCGTCCAATCACTCCAAATGAAAAAAGAACACGTTACTAAGCTGAATGTTTCTTCTTAAATCCTCCAGGCCACAAAGGAAGAACAAGAAGAAACTATAGTAAAAAGAAACTAAAACCAAACAACAATACTCCTTCCAAACACCCTATACCCTTTGTGGCTTTTGCCTTTCTTTAATGAATTTCCAGATTTTAAAAAAAAAAAAAAAAAAAAAAAACCCTCCAGGCCACTATTGTTCATCAAACATTACACCAAATACAAACAGATTTTTATCATGTTGTATTGCCTAAATTCAGAATTGAATAACCTGATCTGGAGTTAAGAGAACATATGTGCCAATATTCTCAACAAACATGGGTTCCAATGCACTCCTGCAATGCCAAGAAAACAAGAAAAGATAAGAGTCTTTGACAAATACAAACTAAATTTAAGTTTAACCGAAGACAAAATTAGATACAAAACAGATCAGAGATCAAAGTACAAAATTAGATACAAAACTAGAACAATAAAGATATTAGAGCACAAAATTAGAACAGATACTTACATCTACTTGTTAATTGATGGACACTTGTTACGATAATGGCCAGTATTACCACAAGCTCTACATTTTCGAGGTGTCTTCTCTACTATCTCAAAATATGAAGGTTCTCGCTTTGTGGAGCTAGTTTCCTTTCTTTTATTTGATCCTACCAGACGACCTTTATGAGGCTGAATAGTGGGTTCAAAAATTAAGGGACAAGATGCACCAAGTACTTGAGAAAGCTGCCTTATGGTATTTTCTTTTTGCATAAGCGGCTGTTTTTCATACTTCTCTTTAATCTCAGATAAAAGAGTAGTGAATGAATCTTCATGATCCAAGCTTGCATGATCGATGATCATTAGTGAAAGATCTTGTGTCAATCCTCCATTGTGTATGAATCTGATTTAGAGGCAGCATGTCAATATTCATCTCCTTGATCATGTGCACACATGGAAGACCCATGGTTTTGAAAAATTGGCTGTTACATTGAGATGAATAGTCCTTGGTATTTACCAACAAGTATTGCTTTTGTAACTCATACAAAGCATAGAAAGATACCTTATTAACCACCTCTTTAAAGAAAGGGATGCAAAGCTTTTGAGGAACACGAATATTTTCACTTGCAAGTTGTGTTTTAATTTCCTGAAACTGATTTTCAATGGCAAGACAAATATTTTCCTTCACTTCACGAAGACCACCGGTTGAAACTTGAGGATTTTTCTTTAAGGTTGCATGTGCACCTTCTACCCTGGAAGTAACATTATTACCAAAATGTGAAATCTGCCCTATCCATGCAAATATAAACCTCTCTTTTCATGGAAGCCAAGTATTTCCAATGTAAGTCAGAACTGAAGCACAGTTTTTGTACTCAATTTGAAAACGATTCCAAGCTTCATTAAATGTTGACACGTCCCAAGATTTTACTAAGGTGGTCCAAGAAGACATAAAAGCAACCCAATTTGTATCTTCTTTAAACTGATCCTTACAATGTGCAAAAATATTTTTCTCAATATGCCATATGCATAAAAGATTATGAGTCATCGGGAACACAACCTGTATTGCTTCATCAACGCCAACTCCCTATCAGTTATTATCGCCAATGGATGACTACCAAAACCTAATAACTTACTGAACATTTCAAGAGCCCACTCATAATCCTCTTGTTCCTCTTTTTGCATAAAGCCCAAAC
The DNA here is from genome assembly GCF_958449725.1 of Rosa rugosa. Classification (NCBI taxonomy): domain Eukaryota; kingdom Viridiplantae; phylum Streptophyta; class Magnoliopsida; order Rosales; family Rosaceae; genus Rosa; species Rosa rugosa. Next base: position 18,430,945 of record NC_084826.1, on the reverse strand, counting down.
ATGAATAAAATGATTTGTTGAAGCTCTTCACTCTGACAATTTCAAGTAATGGCATATTGTACTTATTTGTTTTATAAGTACAATCCATCACAAAGACATTAGGGTAGCTTTTGGTCAACTCAATGGAAGTGGAATGAGCAAAGAACATATGAGTCAAATGGCCACAATGATCATATTTAACATTATGAGAAAAACCAGCACCACCAAGCTCATCCAATAATGCTTCAATAACTGAACGCCCATCTAGACTCTCCCTCCTAAATTGAGCTGTCTTGCTATATATATTTCTGGAAACAGTTAGAAGATCAGGGTTATTTTGTTGAAGTGAAGAGAGAATTTGGCGTGGTTTTATGCTAGCCTACTCATTTGTTTAACTTGTAAGGCTTCCTCTTCAGTAAATCGACGACAATAGGGATGTCTAGCCATGTCAGTGGAAGGCTCATGGTTATGTAACAAACTATTTATCACTACCTTCTACAGCCCTTCAGTTGTCTATTTTCCCAGAATTTTAAAAGGACAGTTTATTAGACGAGAAGATGAATTATTTTTCTTGTTCTCAAGTGCAACTTCAGTTCGATAACAACCACCTCTATCACAACCAATAACCACATATCTATTGGTTTTAGATCTTTTGATTACCATAACATACTCTTGCACCAATCCAATCTTACGAACAACAATAACAAGGTCTTCTCTATTTTCAAAAAATTTAGTCGATAATGAGAGGAATTCATCTGAAACATCAATCATTGCTTCATCTCCTAAATCATAAATCACCAGATTTATAGTTAGGGAACTAACTTACTAACTTACTAACTAACTGTTACTTAAAATTAATTAGGTTCAAATGTTATTCTCACTTTCTTATTGTTAAGAAGTATAGATAGGGAACTAACTAAGTGTTACTTAAAAATTAATTAAGTTCAGATGTTATTCTTACCTTTTTATTGTTAAGAAGAGGTTATTTTAACTTTCTTCAATCAGCTTACTACCCTCTATGATAATATAACAATATAACTAAAAGCTCTAAATATAAAAAGAAAGTGATAACACATAATACATTGAAAAAAAAAAATGTAAGACGAAAAACTTATCGTTGACAATGAGATCTTCAATGATACTAGACGGATGTTTAAATTGTAACTCTTCGATATCATCTGAGGACACCATATTTATAGGAATTTTTTGCAACTTTGCATCTAGCTCTTCTTCCATTGCTAAGAGAAAAAGACAGGAAGATGGTTTACGGTATTTGGAACTGATCATATGTTTTTGCCTAAATGTATTGTAGCTATCAGGTCTATAGTTGAACTGTTATTAGGGAAGCAAAAGACGATAATACTATGAGCAGAGAAATTAGAAGCAAGGGCTGAATATGAGCAGCTGCTAGTAGATATGAGTTATGTACCAGCTAGTAGATATATAGTTATGCACCAGCTAGTAGATATATAGATAGCTGCTCAAGTCAAGAATATGAACAGCAACCAAAATATGGTGACAGATAATTATTGCTAGTTTTTGTCCAGAATAGTGAACATGAACAATCATCAACTTTCTCTTACTTAGTGTTTGAACCGTACTTGAAACCAACAAAAGAATTCAATATAAACTAAATATCTTAGACATTGTTATTGAAAACATACGAAGGTTTCTATCTCTTCTATTGCTGGAAATTAGGTTGAAGTGATGAAATCAATGAATTTACTTTTTACAAAATTCACTCCCAAACATGTGAGTCATCAAAACGAGTCAAATATAACAAAGCCCATAGCAATCCAAGATACATAAACCAAAAATTTTGACAGAAAATTGAACTTAGTTTATCAAAATTACTCAAAATTAAACCTTTAGATTAAATCAAGGTAAGATAAGTCCCTTATGTTTGCATTTGTTGGAGATGGAGGTTTAAGTCTTCTCTCTGTGAAATTGGCCATGTCGATCCATGGTCTCGAAGTTCAAAACTCAAAACTTGAAACGGCAAGGAAAAGAATGAAAATTTAGTGTAGGATTCGATAGAGGATCAGGCTAGGTCAATTCAGCTAAATCCTTGCATCAATCCCTTTGGGTTGGCCTCATTGTCTTCTATCAGCAGCACTCTTGATTGGATTGGGTTGGCCTGTTGGTCTTCTAACAGCAGTACTCTTCGGGAACCAAAAGTTTTGCTGGGGAAGAGAGAGAAGAGAAAAAGAGAGAGCTATTGCGTCGTGCTTTTAGATAAGGAAGAGAGAAAAACAAAGAAAAAGGAAAATAAAATAATTTTCTGATATAGGGATATTTCAGGAAGTAAAAAGATAGTGGAAATGAGATAATATTAAAAAATGGGGAAATTACTGGTCCCCCTTTAACTTTTTAGGATTCGAATTTCACACAATTTGGTCCAAAATGACCATTTTACCCCTCACTTCTTCTTTTTTATATATCTAATATATACACACACATATATACATATACATACATACATACATACATACATATATACACACACACACACACACACATATACATTATATATATACACACACATATGTATAAAATTATACATATATTTATATATCTACATATACATATACATATACATACATATATATATATATAGATATATACACACACATTAGATATATAAAAGTTGTGAATTTTTTTTATAATATGAAACATAAACATAGTATATAGACTTACCAAATACATAAACACATTAGATATATATGTATACATACATATACATACATATATATATATATATATACACACACACATATATATATACACATATACATATATATATACACATATACATATATATATATATATATATATATATGTATATGTGTATATATATATGTATATGTGTATATATATATGTGTATATGTAGATATACACACACACATATACATATACATACATACACACACACACACATATACATACATATATACTCACACACACACACACACACACACACATATATATACATATGTATAAAAGAGAGAGAGAGAAGAATAAAAAAAAAACAAAAAAAAATAAGTGAGGGGTAAAATGGTAATTTTGGATCAAATTGTGTGAAATTTGAATGTTTGGGGAGTTATCTGTTAAAATTGAAATAACAGGGACTGAACTGTCGACGCACCAAAAGTTAAAGGGGGGACGAGTAATTTTCCCTTAAAAAATTAAAAAGGAGTGTGGATTTTAATTTTGGGAGTGTAGATTTCACCTCACATAATGATAAAGGCAACTTTCTCTATCTTCTCAAGATTAAAGGCAATTAAAGAAACCTTCGTAGATTCTTAAAAAAAAAAAAAACCTTCGTAGATAAATCTCAGTCAAAACAGAAAACACGTAAAATTCCAAGCTACCAAATTTCCAACCCCGTCTTCTCTCTCGCTCTCGATTAGTGAGAGAATTAACTCAGTTGTGGATTCTCAGAGAGTTCATTAACGATGGCTACTGGCTCGTCAAGAGGTGCCCCAAGCCCGATCGCAAAGGTAAATATGGTTCACATAGATCTCTGATCTCTGTTTTCTCGATTGGACTATTTTCCAGTTATTGAAATTCAAATCGGAATTGTGTCTGAGATTCAAACCAGAGACGAAGTCGAAGTCTGAAGCTAGGTTTTGTTGGTTTCAGTTTTTGGCCTGGAGCCTAGCGTCGAGCGCCTAACACTGCCTAGGCGGTTGTTGAGCGGCCGAATGCCCAGAAGCATCGCCTAGCCTAAAATTGAATCGGAGAGGCCATGCCCAGCGCCGCCTAGGCCGATTTTTAGAACCTTGCATATAGCAAAACAAGAGAAAGACAACAAGGAAATTTCAATAAAACACCCATGAAGCTTGAGAAATGTAGCACTACAACAAAATTGGCTATTAGTCAGTGATGCTTACTTCCCCCCTTGGTCACTTATATACGTGAGTGTTGACTTTAGTTAAAATAAACTAGTCTTTCTCCATACTTGTTCTATATGTCAAAAGTAATTATTTTTTTAGAAATCAAAAAAGAAAATGTAATGAAAAAAAAAACGGTTATTGCAGAGAAAAATTAAAAATGGGCTATAGATCTTTTTTTTCCCTTAATTAATTGTTATAATTGCCTTTATGATTTAATTAATGCTTAAAGTCTTTTAATATTTTAGGGACATTTATGTCAAAATCTTTAATTTTTGCTAATAACACCTCTTTTCTTAATATTTTAAGGTTGGTGCTATTCACACACTCATTTTCTCTATTCACACACTACTTCTATTTATCTATTAATTTAATTCAATTTTTTTTTTATAAATTACCCTTACTACCCTCTCTTGCAATTCTGTTTTGTTTTTCTCTTTTTTTTTTTTCTTTTTTTTTTTTCTATTTGGCAAGTCAATCATTCCCAAATCCTAATATGTTATTGTTGACAATTGTATGTTCGATCATATTTTGATTATTCTAGCATTGCATAATACATTCTTATAATTGTTTTCTATTTTCGCTACACCAGACATAGATTAAATTAAGGGTTGAACAAATTAGCCATATCACCACTCTATAGAATGCTTAATTCCACCGGCGGAACAATGGCTAAAACAATGGGAATGGTATATTGACTTAACGTTGCTGAAGCAGATGTGATGAGAGGTTTTGGATCTCCTTTAGTTTAGGTGATATGCTTATACCTTTCTTCAATTCTGTATAGCAGTCATGACATACCTAAATTCCCAAATTTAGTCACATAGTGATTTTTCATCTGAGCTCTAAACTTTACCACACTAAGTGCTGGACTTTTGATAGATAGCATTTTGTCTTGCCAATCAGGTTTTTTTTTTTTTTTCCTTCTTCTTCTTAATTAGCAATGATATTCACAAGATAAGGGTAAAATATTACACAATATTCCAATCAATTTGATATATATATTATGGTTTTGTACCTGCTACCCTATCAACCAACCATATATACATTTCAGTTCAGTAATTGTAACTAATACTCTAAATAACCAACTAGCTATTGGATTGACATTCTCTTCACAATGTTGAACTAGGTCTGGTAGCTTTCTACCTAGCAATCAGAGTGTGAAAAGGAAAACCATATTTACTGCAGAAAATTAGTTACTTGGAAGATCTTTGCAATTTTGATTCATTTGGATAAACGTAATTTCCTAGGAAGCATATTACTTGTCTACTAATACAGTTCATTTCACTTAATAAGCGTATATTTTTCCTTCATTACAGGAAAAAAAATTGATTTATTGTATAATAATGTTTAATTCATGATTGACTTGTCAAATATAAAAAAAAAATTACAAAGGAGGGTAGTTAGGGTAATTTGTAAAAAAATTGAATTAAAGTAATAGAAAAATAGATGAGGTGTGTGAATAGAGAAAATAAGTGTGTGAATAGCACCACCCTATTTTAATAATAGAATAGATAATCCAAATTAAAATAACAATATTGTTCACTTACTTAGTTCTGTTCAACTGCGAATGGATTAAATCTAACTGTGGAGAATAAGCAACTAAATTGATGTAAACTGTGGGTATGAATCCAATTACAATTTTTTTTTAATAAGAATCCTTTATTGAAAATAACTAAATATTACATCATATGAGAATGACCGGTGGTGGACATAAACTCCCCACTCTCCTGCCTAAAAACTAAACTAGTTACGAGTCTGTCATCAAGAATGACTTCCATGAACCAAAAGAGCCCAACCCCTGACCAAATGTGTCGCCTAACTTCACAGGCTACAAATAATCTAAATAACACCTTATAGAAAACCGCCAAAACAACTAACGCCCTCTTCCACACCGCATCCCAATGAAGGTAGACCACATGCTAGGATCGCTTATCAGCACATTGACCATCAGATAAAACCGAAAATAAAACATCTTGTCCCCAGGAAAGACACCACCTCCATGGCACATCAATTTGATCTAATCCTGCTCAAAGGAGTAGTGACCAACTATTGACTAAAAGAACCTAGTCGACAACCTAACTATAAACAAGACTGTAACCAACAACCTAACTAAAAACAAGACGTACTCTAACCAAAATTAGAGAAATGCTGTCACAGTACTCCTCTTCCTTGTCATCAGGTACCCAATCAGCAGGCCACCACCTCATATCGATGCCTTTGAGCTCCCCAAGTCGATGATGCTATGCAACAAACCACCCCAATTCTATCACCGAGAAACCGGTGAAAAATTACCATGCCTTGCAGCCGCCATGTCCACCAGCTTGAGAGCCCAAATCCACCACAACTGTCGCCTCCATGTAGCAACCCACCTTATAGTAGAAGTCAACGCTATATGATCCATGGCATATCACCATCATGATTTGGCCTCTTGCTCCTTCCTCCACGCCAATTACCAGATGTCTGTCTTCCACACTGACACCACCACCTGATAGAAGCGAAGAACCATACTCGACCTGAACCAGTGAAAAGAATCACAAAGAAGAACCCTTGTGATCCCAAGACTCTGTCTGGAAACACCCGTCTCTCATCGATGAGGCAGAGAGCCACGATCAACGCAAGGGCGCCACCGGACAAGCTAAAGAATTCCCTTTACTCTCTCTAACCCTAGTTCTCTCCTCTTTTGTCGGTGCTCTCTTCTTAGAATGACAACCCTTGAATTCAATTACAATTGAACACAACTGAGCATGAAATTAATTAAATACGTAGGTGAACAAAATTATATAAGATTTAAAAGTAATTTATAAGAAACAATAGTCACCAGAGGAGTTTTAACCCAATGCTACGTGTACTTGCATGACTTTTGTGTAGTTACATGCTGTTTGAATCTCTCGTTGATTGAGTAGTCTATTACGTAATGACATCTTTATATTAAATTAAAATTGATTCCCGAGGCTTCTAGCCAACTTTTGTCATTGTTGCGTCGACATTGATGTACGTATGATTGACATTAAAGTTTTAATATCAAACAATAACCACTACATATATGTATGACACGCTAACATACATTGTATTTTACATTATCATACTTTTTCAAATACAATTTACAAGGATTAAATAATTTTTATTCAGGAGAGTGAAATTTATGCTCCTCATTTTACAATCCCCACTCCATGTTTCCATTTTTAATAACTTAAATGTTGTCTTTAATGACTTGAATTTTATCTCCTTATCAAAATTTCAACCAAAAAAAAGAAAGGAATGTAGATTGTAAAATAGAATGTGGATTTCACTGCTCTATATTTGTTTGCCTAGTCCTACAACCAAACTAAAATCACTATACAAGCAACTTTTTATTATTTAATTTCTTCCAACATCTTAATTATCGTATGCACGTACATGTTTTGATATGTGATGTAAAAGATATGTTGTAATTTTCTTCCCATTGCAGTTAAAATTTTAACTGCAATGGGAAGAAAATTACTACTACTAGATGTAATATATAAGCTCTTATCATGCGATAGCAAGAGGCTCGATCAATATCATGCTGATTGTTTGTTGGAGAACAATATCACTTATATGACACTCATTGACAGGACCCGCCCTGGATTTCAGCTTGAAATCCGAAGTGGCCCTGCGGGGCCCACCTTAGAAGAAATTCTACCAAAAATTTGGCGAAACTTCCTCTAAAAGTGGACTACCAAAAAACTGTAGAAAGACATTTACACTTCTAAAATAATCCACCCTTATTCTTCTGGAGCCATCCTGCTCCCTTTTTTTTTTTTTGAAGGGAATGTGGATTTCATTGACGCATGCCAAGATGGCCATTACATATCATTCTACTGCCTTCAACTAGACAGATCAAGAAGTTGTAGCAGAACTACGATGATACATAGAGAATAGCCCACCTATATTCGAACTAACCGCTCATTTAAAGTGAGCCTATAAACTATGGATAAATGGAACATAGAATATAGGCCCCAACCACATAGGGTTTTGAGGTTCCTAAAACAAGGGAACATAGTGTAATTAGACAAAAAAGCTAAAAACATAGGGTTGGGCCAAGGGCCTAAACCCTAGCCCAAATAGCAATGGTCTAGGGCAAAACCCTAGCCCAACAGTTCGCGGCCCAACAGGGGTAGTCCACCAAAGGGAAAATTGCTCCAGACCCATCAAGTTGGTTCGGGCCAGTCCACCTTCCTTCACAACCCCGTCGTACGTCACCATCCAGCCAAGCTCCAGCCGATCCACATCGCCCGACCTGCATGTTCCCGACTCGCTTCACCCCCGCCGCGACCAAGCCGCCCTCACTGACCTGCATCAGCACAGAACAAACCATCCCGGCGATCGAAGCCATCCTGAGTTCACGCCGCCGCCGCGACCTGCATCAAACCAGAACAACCGATCCTGAGCCAAGCGTCGCAATCGCACGCCTCCAACGAATGGCACCACCGATCTAACAAAACCCAGCCGCGGGGATCGATAAACTCGACCGTACGCACGATCCACCCTTCACCACCATCCCAGCCGAACTCCCTGACAAAAACCCGAGCAAAGCCCTTCAACAGCCCTATGGACAGTAGATTTCCCGTCCGGCAGCAAACCCTATGACAGCGGTGAGGCCATAGGCCATCTCCGACGTCCGGGCGCCGCGGGAGAGAACAAAGTGCAAGCCCGAGGCGGCCTTAGGGTTTCTCTGAGAGAGAGCTTAGTATAATCCTTAGGGTTTTGACATCTAAACTAGTTACGTAATTCTTTAGTATAATCCTGCTCCCTAAATCACAACATCTCCCATTTTACAAAAAATTCTCAACTTCAGAATATTAATCACACGATTATCAAAGCAATCTAATGCCTAAGGTATACCAGAAGATGAAATAGATAGATAAATGATTGATACATTCTACAAGACGGAAGCTATGACAGCTATGCCTCAACTCCCTGTACGCCCGACCTCGAGCTAATCTAGCCTGCAAACTGGGCATTTGAAACCGAAGGGCGCAGGAGAAAAGCATTTAAAAACCGTTAGAGTGAGCGGACGGAAAAATAAATAATTTCAAATGAATAAGTGAAACTTAGTGCTTTCCCAATTTTAATCTCTTAAAAACCTCGCATGCAATAAAATCTTAAAAATACTCTTAATCCTTCTCTTTACTGAAATATCAAACACGTATTATAAAACCTTTCAAAATCCCTCTCAAAGTCACTTTAAAACCGCATATCTCAAAATAGGCGATGACTAGAGGGAACTGCCGACCGGATGAGGAGGTAATGGTTAGAGGAGACTGCCGACTAACCATAGATAGTTAGAGGCAACTGCTGACTAACTATCTCATGGCCGACCAGAATATTGCCTGGAGGGGACTGCTGACCGGAATATTGCCTAGAGGGGACTGCTGACCAGACTATTACCTGGAGGGGACTGCCGACCAGGTAATGCATGCATGCGCTGACTTATTACCTCATCAATAAACTGGAATCAACCTCTTTCAAATAATTGCTTTAGGAAAGAAACTCGATATTAATTAAATAAATCATCCGTAAATCGTCAATAAATCACTCATACTCAAATACTCGAAAATTCTTAATTCTCATAATATTTCCTCAATCAATCACTTTCAGAAAACCGCTTCTCAATACTTCTCATAACTCAAAAATCAATAAATGCTTCCGAGAAAGAAAACTCAATAATAATTCCATAAATCCTCAATAATCACCGGAAGCATATTTCAATAAATCCCGATAAATCAAGTACTCCAATATTATCACATGTCACTAAATATGATTTAGAAAATTTCGATAAATCAACAATTAAAGGAAATTAGTATATCGTGAAATCACATATTAAATCTCAACCGGAACATAATAAAATAAATCAAATATTGCATGCATAATTATTTAAAATCAAATATCCACTCACAGTACTATTTAAGCGACCACGCAACCGGTTTTCCTCGTCGAGCAGTAGCTCGGTACGTCTCTCTGTACACAATTATAATTCGTGAATAACAATCTGGAAATTAAATACAATTCCCATAAATCAACATTTTCATTCTTTCCCGATTTACCAAATCTTCACCATTAACATCAATTCATTAATTTAAAGGCTCTAGGGCAGAACCGAGAGAAATCAGACGGTGGGATTCTAGTAAATCAATAACCAAACTATCGAACTTCGAAAATTCCGATCGATACCCAAATCTCTTCCGATTCCCACCAAACTCATATCTATAAATTCGTAACAACAAGTATTATCCAACAGACCAAAACAACCAACCAGGAACGGCCGGACGCGCCCCCACGCACCGCCGGTCAACCACCATATTTGGCTACCAAATTTCATCCACAGCCTCGTCTCATCATCCTAAACATCTTTCATAACTACAACATTGATCAATTTCAAGTGTAGAGGGCCGATTTTACCTCAATTCCGAAACCCCCAAATTTGGCTCAAATCTTCAATTCTACTTTCTCCAGCTGAATTGAAGCAAGAAAATTCGTGGGTTATGATCGTGGAGGGAGGAGCTAAAAAGCCTATAATGGTGGCACCGCCTATAATGGCCGGAAAATCACGAATCGGTTGAAAAACCGAAATTGAGTTCGCCAGAAATTGAGCTTGCTGCGTCGTCTACCGCCGTTAACGTCGTACACCACTGCCACAGGGAGGAAGAGGAAGATGAGGCGGTCCAGGAATGATCGGTTTCACGGCCGGGGGTGACCGGAAACGTCGCCGGTGAAGCCGGCAAGCTTACTGTCGTTTCACTTTCTCTCTCTTCGGGTTCTTTCTCTCTCTCCTCGGCTTCCCAGAAGGGAAAGCTCGAAAATAGCTACTTCCCCTTTGGGAAACACCCCAATATACCGCAAAACCTCATAAATTTACAAAATTGCCACTGTGTTTCAACCCTCATAACTTGTTCGTTACCACTCTGATTTGTACGTGCCACATATCAACGAACTCGGTTTAACGTCTTCTATGACTTTCATGAAGAATGATTTCTCAAAAACTAATCCGAACAAAAAGTCACTTTTTAGGGCCCTTAAAAGATCAAAACGGAGTTAGAAGTATATATAAATGTCGTTTACCGATCAAAAGACTAGTAAATTGGTAAATTTAGATTCGGGATGTCACACTCATGCTGTCATAAATTTTGACATTTAACGCCAAAATGTCAGGGTGTATATGGAAACTTTTTAAGGTAAGAAAAAGAAGAGAAAGAAGAGAGAGAGAGAGAGAGAGAGAGAGAGAGAGAGAGAGAGAGAGAGAGAGAGAGAGAGAGAGAGAGTTTGAGGTATTGTACCTACCATGGTTGGTATTTGTGGGAAGTAAGTACATGATAAAAGGCCATATCACTGCAATGTTCATCACAAAAAAATGACCGCCCTAAATGGTAGTGAACGTTTAGAACTGTGAGTTTAATTAGCACACTTCTATATCCTTGTACACGTGGCAACGTGTGATTAATCTTTGTTCCCACAATTAGCATTGCCAAAAAGAAATAAGGAATTATTCAATTGAAAAAAAAAAATCAGAGAGAAATGAGAAATTAAAGTGAAGCAAATAATGACTCGACGGGGGAACAGGGAATCTACGGGGAAAGAAAGAACCCTACATCCACACGCTGCCTCGATTTCTAACGCGTCAGTTTGCGTTACTCACCGTATTTCGCAGCACAATTATTCCTCATTTCCCACTCTCTGTCTCTCTCGATCCCTCTCTACCCCTCTATAAAAGCCTCACTTCATCTCCTTCAAATTTCATTCTTCTTCACCTGATTCAATTCATTCAGCTGTACGTATTAGTCTATATTCTCTTTCCTTCACTTCAGCTTTCATGTCAGAGAAACAAGCCCACTTGAATGGAGCCTATTACGGCCCATCAATCCCGCCGAGAGAGAACTACCACCGCCCCGGCCGCGGCGGAGGTCCCCTCAGCTGCTGCTGTAGCTGCATCTTCGGTCTCGTCTTCAAGCTCATCTTCTCCGCAGTTGTCTTCATGGGGTTAGCCTTCCTCGTCTTCTGGCTCATAGTCCGCCCCACCAGAGTCAAGTTCCACGTAACAGATGCCACTCTCACACAATTCAACTTCTCCACCGATAGCAACCTGCACTACAATCTCGCTCTCAACCTCACCATCCGAAACCCCAACAAGAAAATCGGCGTTTACTATGATCGCATAGAAGCCAGAGCTCTTTACGAGGACCAGAGGTTTAGTACGGTCACTCTGACCCCATTTTACCAAGGCCACCAAACCACAAACGTTTTGAACCCGGTGTTTCAGGGACAGCAATTGATTGTTGGATCCAACTTTCTTGAGGAGTTTAATCAACAGAAGAGTGCTGGAGTTTACGAGATCGAGATGAAGCTTTATCTGAGGATTCGGTTCAAGTTGGGTAGAATCAAGACCGGAAAGTTCAAGCCTAGAATTGAATGTGACTTCAAGGTTCCTTTGAGTCAGAATGGAAATTCAGTTAGTACTTTTCAGACTGAGAAATGCTCAATTGATTACTTCAATTGATAATTTCTGGTCATATATGATTCTATGGTGGAGCAGGGGACTTCATTTCTTGTTTATTCAGATGCATTGAGAGGCCAGGGTATCTGTCTTTAGGAGAGTCCTATAGGTAGTCTTGATTCTTTTATTTATTCTATGGTGTATTTGATTCTCAAGTTTCAGTTTTTCTTGTTTCACTAGGAAGATGGCCGACTTCGGTTTCTTTTATGCACAGGAGAACCCGGATTACATGATATTCATACTTTTAATTATCTTTTGGTCGGAATAGTGATGATCGTTTTATTTACATCACACCCAATTAATTTGCAATAGGTGAAGAATTACATAGGGGCTCTTTCTCTTGCAACGTCTCAGTAGTTCCAATGTGAGAAGATACTCCAAATTCTCAACATCGCATTTAGTGATATTTAAAGTTGGAGTTGAATATTAATAAATTTGATATTTTCAGTTATATGTAAGAGAATATGAAACTGACAAAAACAAAATGTTGCTCAAAATGGGAAGGATTATGATCCAATACCTTTGGTCTAGTGGTATAAGACGACACCTCTTTATAAATGGGAGGTCGTAAGTTCGGCTCACAATAAACTAGTTATTGTATATGAGTTGTTTATTTGATAATAAAAAAAAAATTAAAAGGATTGAACTCCTGAAGTGCAACAATGTGTAGTTACTGTGAATTCAGACATACAATTGTACAAGGCTTTATAGGTTATTTCCAATCGAAATTATGGATCAGATGACAAAAATTGCCAATCTAAAAGTGTTCATACCACAAGTGTATCGAGTGCAAATATCGGAAATACATAGCTCAATAGCCATCGGAGACCGCCTCATGGTTTTCCGGAGATACGCCGGAGCTCCCAATAAGGATTGTGACAGATCATCGGCATCCATGTCGACTAGAGCCACCTCTAGTGGTCAACAAGACATGGGCGCAAAACAGTCTGTAGGTCGGCTACAAGACCTTCATAGTGCATGTGTGGAGGACACACACTCCCACCAGTGATTCTCTAGGTAGAGGCTCCCGATACCGACAGAAACAAAAAGCAAATTAAAGATGAAATAAAATCCAAGTAAACCTTACGCGGTTCATAAACATATAGGCATAAGGGTTTTGCGACATCACCAACAAGTGATGCATGATTTTTTTTTTTTTCTTATGAGTTTTTGATTTGTAACAATTAATCGAGTACTTTTTTTTTAGGATTAAATTCAGTTTACCCCCCTGAGATTTGGGGGTAACTTCATGTTAGTCCATGTCCTCTCAATTTAATCAGTTTACCCCCCGAGCTCTTCTCATTCTCCTCAACCGTGTCCAATGTCTCATTCTCCGTCCAATTTGGACGTTAAGTCTGACAAATGAGCCCACTTTAGGGGCTAAAATTGTCATTTCAAGAAGGAAAAAAAAAAAACACCACGACAAAAATTGACCACATCTTCTTTTTCAACCCGATCTTCTTTTTCTTCTTCTTCGATCTCTAGCTACCAAAATCACCGCCTCCCTCAAATCAAACTTTTCTCCTAGCCTCCACAAACCCATACCTGCCCACCATCTTCTCTCCTTTCCACAGACATTGAACAAAATCAGAACTCAAAAGGTTTTTTCTTTTTCTTTTTTCTTTCATGGATCAAAATCAACACAAGAAACACACATACCAACTGTTCTGTGTCACATATTGGACAAACAACCTGAAACAACATCACAATCCCCACAATGAGAACATAAAACCATAAATTACAAAACAGAAAGCTCAAGTCATGAAATGAGTTCACATACTTGTTTAACATCGTGGCGAACGAGCTCATGCGGATCAAAGGGGTTGCTCAACATGCTCTAAAGAAATCAAATATAACCCAGATAAGAAAAAAAAATTACCAAAAAGCTAAGAATTGAAACAATGGTTTAGTAAATATATCAATTACCATCTTCATTGTGACAATGGAAAAATGGGTAGATCTCGTTGCAACATGAAGATCAAATCTGGCATCTCCTTCACAGAAAATGTGGAAGATGTTACTAGGTAACACCCCACTCACTCCTAGAAGCTCTTGAAAAGGGTGAAACGATGACATACCGAGTTCAGGGGCTTCAATCTGAAGTAGGAAATGCCCAAATCCCAATCCCTATTGAGATTCTCAAAGTGGAAGTAATGGGAACGAGTCAAGCTCCGTGGAGATATCTGAGTCGGTGCTGGTGGACGATTCAAACAAAATCAAGGCCATTGAGGATGACCAAGTGCCGGAATGGAAGAAGCAGATCACGGTCAGAGGGTTAGTGGTTAGCGTCGAGCTGAGGTCCCTGTTCTGCATCATCACCCACAAGCTGAATCTGACAGTGGGATCATCCCGTCCTTAAATGTCGTCGCCGATCTGCTCGGCTTGAAGGGGTATTGATTTTAAATCTAAAGTTGGAGACTGGGCTTAGTGTTTAAGTGTTGATTTAGGATTAATGGGGTTATCTGAAGAAGAAGAAGAAGAAGAAGAAGAAGAAGAAGAAGAAGAAGAAGAAGAAGAATGAGGAGGAGGAGGAGGAGGAGGAGGAGAGAGTCCAATCTAGTTGTGGATTTTTTTTTTGGTCTTTAAATGACCATTTTAGCCTTTAAAGTGGGCCCCATCTTCAGACTTAACGAGTTAACGTTGAGATGATAGGGATTAACATGAAGTTACCCCTAAACCTCAGGGAGGTAAACTGAATTTAATCATTTTTTTAAAGGACTGTCAGTATAACGAAAGTGTAGGTAACAACATGAACATGACCCGCCTTCTCGGGCTATGTCAGAAGTGAGTCATGTAAGGCTACCCTAAAATAACCTAAATGTAGCTACCCTACAATGAAACTCCAGTAACCAAGACAATGTTAGGGTATGGATCAAAGTTCGCCCTAACATATTCGTAAAAATCCAGGATCACCCTACGTAGAGGGGATATCCCCAGGTTCAAATAAAAGTACAATAAAAACAAAAATAGGAATGGCCCAAAACTTGTTAAAAAGCCATAGGCCCAAATAGAGCAACTGAAACCCTAAGATCCAACCCTACTCCACATGATGAGCCCTTGATCCAACCTGGCTCAAAAACAGAACCCTTGAACCATGCAATTGCGGCCGCACGAGCATACTTCAGTCCCAGCGTGATATCACCAGCATCACTGCCACCAACACCTAGCCCCATCGCACGTGAAGTCCAGAGCCACGCAAGCCAGCGTCATGCTGCAGAAACACCATGGCCTCCGCCACCATAACCAAACTAGGAAGGCTAGAATAGTGAGCCTCCAACAATACCAGAAGGCATCTCCATCGCAATTAGAGACTCGCAGTCCCGACTGTGAAGCCGCAAACTAGACCATTATCCTCACCTCTAAAGGCAAGAGAAAAATGAACCAGAAGACCACCAAGTGCAAGAGGACGACCAGAGGCACCTTGCAGGGACGAATGAGAGATAATGTACGTGTCGGTGAAATAGACCACAAACAGGGAAACCCTAACAACGGCTTGTGCGAGAGAGCAAGAGCGAAAACATTTTAATTAATCGAGTACTTAAGAATAAGTAATATAAGTGAGCTATAAGATGATTCCATAACATTAAAAATAATCTATGGAGTAATAACATTTAAATATTAGCAATATTATTTTTGGAATATTTGCAATATTATTAACAACGTGTTAATTATTTTTACGATTAAATACTGTTTAGTCCTTGAGCTTTTGACCAAAAAACACTTAAGTCCCTGGCCTTCTAATTTCACACGTTTAGTCCTTGTACTCTCAAATTTTGGACCAATAGGTCCTTTCCATTAGTCTCTGTCCAAAACCTCTGTTAAGTAGCTGACGTAGCAATTTCTTTCCCGCTAAAATGTCTATTCTACCTTTACTTTTTTTTTTTTTTTTTTTTTTTTTTTTTTTTTTAATCTTTTTGTTCTTTTTCATTTTTTCTGTTTATCTCTTCTCTCCTCCTTCACCTGCACGGCTACACCTGCATCGGGCCATTGTCTGCCACAAACCGTAAGCGCCAGACCACCGCCTGCAATAGACCGCCGCTAGCATCAGAACTCCACAGTCTACCTTAGATCGCCCCCGCCTGCATCGATCTCCCACTTGACGCCCATCACAACTTCAACCCCTTCGCCGATCCCATCGATTCCTGTAACTCCGACGACGACTTCTTCTCCGACGCCGCCTCCGATTCTGACCGTGACATCAGCTGCTTCGCCACCGATCTCTTCGATCGTCGCGCCTCCTCCTATCATCTCCCCAGCGACTGAGTCCTCATTTCGGGATCTACCAAAACCCACTCAACCCCAAAGCACCAAAGTCTGATCTCGTGATCTCAAAGGTATACACACATCTGTGATATCGTCTCGCTTGGAATTTTGGATTCGAGTAATGTTGGGGTTTAGTTTTTGATTCTGAAAATTTGTTAGGGTTAGGGATTTAGGTCCAATTGGTTTCTGATTTGGTAAGGGAAGAATATACTCTTTGATACCATAACAAACTGACTAGCTGATGTGATTGTTGGTGATTAGATGATTATGATGAGCAAGAGGAGGTGCTGAGGCAATTTGATTTGAACACGGCGTATGAGCCATGTTTTGGGATCACCAGATTCGCACAGTAGGAGCGTGCCTGCAAGCTAGGGATGGATCCATATCGATCTTCTTGATGAAAATCCCAGATCGAGACCCATATCGATATGTCGGGCCCTTGCAAATTCCTCTTTCTAATGTTGGAGTAATTGCTCAGACTTGGAGATGGTGGGTGTTCTGCTTAGAGATTTGAAGCTTGGAGATGATGGTGTTCTGCTTCACATTGATTTGGTTGCAGGAAAGCAGCGATTAGGTGGCTTTGCTCTTTCTTGATTGTGAACAATTTTCCTTGACCTTGAGGATGTTCCGTATCTAAAGCGAGTGTTTGAGGGAGTTCAGGGCCTTCTTGATGATGAACTGCTCTCTGGTGGCCATGATATTAGTGATGGTGGACTTCTGGTCTATGCCGTTGAGATGGCATTTGCTAGGAATTGTGGCATTAATTTGGACGAAAGTACCTTCTTTCATAAGGGACATATGAGAGGAAGTGTTGGTGGTAGTGGCGGTGAAGGGGGTGTTGCAGCAGCCTTTGCCTGCAACGTTGGTAGTGATGGTGGTGGCAGTGGCGAGGATGGGGTTGAAGTGCTGCGGCGATGGGGAGGGGAGAAGAGATGAACAGAAAAAAAGAAAAAGAAAAGAAATAATAAATTAAAAAAGAAAAAAGAAAAAATTATTTAAAAAAAAGAAGCAAGGGTATTATAGACATTTTGACGCATAATTAATGCCACTTCAGCAACTTAACTGAGTTTTTGGACGGAGACTAACGAAATGGACCTATCGGTCCAAAATATGATAGTACAAGGACTAAACGTGTGAAATTAGAAGGACATGGACTGAAGTATTTTTAGGGCAAAAGTTCAAGGATTAAACAGTATTTAGTCATTGTTTTTAATATTATTATTTTTCTTTTTTGAACTTCACAAATTTTTTTTTTTGAATGAAAAACTTTTCTAGATAAAAATGAGAATTGTTGGTAATTCTGCGTTCACGTGATTGGTATTTTGAGAATAAATTGTTTTTCCACTGTTTTTTTTTTTTTGCAATCCACTTTTTTGAAAGAGGACTGGTGCGGCTACCCTCAAGTCTTAATTAATGAAATTGCAGAATATAAGGGGGGACGTGAAGTCTGAACCCCAAATTACAATAAGCAACTAGATAACATCCTGCAATAATACCAAGATTAATTATCTACAAAATCTATGTATTCTAACAAGCACAAATAGCAAAGAGTGCACGAAAGGCTATTCCATTAACTTTGACATAGCGGTGACATACCGGAAAGATAACTCTATAACGAATAAACATCATTACAAACAGTGGCGGAGCCAGAAAATAATCTCAACTGGGGCACTCGAAAGTTAAAAAAAAATAAACAAATGAATTTAAACTTAAAATATATCAAAATTGTAATAAAAATAGGGAAAGATCAATATCTATTTTTGTGCTAAAAAAGGCCAATATATTTTTTAAAGTACATATTTTATTAATAAAACTTATAATTTTTAGATTTTAGACAATTTTTCATAATGGAAATAGAATTTATCTTTGAACTTTGTAACTATATGAAATAATACTATAGTTACAATGAGTCTTGGTTCCATATGAAATAATACTATATGAAATAATACTATAGTTACAATGAGTCTTGGTTCCATATGAAATAATACTATATGAAATAATACTATAGTTACAATGAATTTATCCAGTCAGAATGAGTCTTGGTTCCAGCAAGCTCCTATTTGTATTACTGATGTACTCCATTATGACTGTAACCATCTGAGCTAGGCTCTCTTCAATAAATTTCTTTCTTTCAAAAAAAGAAAAAGAAAAAAAGAAATAATACTATTAATGTTTTTTTTTTTCTGAGAAGAAATACTAGTATTAATGTTAGAAAAAAGAAAGAAATAATAAAAAAGAAAATATTAGCACATTACTAAGAAGAAATTATAGTATTAATGTAAAAAAAAAAAAAGGAAAAAAAAAAAGCACATTGCTGTTACCAGCAATTGAACCAATGACTAGCCAAAACACATGCATCTGCCTCAACCACCAAGACAAAGCAACCCTCAGTTATAATGTGCAACCAGATTGTATATATTTCAAATCACACTGGGGCACGGGACCCACTGTGCCCCAACGTGGCTCCGCCCCTGATTACAAATAGCACAACTTTCCCACTATAATGCCGCACAGAAATGTATCTGGCAACACTTCGTTTCATCTTGCCACTAGAATGTTGCGTCCATTTAATCATGTAAACAGCTTGCTGCCTTGCAAGGTCAGATAAGGCACACTGAGTGCGCAATCGGAGACAAAGCCAATGTTGCCCTACCGAAATATGGTAGGGACTTATTGTCGGCATAAATCCACGTCCTACTAAATATAAAAAACAATAAAGCAAAAACAAAAAATAATATGGGCCCGGAGCTGAAGCCCAGGCCCAAACACCATCGCGCCCAAGCCAAAGCTCAAATTTGCAGGAGGCACGATGCCACCATCTCACCGACACCCTTGCCTTCCAACCTCGATAGCAGCACTGCAACCAGCTTGTCGTCGAGAGATCGCACTCCGTCCATGTTCCCCATTACGCCGGCTAGAAAAATCGTTGCATCCAAGATCGATCACCAACTGCCCAAAACAAATCGGATCCAATAGATCCGATCTCATCGTCTATCTATCTCTGCCACCACCCAGTTGTCACCGCCAGGTGACTGCGGAACTCGCAACACCAACTCGGATCGTTTGCACTCCTCTCTCAGGCAAGGCAACACCGCCTCTAACCGCCGCAATCCTTCCCCATAAGAACCTCCACTCGATCGTGACAATACCGCGATCCCTCCACAGCCCTCACTCCGACTAGGTCACTCTCTACTAGACACAAGGTTCCCTCGGGCCCATCTGACGACTATGCCGCGAGGGTGCGGGGAGCATCACTCTTCCAAACGCGATCTAGGTTTTCTGCTCCTTTTTTTTAGGGTGATATTTCAATCTTTTTGACTTTTTTCTTCTTCAAGTTTTTGTGCTATTACTTGATGTTAATTTTTTGCAATCCACTTAGGTGTGTTAAGTGTATGGGATTGGAAACTAAGCACAATCCTAATTTAGGATTGGAAATTGATATCAGCATACCAGCAATCCTAGCCAACATACAAGCAATGTAGTGGACCATCAGACAAGATACTCTACCATATCTGAAGCATCATACTAAACTGAAGCCTAAAGTAATTCTGCATTCTGCTAACAAGCATGCCAATGTCTATCCTTATGCTACGAGTCAAGACAAATCTGGAGCAAATACATCAGGACAAAAATCTTGTCTCCCACGCCTTGTTTGGCATCTCTATGCTAGTAGTAGTTTAAATATATATATGTGTTCTCCTTTGTAATAAATAATCCAGTTCAATCAAGCAAATTTCGTTTCTCTTCAATGTATCAGAGCCATTTGCTTGACAACTCTTGATCTTTTGATCTCTAAACCACTCCCTAGGTGTATGGGTCTAAAACAAATTGCAACATCCATGTATCCTTCCTCTTAGTTCAATTTTCATTTCTACTTTGTTAACTTTCTTCTTAAATTTCTGTTATGTTCTCAAGCTAAAATCTTTCCTTTTTTCACATTAGTTTTTCATTCTCAATTATCATGGTAGAAGCACCATGTTTCAATTCCCCTCAAATCTCAATATTTCATTTCCTCCATAGCTTCCTTCCATCACGCTTAGATTGTTGTTTGGAGAATGGAAACCACATTCCTCTGTTCATTTGCTCTCTCACTCCCTCTGCTCCTACAAGAAATTTTTCATTTATCTACAAAGAAGAAGAAGGTCATATTCATTTAGAACTCTTACTTAACAGCTGTTTGATTCTCTTCATGGCACCGATTTGGAGCCCTCTCCTTGTGAAACTCTCTCCTCTCAACTCTTTTGCATTAATGTTGCTGCGTCCTCTCCACTTAGTTTTGAGTTTCCTTTATCAGTCCTTGTTCAACAATCTCATGTAAATTTTCTTATATTTTAAAATCTTCTTCTCATTCTCCTTTATTCATACTCTCTCTCTCTCACTACCTCTTTTTCATTTCTCTGTAAAAGAAAATCATGTTCCTTTGGAGCCTTTACCTATCGGCTCTGATCCACAGCTAGTTCATTCACCCTCTTACCTTCTCTTCCTCACTCTTTACCCTCCTTTTAAATTCACAAAGTTTCAAACCTTTTATTCACCTTTTCAATCTTCTTCGTTTTGACCCAGCAATCATTCTTTCGTTTCTTCTCATCAATCTTCATTTTTCATCTCTCTCATGATTGATCGATACACAACTCTATTAATCCCTAAACAACACTCTACCCAATATTTTCTCTCTTTCCCTTCGTTTACATTTTCCTCTCCATATGGTTGCAAACCCTCTCTTTCTTACGTGACAGCACCATGCATCACGTTCTCTCTTGTGTTTACTTGTTTAAGTCTCTCTTCTTTGTTTTTGCTTTTTGCTTGATCTTTGTTTAAATCTCTATCTCTTTTTGTCAGTCTCTTATGGTTTTCTTTGCTAAATATCTATTTCTTCCTCATTTTGTATGTGACTATTGCCTTTTCCTTTCTTTTATTGGTAAACAAACCCAAAACTCCCTCTTTCTCTATTCTTCCCTTTTTCAGTTCGTGTTTTGTACATAAATTAAGTTTCTTTCCAACTTGGGAGAAATGTTTCTCCTCTTCTCGGGAACAGGCAACCATCTCCTCCCCCGGCATCAATCAAGAACCGGTCTCATCCTCTTCTAACAACAGTCTATT
Organism: Rosa rugosa; assembly: GCF_958449725.1. Lineage (NCBI taxonomy): Eukaryota > Viridiplantae > Streptophyta > Magnoliopsida > Rosales > Rosaceae > Rosa > Rosa rugosa. The sequence continues at coordinate 18,409,197 of NC_084826.1, read as the reverse complement.
TATCTTAGTTTTTGTTTTGAGCTGACCACTTGTGTACCCAGTGTCGGCTTGCGGGGGGATGTTAAGTGTATGAGATTGGAAACTAAGCACAATCCTAATTTGGGATTGAAAATTGATATCAGCATACCAGCAATCCTAGCAAACATACAAGCAATGCAGTGGACCATCAGACAAGATACTCTACCATATCTGAAGCAGGGCCGGCCCTGAGGGTTACCGCCTGAGGCAGCCGCCTCAGTCCACCGGCTCCCGGGGGCCTCCGGAGTTTCTGTTTATATGTTATAGATAGTGTGTGTCTATATATATATATCTTGTTTGCGTATGTAAATAAGAAATGGCAAGTTGCTCCAGCGGTAGTGAAGTCAGTGCATGTTCTCCCCACCAAGGTTCACCTTCCTGTTTCAATTCTATATTTCAATTTTTTAATTAGTTAAGTGATTAAGGTGGGCCTTTTGAATCTTGCTTCACCAGTTCACCCTTTTAGGTTATTTTTTTGCTTTTTTATATTTTTTTTACGTGGCCCAGCCCACCTTTTTTATGTTTTTCCTTTTTCTTTTCCATATGACCTCTTCCTTTCCTTATTCCATTTGAACTTTTCTCTTTCTTTCTCCAAATGGAACACTTACTCAATATATATATATATATATATATATATATATATACAATCAAGAGCGGAGCTCCGCTTTGAAATTAACGTGTGAAGTTCGAGTTTTTGGTCACTTTTCGGTCGCATATCCACATCTCGACCGTTCAGTTTTTAGGTACTACTGTATAGATCATCTCTGCAAATTTTCAGCCAAATTGATGATCATTAAGGCATCTAACTCGTTTAAACCAATGGACGGACTGAATCTGTCAACCTGAACCGTACTAGCTTTAAGGCACTTATCAATGCCTTAATGATCATCATTTTGGCTGAAAATTTGCAGAGACGATCTATACACTAGTATCTAAAAACTGAACGGTCGAGATGTGGATATGCGACTGAAAAGTGACCGAAAACTCGAACTTCACACGTTAATTTTCAAAGCGGAGCTCCGCTCTAGATAGGATCTGTATATATATATATATATATATATATATATATATATATATATATATATATATATATATATATATATATGAGGCCACATTTTAATTCCTCAGTCCGTTAGAATCTCAAGACCGACCTTGATCTGAAGCACCAGAACAGACTGAAGCCTGGAACAATTCTGCACTCTGCTCTCATCTAATAATTTTTTATTTTATTTTTATCACTATAGCTCTAGAAGCCTTAATCCTTCTAGCTAATTAGGCTCACTTTTCAATGGTATTATTAAGATGATACATACACACATGATTCTTTTGTAAATTAGATATTAAATAAATTATGTCATTAGTTTACTACTTTATTTTTTGTGTAACATTTTGGCTGGTTAATTTTCTCTTATTATTCATATATCATTATACACAATATAAAGAATGGTAGATTGCCATACTTTCTTGTCATTGATATAGCATTATAGTTAGATCTATACATCCATTATTTTTTTTTTTTTTTTTTTTGAGGTAAAAAGAGCTGGGATTTTATTATAATCATGGAATGGGGTTACACTCTTTGATAACTAAGTCATGAATACAAGGAGGAGGCTGTCCCTGCCAAGATTCACGGTGGACTGCATCATAGGCATGACTAGCCAGACGATGAGCAATACTATTACATGATCTAGGGGCAAACTGAACTTTGACACCCCGCATAGATTGCAGCTTGCCTTGAATGTCAAGAACTAAACTACTTAGCTCAGAAAGGTCTCCAACTTCGCTATTTATGTGATGGACTGCCAGAAGACAATCAGTTTCAATTTCAACTTGCTGCACTTGCAAATTGTCAATGAACAGAAGCCCTTCCCAGATAGCAGATAATTCTACATGTAAAGCAGAGTTAATTTGAGGGACTGGTTGCCTGAATGCAGCAAGAAATTCTCCAGTTGTGCTTCGCAGGACTCCTCCAACACCACCATGAGAGGCCTGACAGTTAAAAGCTCCATCAACATTGAGCTTTGATGTTGTTGCTGGTTGCCACTTTTGAATAGTTTTATGGGTCAGAACTGAACTGCTACTCCTAGCTCTTTGGAAGTCTGCTAACCATGTAAAGCACGCCAACATAATATCCATAGCTGTTTGAACCTTGTCTTCCCAAAATTTCAGATTCCGATTCTTCCACAGACCCCAGATAATCATTAATAGCTTCTCAAAAATATCAGCTTTAAGGGTTAAAGCCTGCTCAAGCATCCATTCTTTGAAGATTGGATTGGGTAAAAGAGTGTGTTGCAAAGAGAAAGGAGCAGCAGAAAGAATGTTCAAGGCAGTAGGGCACGTACCAAAAATATGGTTGTTTGTCTCAAGTCCATGATTGCATAACAGACATGTTACTGCACCCTCGTAGCCCTTATGAAGCAATTGTTCCCTTGTAGGTAGGAGGTTATTACAAGCTCTCCACACACAAATTTGTACTTTCCCTGGGACTTTAGCTTTCCACAATCGCTTCCAAAGCTCAATATAGGGGTCCCCCTGTGAGGTAGAGGTCAGCACATTCCCTAGCACTTGTTACCGTGCAATCCAATAGGCACTTTTCACCGAGAAATGACCTCTTGTTTCAGGACCCCAACTAAGTTGGTCATGAGTAGCACTTCTCCGAAGTGGTATGCATAAAATGCGTTCAGCAATATGAGGAGGAAACAGCTCAGAAACCACTTCACTATTCCAACGTCTTGTGTGAGTGTTAATCAAGTCAGCCACTTTCTCTTGCACCACAATATGCGGCTTTTGAATTAAGTAACGGGGGCACTTAGGTATCCAATGATCCTCCCATATATCTATTTGCTTCCCATCACCAACTCGCCAAATGGCTCCTGCCTGTAATAATGGTCGACTCTCAAGCATGCTTCGCCAAGAATATGAGGGGGCCCCCCCCAAGTCTGCTTCCCAAAATGAGCAATTAGGAAAGTATCGAGCTTTATAGACTTGAGCTACCAAAGAATGAGGTTGAGTGAGAAGCCTCCAACCTTGCTTTGCAAGCATAGCAAGATTGTAGGCATAAATGTTCTTGAATCCCATTCCGCCTTCTGTTTTAGTTAAGCATAATCTTTCCCAACTCCTCCAATGGATTTTCTTCTTATCTTCAGTTTCACCCCAAAAGAACGAGGCACAAAGTTGGTGAATGTCATCACACAAACCTTTGGGAAGAAGGTAGCAACTCATAGCATACGTAGGCATCACCTGAGCAACTGCTTTGATAAGAATTTCTTTACCGGCACAACTAAGAATCTTGGACCTCCAGTTCATCAACTTTTTGGAAACTTTTTCTTTCAAGTATTGGAACCTCTTAGTTTTGGACCTTCCAACTCGCAGCGGCAATCCCAAATATCGGTCATGCTCCTCCACACACTTTACCCCCAAAATAGCGGCCAGAGTAGCCTTCAAGTGATGTTGAATATTGTTACTAAAAACAACACTACTTTTAGTAAAGTTCACCTTCTGTCCCGAAGCACATTCGTAGGTGTTAAGGATTCCCTTAATAACCATACACTCCTCCATAGTAGCTGCCCCAAAGAGAAGACTATCATCTGCAAAAAAGAGATGATGAAGAACTGGTGCCTGCGGGCACATTTTTAAGCCCCTGAATCTACCCCATTGAACTGCCTGAGAGATAAGTGCAGATAAACCTTCTGCACATAGAATAAACAAATACGGCGAGAGCGGATCACCTTGCCTTATACCTCTCGTTGGGATTATGGTAGAAGAAGCCTTTCCATTAACCAAGATGGCATAACTAACAGAGGTCACACAGGTCATCACCATGTTGATCCATTGAGTGGCAAACCCAAGCTTAGTAAGAATAGCTTTCAAGTATGCCCATTCAAGACGATCATACGCCTTACTAATATCAAGCTTAAGCGAAAAGAAAGCTTCTTCCTGAGACTTGAGTTTATGCATGAAATGTGCTACCTCTGTGGCAACCAGTGTGTTATCTGAGATCAATCTACCTGGAACATAAGCACTCTGTAGAGGAGATATAATATCTGGCAAACATTTTTTGAGTCTGTTAGCTATGACTTTGGAGGAAATTCTATATATGACATTGCAGAGGGCAATAGGTCTAAAGTGAGCTGCTTCAGTGGGGTTTTGGATTTTCGGAATTAAGCATATATGAGTAAAATTAGACTCCTTACAGACCTCACCTTTTTCCAAAAAATTCCTGATAGCCAAACAAACATCATACCCAACAATATGCCAATATTTTTGGTAGAAGAATGGAGACATACCATCTGGCCCTGGACTTTTAGAAGGATGCATTTGGAATAGAGCCGTTTTAATTTCCTCATCAGAGTATGGCATAGTAAGATCATTATTCATGGCAGCCGTGACCTTCATAGGAGTAGCTCTAAACACCTCTGAAATAGCCTCATCATTCACAGCTTCAGAGTGAAATACTTGAGTATAGTAATTTGCCATCAAGTGACGTAGGGCTAAGTGATCAGTTTCCCAAACACCCAAAGGGGTTAGGAGACCCTTAATTGTATTTTTGTTTCTTCTCTGTGAGGCAACCCGATGAAAGTATGCCGAGTTTTGATCACCATCTTTGAGCCATAATGCCCTTGAACGCTGTCTCCAATAAGTTTCTTGGAGTGCAAGTAGCTGATTTTGCCGAACATGAAGTCTTCGTTGTTCTTCATATTGTTCCGTTGTTCTATACATCCATTATTTAATTAAAGAAGAAGAAGAAAAAAAATTAACCTACCAAAAACATATAAGGATTTGTAAAATCTAAACAAATACTAGCTAGTAAATCAATCCATTATAATCAATCAGAGTCTATACAAAATTTAAACAATCTGTGGATTAAGTAAATCTATGGATTATAAAAACTCAAACCAAGTCTTTTAAAATCTGAATTGAATACACCCCCTAAATATATGTGTTCTCCTTAATTTGTAATAAATTATCCACTTCAATCAAGCAAATTTCATTTATGTTCCAGGCATGCACTACAATTTGGCTAATTATCAGCAGCAGTGCAGCACCGTGTAATTCCTTCCTAATTCGGACACTTCCTACTCCATGTGATTAATCCTGCCAAATTAAATTTAAGCATGCAGAACTGCAGAAGCTAGTCATGAAAAGTATGACTCGATGGCGCCATGGAAACTGCGAGGAACGAACACTTCTCTTAAAAACACAAACTAACGCGTTAACCCGCCCCACGCGTCCTCGAAGTATTTCCTTATTGTACCAAAACACGCATTCCACCAAATTCTTCATTTCCCACTCCCTCTCTACCCCCTTATATAAACATGGCTTCACCCTCTTCATTTTCCAATCTTCTTCACCCAATTCAATTCTTTCAACAGTTTTAAGTATACATTCTATTTACTTCGGCTTCATCTCAGCTAGCCAGCTTCCATGTCAGAGAAACAAGCCCACTTGAATGGAGCCTATTACGGCCCATCAATCCCGCCAACAAAAGACTACCACCGCCCCGGCCGCGGCGGAGGTCCCATTGGCTGCTGCTGCAGCTGCATCTTCGGCCTCGTCTTCAAGCTCATCTTCACCGCAGTCGTCTTCATGGGATTAGCCTTCCTTGTCTTCTGGCTCATAGTCAGGCCAACCAGAGTCAAGTTTCACGTCACCGATGCCACGCTCACGCAATTCAACTTCTCCACAGATAGCAACCTGCACTACAACCTTGCCCTCAACCTCACCATCCGAAACCCCAACAAGAAGATCGGTGTCTACTACGATCGCATTGAAGCCAGAGCTCTTTACGAGGGCCAGAGGTTTAGTACGGTCACCCTCACGCCATTTTACCAAGGCCACAAAACCACAAACGTTTTGAACCCGGTGTTTCAGGGACAGCAATTGATTGTTGGATCCAACTTGCTTGATGAGTTTAATCAACAGAAGAGTGCAGGGGTTTACGAGATTGAGATGAAGCTTTATTTGAGGATTCGGTTCAAGTTGGGTAGAATCAAGACCGGAAAGTTCAAGCCTAGAATTGAGTGTGACTTGAAGGTTCCTTTGAACCAGAATGGGAATTCAGTTGGTACTTTTCAGACTGAGAAGTGCTCCATTAATTACTTCAATTGATAATTCTTGCTCGTTTATGGCGGAGCAGAGACATCACCCTTGGTAGCATGCTGACTAGCAAGTGCCACATTGATTATTATATTTCTGATCTTGTTCATCCTGATACATTGATGTATAGGGAACCCGTCTTTACGAGAATACGAGTAGTACCTACAGTCTTGATTCCTTCATTTATTCTTGTTTCATTACGACCGAGTGTGATATTACGTTTCTTTTTGTACAGTAAATTAAGAAGACTTATTACATGAAATATATATCCAATCATCCATTTATTATGTTACTCTTTTTGTGCTTTTTTTCTTCTTCTTCTTTTAGTCTGCAAATACGATCTATCGATATGAATCATATGAATAAAAATACAGAAATAGATAACTGACCTAATTAATTAATTAAAACTGTATGCCAGACTGCCAGAGTATGTAGAAGATTGCAATTTGTGATTACAATAGTTCTTTTTAGTGATTTGTTAATTAGGACCATCGATTGAGCAGTGGAGTTCTAAGTTCTAGTAATCTCACCACCAATATCAAAAACAGATAATCTCTCACTGCTCAAGTTATTTGAAAGAAATTTAAAAAAAATAGGGAAAAGATAGACAACTAGGTGAGGCTAGGTGAGGTCGATCAAAATAAGAAGTTAAATAGTCAATGAGAGTGAATCAAATCTGTGCATGGTGTGTGAATGGAATTACATCCCTCACTTTTTAGCTTACTTTGATTGTTTATTTTAGTTATTAACTCTTTACTCTCCTTGTTTTTGATTTTCAGAACTAAATACATAAATTAGGACCGTGATTTAGAGTAGCATAGGAGAGCCTCGCGACTCTTTGATAGGTTTAGGTAATCCAAATTAAGCTTGGTACTTAGGTATGCATAATTACTTCCTCAAACTTTTGTGTGCTCCATAGTTTTCCTTCTGTCAATTACCTTTGTAATCTCTCACTTACATTGAATTCTAGCGCTATTAAGCCTAAATAAGTTAACCATATGGTGTGGTCTTTATAAGCTAATCACTAAAATTATATTTGGTGATTGCTTAAATTATGAAACATCCAACTAATAACCACTTAAGTACATATGACACATGAATAAAATGAAGGTATTCAGAATCATTCTAACAGTGGTAATGAGTCACTACAAATGTAATAATTGCGATTTTTAATCAAAGCAAAGCATGATTAACTATGATTACCGGTGCTTTACTTTTCATGATTGCAATACTTTACCTTTCATGATTACTCATAATTCGGTGTGCCCCGTTCTTTTGCCATTGACCACGCCATAGCATAATTGAAGAAAGAGAAAATAATCATCCGAAATCATTCTCTCTCTCGGCCGAAACGAATCCAAGAACAGAGCAAACTTCTCCAAGCTCGTTCTCGCTCCATAGGCCATCGATCGACCCTAGACCACGTCCCACGCCTTCGCTTCTTCCTTGCGCAGCTGCCGGTGGTAGCCTTTCGCCGGCTCTTGAACCGTACACGACGGTGGAACACGAGGCCGGTTTGAGCTCATTTTGGTTCCAAGCTTGATATCTCAAGCTACCGGATATCAATCCTCACCAAAATTCATCCACGAGCTCGCCTCAACTTTCTGAACAAGCACCAAGAAGGACCAAACCTGGGTAGAACGATTTCACGTTCATCGGAGCTCGACTGGTTTAGATCGACAAACAACCCTTCGATCCGTGTATCTCGAGTTACAGACCACCTCTTTATGTGATTCTTGGCTTAGTGAGTTCTTCTTGAAGTTCTGAACAACTCTCCAGAAGGAATCGAAGCGTTTCGTTGAAGTTTTTACGTCGAAACTCATGCTCGCCGGATTCTGGAATTTTTCCGACCACCGAAGCTTTCGATCGGTATATCTCGAGCTACAGACCATATTTTTCTGTGATTCTTGAACCAATGAGTTCACCTTGAGTTTCTTAACAACTCTCTAGAAGGAATCGAAGCCTGAAATTGAAGTTTTGACGTCGAAATCAAGCCTTGCCGGATTCTGCAAAGTTCGCCGGATTCTGGAAATTTTCCGGCCACCTCGACTGTTTTAGGTAATTTCAACCACTTCCGGTTATTTTTAGCTTACATGGTAGTTATGAAAGTTGTTAAGCATGATGAGAGGAAGAGGAGCAGCCCGGCCCCGACACCATTGGCGGTGGTCGGCGGCGGCTCTGCCACTAATTCCGGCGGACCTTTCCGGCCACCTCCGGGGGTCAAAAATATAGTTTCTGTGCATTTTTAGATTCTATATTTCAATACGATCATCTTGATATATTATATGCAATTTTTGGATATCGTATGATTAAGTTATGAATTTTTAAGTTTCGATCGATTTCGATCGTTAGATTTGTGATATGTGAAGTTAGGACCGTCAGATGGACTTGTAGTTTTGATATGATGATCTTATGACTGTCCCAGTGACTTTGTGTGGTCAGGGGCGAAGATCCGACCGTTGGATCTTCGTATAAATGCAAAACAGTGATTAGGGAGGCGATTCGTGAGAATCCGTCCGTCGGATTTTCGTATAAATTTGTGGAGATGTTTGTAAGGATGATTCAGGAAGATCCGACCGTTGGATCTTCGTGATAATTTTGGAGGATGATCCTAAGTGCAATCCGTGAGGATCTGACCGTTAGATCATCGCGTAATTTCGATCCGACCGTTGGATCATCATTAATTTAGAATCCAACCATTGGATTGTTGTATTTGTGTGGTTTTTGAATAAATTGCTAAGTTAAGATCGTGTTGGATTAGGTGATTGACGGATCGATTTGGCGGACAATTTGTGAAATTGTTGTTGAGCTGTTAAGAAGATGCAGCTGGATTAGAGGTGAGTAAAATCGCACATGGTTCCTTCATGAACCGAAATTTAGTGATTTATATTTAATTATAAAGGTGTGGAAAATTGTTTTAAGAAAATAAAGATTTGTTTTGAAATAATATGAACTTGATCGACTACGGTTCATAGGGCTACTACTCACAGGTAAGGAAAATGAATTTAAGTATAAAAATGAATTTCTTGTTTTTATTGCATGTGAACTATAGATGGTATTAGTAGTCACTCTTGTGTAGGTGATTACGTATATATATATATATATATATATATATATATATATATATATATATATATATATATTTACGTGAAATGACATTGTGTGATGTATTGAGTTGTTCGTGATAAAGAGTAGTTGAGTAAAGTGCGATAGTTGAAATGTGTAGACGAATTATATGTTAGTGTCAAGTGTTCTCATCGTGTGTCGATGATGGTGCCAAGTATTCTCATCGTGTGTCGATGATTGTGGCAAGTGTTCTCATTGTGTGTCGATGAAAGTGCCCAGTATTTTCATCGTGTGTCGATGATTGTGGCAAGTGTTTTCATCGTGCGTCGATGATAGTGGCAGGTGTCTTCATCGTGTGTCGATGATTATGACACGTATTAATTAAGATTGAACCTTGGCCAAGGTGACAGGTTACGATTCAGTTAGAGCTCTAGTCTGTCTGTCATCATACTGTTTGAGGGATAACCTCAAGTTTTTATGTGTCTTTGAGTATGACATGCTGCGTGGAGGGGTTTTTATAACTATTATATACCCTTGAGTATATATTGGAAAGGGAAAGTTTAGTTGTTTGGATGGTCATGGTGAGATGTGAGTTGATTGATGTTTGAAGTGACGTTGTGCACTTCAATTTTTATACTAAGAATCACTTAAATTGATTTGTTCTTTAAAGTCGTGCAATTCCTTGTTTACTCATACGGGCTGTCAAAAGCTTACCGGGTTTGTGTTGTTGCAATCCCGGTACACTATTCAAATTGTGTAGCGGGTAATCCTACAGGTCAAGAGAATCAGGACGGAGATCGAGCTGCGTAGAGTAGCTGCAATTGTGTCAATCTGAATTGCTTTGTGAGCCGGTGAGGTGTGTTATGCTCATTTAGACCTTTACAATATTTCTTGTGAGAGTGAATTGTAATAATGAACTCGAGGTTTCGAGATTTGAAGTTTGTGTATCGTGTGGTGAGGTTGTTTTGAGAAAAAAATTCAGAACGTTTATTTGATTAAGTGGTTTAATTCATGTTTCGGATTTGAACTTATTATTCAAAATTCGGGGCGTGACAAAGAAAAATAGTCTACGACAACATCATATTCACAACATGCTATAAATGCTCGTTGTCACTTACAATCTTCTATAACATACACGGAAAGTGCGTTGTGCTAAATTATTTACCACCACAAGCGTCATTTGTATGTTGTTAATTTGGTCGTCGACAACTCACTTTGCACGTCGTTGTTTATAAGTTGTCAATTGAGATATTAACAAGCAAGGGTACACGTTGTTATATATTTTTGAAACCACAACGAGCAGCGAACGTTGTTAAAACTTTGAAATAAAAAATAAAAGGAAAAGAAAAATTTTTCCAAAAAAAATAAATAAAACATAAATAGTGGAAAATTGTGAGGTAATTTTCCGAAGCCTTCACAAAAAACAAAAAGACTCCGACTTGTTGACTAAAAAAGCCCCTAAAACTCTCACCCTCTCGGAAGTTGGCGCCAAAATCTGTACTCATCTCCCACAGTTGTTCGAAGGGATCGGAACCACCTAGTTGTTATCGACCTCCGTCGAAGCAGTCGTTATCGGTGCCACCTAGCTTTACATTGACCGGCGAAGCGACCACCGTCGCCTCCGTAAGGGGCACCTTTTCAGACCTTAAGCTACTTCTCAGGCAGTCCTTCCCTTCCGCCATCAACTCTCCCAATTTCCACCTCTTTCTCAAGGTACCAGTCGCTCTTCTACTTTCTCAGTTTCCAATTTCAAGTTCTCTGCTAGTTTACCTTGAAATTATACAAAATTCAACATCAAAGTCTCTCAGATCCGTCTATCTCTGATTCCCAAAAAGATCAGCTCGCTTTTCTCTGTGCATTACTCCTTTCGCTTCCTGCAATACTCCTCCGATTCTGATTACAGGTACTGTTTTTGGACTTATGTTATGGCGGTGTTTTGGTTCGGAAATTGGAAGCTCTAATTAGTATATGGTTATGTGGAATTGAATGGGCTTCTCTTTCTGTATCTGCTTCAGTAACGTAGCAATTGATTAGGAAGGTTTAGTTAGCTGCAATCTGTGACTAGTTTTCTGCATTTTGAGAAGATAGGTAGAGCAGAGTAGCATGGAATTTTGACATTTATAGTTCTGCAAATTTTTTAGTTTCGAAAATATATGACTAAAAATTTAAGTACTGAACTAATCCAAGGACTGGCTAGGATTAGTTTCGAACCTCATAGTTATATATTCATTGGACTAGGGTTTTAGTTTTGGAATAGGGAGGATCTTCATTGTGATTTATGCAATTATGGTGTGTCAGGGTGAGAAGTTGAGGTTGCAGAGTCAAATAGGTACAGGATTAGTTAGCTACAGGATTATGGTTTGTTAAGAAGGAGATAGGTTTTGAATAACGTAAAAAGTTGTTTTTATATCTGCAAGTAGTGGAAAATGGAAATCCCCTTGAATGAAAGAATTGGTTTCCTGATATTAAGCCTTTGTTTAAGCTTCTTGGTTATGAAAATGTGCCTCCTTATCTAAAGGTAACTGGCTGTACTGAATTGCTGTCTGGAGTATGTATTCTAACATTGTGCCTTATTTGGATATTGTGAGAAGCTTCAGTTTTTTTTTTTTGTTTTTTTTTTTGAGAATTTTACTTCACTGTTATTGATATATTATATTATAACTGTTGCAGGGTGCCTTGCTTAATGCAATAACAACTTTTGTATATGTCTCTCCTGTCCGAAAAGATACAATCTGTGGAGTTATCTTGAGCAGTATGATCTCCCTGTGGTTGTTGGATCTCATGTTGGGAAGAGTGCACAGCCCATGGCTGCACAGGTTGGTTTTTAAACTTTAGTGATTTCTGTATATACATTGTGCTAGGTGATAGGTCCCAAAGTAGCAAAAACAGAATTCTGTTTATAGTTTTTTTGGTCGGAACCTGTTTGCTTATTCTATCAAGCCTTTTCTTCTTGCAACATATCGATATCTTAGATTTAAGCTAGTCTGAGGTAGTCTAGAGTACTAGTTCACATCTTGTTTTAAAGGCCTCAGTTGTATTTTGTTACTTAGATAAGTTCCTGACATATTTTATTGACACAGTGACCGGTCAAGCCTTGTATTGACCTCTGGGCCAATTGCATGGTTCCTAATTAAGACCAAATTGTGTTCTTGTTTGTAGATGCTTAATACCAACCAAAAATCACTATTCAATAATCTTTGTAATGTTTAATTTCTTCTAATATGTGACTGTATTGTAAGTGTGTTGATATGTAATTTACTTAAAAGATTTGATAAAAGTATCATCGGAAGGAGATTACTGATACCGACCGTAATATAAGACCTTATCACATGATTTTTGTTGAAGACCAATATTCTTATGTAAGAACATCAGCATGTCACATAGTATCACCAACGTTGTTACTGTGTTTCATGTAGTAACACCAACGTTGTTACTGTTGTTGGTGTATTTCATTTGCTGTTATTACTACATTTCATATAATAACAGTGTACGTTGTTGTCTACATTTAATACTCAATTTCATAAACATAGGCTTGAAATTAAAACATATTTCTATTGCATAATCAAATCAAATTTCAATATGCAGTGGAAGAATAGATGAAAACTATGAAAGCATAGTCGAAGATGAAGAATCTGGATATCTTTAATTAACACGATAAAAATGAATCTGAAAATGATATCCTGGCGTTTGTAGAGAAAATCTAGAAATCTCGAAACTAAAGGATTACGCTTGATGTAGTGGAGAGAAGTGAAGAAACTAAATTTGGAATGGAGTCAGTGTATTTTGCATTAGTGGAATGAATTGTAAATTTTATATAATTTTATCCTGTTTTTGGTAATTGCTGTATTGAGTCAGTGTATTTTGCATTAGTGGAATGAATTGTAAATTTTATATAATTTTATCCTGTTTTTGGTAATTGCTGTATTGAGACAGAATCTTGGGTGTGTGTACGTTTTAATTAGATGAGAAGTGGGGCAAGCTTTGGGTGTCAATTTTTGATATGATAAAACGTGGTAGTTAATTAAAATTTGATATGGATGTTATATGACACGAACAAAAAAAAAATAGAGGTTGTTTATGGTATTGAGATATTTAGCATGCACTCATTTTATATTTAGTTTAACTAAAGTTACAATTTAATTGAACTAGATTACTGTATTAACAATAAATTTATCAAATTCATTTTACACTAGTTATGTATAACTGAACCAAATTACAACATTGAAACAAATTTGTTCACAAACTAAGGTTGTAAGTGGAGTAAATATCTCTAATAAAATTAAGATTACACACAAAAGAATTCGCATTGCCACAACGACAATAAAGTTTTTATACATCTGTAAATATGCGTATGACATGCACGTATGTATCCTAAAATTTCTCTAAACGAATATAATGTAATAATAAGAAATGATGTAATATACAGAAATTAATATATAGACTCGTGTTACATTATAACCAAGAGGTGATTAACACGACAGCATCAAGTTACTTAATTCTATTATACTTAGCTTGTTAATTGCTTAACATCTATCTTAAAATGTGGTGAAGGAGTAGAAGATGTTAAGCTTTTGTTCTTTTTGACTTTTCAGGATTTCAGAGTTATTTTTGAATGAGATACTTCTCTTGAATAAAAATCGAGAACTAGAGGTAATATGGGTTAATTATGTGTAATTGCGCAATCAGTGTTCCCTAAGTCAGGCACTTCCTATGTACTAAGCTTTTCGTAGTCCTTATACAGTCATACGCGTGGCAACGTGTGAATAATCTTGCCCGATATAATGAACTAAAGAAGCATATATGGAAAAGCTATATAATATACGACCCGATGGCGCCATGGAAGCTACGCCGGGATATTGAATTCTTCTCCTATAAACACTCAACGCGTTATTGATTTTCTCAACCCGCGTCCATAGTATACAAAAGCACGCAGCACGTACACCAATTTCTTCATTTCCCACTCCCTCTCTACCCCTTATATAAACATCGCTTCACCTTCTTCACTACCAATACTTCTTATCTTCTTCATCCAATTCGATCATTTAGCAGTTTTGATTATACTCTACACCTTCCATATATATCCTTCGCTCCGTTTCAGCTTCCATATATGGCAGAGAAAGAAGAAGCCCACTTAAACGGGGCATACTACGGCCCCTCAGTCCCGGCCAGCAAATCCTACCACCGTCCCAGCCGCGGCGGTGGCCCCCTCGGCTGCTGCTGCAGCTGCATCTTCGGCCTCGTCTTCAAAATCATCTTCGCAGCAGTCGTCTTCATGGGACTAGCCTTCCTCGTCTTCTGGCTCATAGTCCGCCCCACTAAAGTCAAGTTCCACGTCACCGACGCCACGCTCACCCAATTCAACTTCTCCACCGATAGCAAACTGCATTACAACCTAGCCCTCAACCTCACCATTCGAAACCCCAACAAGAAGATCGGTGTCTACTACGATCGCATTGAAGCCAGAGCTCTTTACGAGGGCCAGAGGTTTAGTACGGTCACCCTCACGCCATTTTACCAAGGCCACAAAACTACAAACGTTTTGAACCCGGTGTTTCAGGGACAGCAATTGATTGTTGGATCCAACTTGCTTGAGGAGTTTAATCAACAGAAAAGTGCAGGGGTTTACGAGATTGAGATGAAGCTTTATTTGAGGATTCGGTTCAAGTTGGGTAGAATCAAGACTGGAAAGTTCAAGCCTAGAATTGAATGTGACATGAAGGTTCCTTTGAACCAGAATGGGAATTCAGTCGGTACTTTTCAGACGGAGAAGTGCTCAGTAGATTACTTTAATTATTGATAACGCACTTCTGTTAGTCTGTGGCGGAGCAGAGAGCACTTCATTAATTCTTGTTGATAGTGCACTTCATTCTCGTCTTCTCGAGAGGGATGCGGCTTGTATATTTATGAGCATCCTATACTCCATATATAGTCTTGGTTCTTTTATTTAATTTTTGGGTGTATTTGATACTTGAGTTAGTATTATATATATATATATTATTTTTTTTTTTTGAGAATAATAGTCAACCATTTTATTAATAATAATAAGAAGAAAGATTACAAATTATAGATGTAGAGACTACATCAAAATGAAAAATAGCAGAAAAAATTCTAGATGCAACAAGGCATCGGAAATAAAACGTAGCGAGGATAGTAAGGGATGCTAAAAAGCATTTGATGAGGCATCGGGCAGACCCCGGGCTACGTAAAACGGTACCAATAGTATGGTCAACCATACTTCCACACAAAAAAATGCGTCGAATAGAGGGTAACCTTCTATCAAGGTAACCGGCGGTAGTGTGACCGACCTTACCCACTCCACACAAATTAATACGTCGAGTAGAGAGCAATCTTCTACCTAAGTAGCCAAAATTCCAATTCCAAAGTATAGTAGAAAAAAATTCTGTAAAAAGTCACCTGGATCCCATAGGCGAATCCAAACAGAAAACATAGCCCAATTAAAAGCCCATCTTGAGTAGCCCAAACAAACAATAGCCCAGGTCCACAGTTGGGCACCCATACTTGCCTTGTCCTCGACCCCAGCCGCTGCGCCGCCAGTCCTCGCAAGAGGAACCTCGTCCCTGACCTGTTCACACGAATCAAGAAGTCGCCGCCTGCCCCACCAGGCTTGGGACGGTGCCCACGGAGGACCGAAGAGCTTCTACACCAAACCCAACCCAACCCCCGCTGGTCAGATCGATAGAGCAGTAATCGCCGAAGCAAATCGCTAACTCCAGCCGCCGATATGTCATCTTCCCATCACCAGTGATCATGGTCAAGCAACGGCCCACCGCAAGCCGCACCACCACCAGACCAGATCTATCCAGTAAACCAACTTTCAGACGTGCCCAGCTCGGTCGAAGACGATTCACAAGCGATGCCGTTCCAACTCAGCAAGGCGGCACAACCCGTTCTTCTCCCCACCAACCCCGATCAGATAGAGGCTGGGACCAGAAAGTCGTCGTCAGGAAGCATGCTTGCCGCGACTGGTAAGGACGCCCGGTAGAAACCGTGCGCAAAGGTAACGACACCGAGAACGGTGCCGGAAAGATGCTCCATCGATGATGGAGGAAGGTATAGAGAGGCCAAGAGCGGCGCTGTCCCAACCCTAGCAGATTGCTAGGTATTTTCATGTTCACTTTTTAGTATTATATTCTTTTTCCTTCCTTACACGTAAATTTTAGGACATTTTCTAGATTGCCTACCAAATGAGAGATTGTTGGTAGCGGAGATCGAATTTGTGTGAGTTTACACCTCAAGTCTGCCCTTGCCAACTGAACCAACTCTCATTGGCAATTAACATGCTTTTGTTACTTTTGTGTCTCTAATAGTAGCCGGGCTATGGTATCACCTAGCTAAATATTGAATTGTATAGTTATTAAGTCTAACTAAGTTAACCATGTAATTAAGGCTAACTCAGTTAACCTTTAAAAAAAAAAAAAAAAATCAGTGAACCATAAAGCATAAAGTTAAGCCTTGACGAGCAGGAGCAGTTGACCATATAGTTGAGCAATCAGCTTGCAGATAGCTAACCATTTAAGTCATACACACATCTGGGTAATTAAAAGAGTGACCCATTCATGCTGATTGCTGAAGCCAAAACTTGGACTTTTATGAGGTTGATTTTTGTTTTTTTTGGGGGGGGGGGGACATTAGTCGGTTGAAAGTTAAAAAATTTGTGACAGGATGAGAGTAATTAGTATAATTAACGTGATATTGTCCATTTAATAAACAATTAATCAACATGAAGGCTCTTGGATATCATATGAAAGGAGTCTATATACAACGTTCCGTGCAGTTGTTCCCTTCCTATATCATATCTAAAACAACAAATGTAGCTATTTCATTGCATAGCATTAGGTGCATAAAGAAGTGAAATATTGGAAGCCATTAAACATTGAACAGATATTTGTTTGATGACTTTTGTTTTGTTTTAAAATTATGTGAACCAGAACATAAAAATCGGTTTTTGAGAGGAATTGACACAAGGTTAACATGAGAACATGCAAAGGTTAATATTGCACCTACAACCACTAAATGAATTAGTTTCTTTCATCAAAATTTGCGTTACCTACCTGCCTAGCTAGTTACCTTGCTTGGTATTCTGGGAATAAATGTTTGATAAAAGGTTATTTCTAGGGGGGGGGGGGGGGACATTAGTCGGTTGAAAGTTAAAAAATTTGTGACAGGATGAGAGTAATTAGTATAATTAACGTGATATTGTCCATTTAATAAACAATTAATCAACATGAAGGCTCTTGGATATCATATGAAAGGAGTCTATATACAACGTTCCGTGCAGTTGTTCCCTTCCTATATCATATGGGGGGGGGGGGGGGGGGGGGGGGGAACTTAGTCGGTTGAAAGTTAAAAAATTTGTGACAGGATGAGAGTAATTAGTATAATTAACGTGATATTGTCCATTTAATAAACAATTAATCAACATGAAGGCTCTTGGATATCATATGAAAGGAGTCTATATACAACGTTCCGTGCAGTTGTTCCCTTCCTATATCATATCTAAAACAACAAATGTAGCTATTTCATTGCATAGCATTAGGTACATAAAGAAGTGAAATATTGGAAGCCATTAAACATTGAACAGATATTTGTTTGATGACTTTTGTTTTGTTTTACAATTATGTGAACCAGAACATAAAAATCGGTTTTTGAGAGGAATTGACACAAGGTTAACATGAGAACATGCAAAGGTTAATATTGCACCTACAACCACTAAATGAATTAGTTTCTTTCATCAAAATTTGCGTTACCTACCTGCCTAGCTAGTTACCTTGCTTGGTATTCTGGGAATAAATGTTTGATAAAAGGTTATTTCTATGCTCTTCACAAAACAAATGGCACCCTACAACATCTATATAGTGAACGTCTAGTCGGTGTAAGTTTGCCTATTTAAGTGACGTTTTCTCTAATTTGGACACTCCCTTTTTCATAGTCCTTTGTCCAAATGGCCAAGTGTGATTAATCCAAGTAAACTCCCGCAATTGTCATTTGCTCATAACAGACTCACGAAAAGAACCATCACAGAAGTCAAGCAAATAATGACTCGACCTCGATCGATGTGGCGCCATGGAAGCTACGAAGAAACATCCCCGCATTCTAATAAGTTCACAAACGGCAAACCGCATCCACACGCTGCCTCAGATAAGAGCTAGCTATATGTCTTCCGTAAACGTAAACTACTAGCGCGTTGATTTTTGTTTACCCACCCAACGCGTTCTTGCCGTATTTCCTTCCTTATTATACAAATATCTCAGCCCACCAATTCCTCATTCCTCATTTCCCACTTTCCTATTATCCTATATATATAACTCGCTTCACCTCAGCTTCTTCATATTCCACTCTTCTTTTACCTTATTTCATTCATTCACTAGCTTTCCATATATAGTCTTTTCTCTTTTCTCAGTTTCAGCTTCCATGTCAGAGAAACAAGGCTTGAATGGAGCCTACTACGGCCCATCCATCCCGCCCAAGAGGGAGTCCTACCAAAGCGTCGGCCGCGGCGGAGGTCCCCTCGGCTGCTGCTGCAGCTGTATCTTCGGCCTCGTCTTCAAGCTCATCTTCACCGCCATCGTCTTCATGGGCCTCGCCTTCTTCGTCTTCTGGCTCATAGTCAAACCTAACCGTGTCAAGTTCCACGTCACCGACGCCACCCTCACCCAGTTCAACTTCTCCTCCGACAACAACCTCCACTACAACCTCGCCCTCAACCTCACCATCCGAAACCCTAACAAAAAGCTCGGCATCTACTACGACCGCATCGAAGCCAGAGCTAACTACGAGGGCCAGAGGTTCAGCACGATCACTCTCACCCCGTTTTACCAAGGACACAAAACTACAAACGTTTTGAACCCGGTGTTTCAGGGACAGCAATTGATTGTTGGATCCAACTTGCTTGAGGAGTTTAATCAACAGAAAAGTGCAGGGGTTTACGAGATTGAGATGAAGCTTTATTTGAGGATTCGGTTCAAGTTCGGTCGGATCAAGACCGGAAAGTTCAAGCCCAGAGTTGAATGTGACTTGAAGGTTCCTTTGAGTACGAATGGGAATTCCGCAACTACTTTTGAGACCAAGAGGTGCAAAATTGATTACTTCAATTAGAGTCCTTCTAGCTGGTCATCTACGGCGGCCGAGGAAGCAAGAGATCCAGTCTTGTTGATACAGTCTCGATCTTCTTATCTTTTCGCATTTGCTTTTGTGATTTGCCATACCAGTCACTATTCTTTTGTTTCTTTTTTTTTTGGCGTTATTATTACTATTATATCTCGTTTATACACAGATTATGAGTATATGATGACGATTTAGTGATCAGATCTTTGGATTATAAATAAATGACGACTTTAGTGGTTAGTCCATGACTCTTATGATTTTGATGTCTGGTTATACATTGCAACGTCTCTTTGCTTTCAAAATGGATAAAGTTATAAACGTTAAAGTCTTCGGTAACTTACAATTATTTAAGAAGTCATTGTCTATTGGGACTTTGGGACCAAATTCAAAATAACAAAAGAGCAATTCAAAAGATAAAAAAGGAATAATAAACTAAACCCACTAAAACAACCTAATTCATTATTGACGTTGGGACCAAATTCAAATTAGGACATAAAGTCGCCACTTCTGCTTGGGATCGATCGTTCTCTACCCCTTCCTGCTGCTAATGCGTTTCTGTCTGACTCTTTAAGTTTAGGCTGTTTTAGTTTGTAATTCATTTTTTATCTTTCGAAAAAAACAAAAGACCAATTCAATTGAAAGCCACGCCACTTTAAAATCATGGCCTAAAAATATAGCCGTTCATTAATTATTGACGTTGATCGGTGAATGTACATAAAAACTTATTATTAATGCAGCGGTTATGAGTCAATCTAGACAGGTGATGTATGATTTAGAGATGAAATTTGTAAGGAAAAAATATGGATTGATATCAGTATGGATCTATGTGTTTAAATTCTTTTTTATTTACTTGCAGTATAAATATATGCAATAAATTGTGACTGTGAGTGTATAATTCAGTTTAAATACATTAATTCGCGTAAGTGTATGATGCTTCCTATTTGGTTTCAAGAGAATGTGACTCATTGTATATAGAATAAAGTCAATGAATATAGAGACATGGTGAGCAACTCATGTTAGCTTCTCCTTCTTGTGAATTATGTCACATGGGCTAATTGGGCATAATGAGAAGGCATCATATTGAAAAAGAAGATGGCCGGTTCTACTTCTTGTCTGTACAAAAAAGATACTCCTCGCTGTCTTCTATAATCCTAATACTCAAATGCATCACATGGGTTTTTTCCAATATATACTCCAAACAATATTATCAAAATCAAGGCTAAATTTCGAGACCTTCATGCAGACAATAATGCAGGCCTTGCCACAGGGTTTGTTCTTGCAGGGTCATCATAACCAATTCATGCAATTGCCTTCTTACGTTTTCACACTATTATATGCATGTGACTAGGTTGGAGCTAGTCGCTAAAGTATTGTTTTCTAATCAAACATGATTTGGTGGCTAATTATTTGATTCAATTGGCAGGTGGGAGAAAAACGAATAGAATTCGCACATTCATTTTATACTCATTGTTTTGCAGGGCAGTTGTTATTTGTGGCTCATTCAATGGTGGATTAGCCAATTAGAGATGGCTGCTATCGACTCCTTCAACCTAAGTTTCATGTATATACAAAATAGAATATATTCAAAACTAGAGCTAGCGCAGTAAGTATGAAAGGGCATTTGAAATAATCCACGTCCTAATTCAATATTCAGGAACAAATTTTATCTGGTACTATAGCTAGATTCATTCTGGTCAATGGGGTCGTTTGGCTCTGTCACATTGCTAGGTTTACCACCGAAAATTGATGATAAGAAACGAGCATTGGGTGAACAGGTCATAAAATTTTGTGGCTATCATAACTATGGAAGAACAAGAAAAAGAAGATGTCAAAACAGTAGGGCTGGCTTTGGTACGGTTACCATGTTTTTTGGACTGAGCCGACTACCGACCGAATCCTGTCGGTATGCTCAAACTCAGTACCACTACCGTGCCAAAAAAAGTCAAGACCGAAGCTTTCGGTTACCGACTTTTCGGTCGGTTTAGTTTCGGTTCAGGCCCAACCGAAATAGATGAATGGGCCTAATACTGATTGGTATTTTTTCAGCCAAATTATTCATTCTAGCCTGTTTTAATCCTATTTTTTCTGGGCAGTTTTTACCAAATACTTAATACTCAACTCTCGGCAATTTTCTGAATAAATACCTCTTCATCAAGTCTATTCCTCACTTTCTTATGAAGATGTGAGTTCCAGACTTGATGTTTTTCTCTCAGCTTTTCTCCTATAGTTAATAATGTTCCAGTTCTACATTACAAGTTCACAAATCATATGTCACTGATTTCTAAGTCTAAACTACTTAAATATTACATAACTTCAAATAGGAACTATAAATATTCAAAGAATCAAAAATCTGCTTGTGATTTGATGATTCCTATCACTAAACAAAAACCACACAGCAACTATATTTTTGAATTGGAGGTTTGCAGCATCCAAATCTTCAAGTAGCGGTTGTTGCAGAAGAGTTCGCACCTCCCAAACTCAGTGCAGAAGTTCCTTCAAAGTAAAAACCACAAAAAGAATAAAAACAGCAAAGTCAATATAATAATAAGTTGATGAAAATATCAAAATACGCAAAGTAAGTTAATATTTTCAGATTATTACCTTTCTGCAAGTAAGTCATTTACACATAATCACAGTTCAAATAATCAAAACACAACCAATCACATACAAGTTTACTTACCTAATCAAAGACATTTGCGGGGTTGGTAATATTCTGCGCTTGTGCTCCAGCTTGTAGTGAAGACCAGCACAAGCACACGGCCAAAACGGCCACACACATCCAAGCTCTAGATTGATACATCCCCACTGTGTAAATATCACTAAAATTCTGATACACCTATTATAACCCAACTGCTGAAATTCATGCAGAACTGAAATAGTCCCCCTGACATAGCAACAAGCATAACAAAAAAAATTGCAAATTGAATCAGTGAGCAGCCCAAATAGAATAAAAGGCAGAGCTTTAACTTGAACACTTGAAATGAACTAAATTCAAGTTCATTTCACAACAACAATTCACAAAAAATGAAACATACTAATTGAGACATCGAAGAAGATTACTTACTTCACTCTATCAAAGTTCAGACCCATTTGTTTCCCACCATCTTGGCCTGTACAAAATCACTTAATAGATTACCTTTTTATCATACAAAATTACAAATTAGACAATACTAAAAGGAGATAGATTTTACCTAATCCGTTGTGCTCTGAACCACCAGTTGAACACCATATAAGCCTCTGAACAACCGCTTCAACCAAGCAACTGATCTAGGTTTTCGAAAGATTTGGGGATTTCGAAAATCAAAGGATATCTAGGTTGAAATTTATGTTGGTGAGCTTCGCATCTTGCTTAGATTGTGTTTTTGGGACTGGATTTGCAAAGATCTTTGTATAATTGGGGCTAGAATCAAAAAATTGGGGCTGGATTCTCTGAGAGAGAGAGAGAGAGAGAGAGAGAGAGAAGAGCGGCTGTTTCTTTCGAGAATGAGGTATGAACCTCAACCCCTTTAGGTTTTCCCACTCTCCACTCAGATCCAACGATTATGATTAATTGCTGCTAGAAATGAACGGCCCATATCATCATACTAATAAAAATTATTAAAAAATTATAAGAACCCATCATACTCGGTCGGTTCGGTAATACCGAACCTCTCTAATTTGCACTACCACTACCGAGCCGTGAACATATGTTCGGTACGGTAATACCGTACCATAGCCTCGGTAACCAAATCTGTCGGCACCGACTGCAACGGTTCGGCTGGTTTGCGGCTGGTTTCTGCAGGTATGGTATTTCAAGCCAGCCCTACAAAACAGTGATAAATTTGGCATTGGTATCTTATAAATGTTGATACCGGCCACGAGAGCCCAAAATACTGAAACAACCCAAGGCTGGGACCGAACTTCCTAAAAATCCAACAGAAAGCTGAAGTGTGGTGTTTGGGAAACTTTAGCTTGAGGTATCCACAGGACAACAAACTTAAAAGGCCTCGTTTAGCAACCCAAATATATTGGATTGGATTACTGTAATATTATGTTGTATTTGGTGTTAAGTGTGACATAGGATTCAAGAGCTGGATTACTTAATAAGCAATATCAAACTATCATAAATTAATACACTAAAAAGAACATAAGCAGAGCTACTCTCTCCTCATGGTAGTGACTGAACATACGCAGAGCTACTCTATTCTCATGGTAGTGACTACTTGGCCGTCTTGTCTTTGTTTGGGATCGGATCTTTTCTATCTTTGATATGCTTACTCATGGCGACAATTTGGACCCGGGTTAGGCTTAGGCCTCTCAGCCAATACTTGCTTCTTATCTTTTCAATAATGGGGCGCCTCTTGCTCCAAAGGAAGTAACTTGTAAGTTAGTGACTTACTCCTAATTGTACCAAGACTTTTTAAAAGTAATCTAACACCTAATAAGTAGTGAATTTGAAACAATATCAGTGCAATAGTTGGCCATTAACCAGACTTGTCGTTGTTTAATATGACTTGCTAGTAAAAAGTTTCTCCTCTATAGCCACGAAGTCAAGGAAGTCGATCATCAAGATAATTGGACCGATGTACGTGGAAGAAGATTGGAGGCTAAACGATGAAGATGATTGCAACACAGTCTATCGTGGTGGAGGTGATGTTTGTGCATGATGATTTCTTGTCCTATTTAGTCTCATATTTCCAACTAGCTTGGAAAATTAAAAGTCCCGTTAGTTTTCCTACAGTTTCGTTTGGTTGCTCAGAATGGAAAGATGGGAAAATTTGAAATGTTTTTCTGTTCCTTCTTACTTGGAATGGATTGAACGTCCTTCCATTGCTTATTGAATTATCCAAATAACAATAAGAAGCAATTGAAGGACGTTCAATACATTTCATCAAAATACACACGCACAATCCATGCCTTCATTCCTCCCTCCTATCAGTCCTATGCGATGGAGATGGATTATTCAAATTAATTTTTCTCATCTATCACTAACCGCCGCAAACTCATTGTTAAGCATCATCACTCTGTTGTTAATCGTTACCAATTCATCATACTAATCATCCTAATCCATTGCCAACTACCATCAATCCATCTGCCATCTGCCATCAATCCATCTGCCATCTGCCATCAATCCATTGCCAACCATCACCTATCTATTGTCAACTATCGCCACCAATTTTCTTTGCCATCATTCAAACTTCACTACACCAATTTTTCAATCAGACAACACATATCAGACGACAGCAAACATTTTAACTGTCATCTGAAATAATCAGACAACAGCAAAAAAATATATGTCGTCTGAATTTTCGAATCCAACGACAGTCATTACTTGGCTCTTGTGCAATTACTTTTCAGACAATGGTTGATATAATAGATATTGTCTGAATGGATCAATTCAGACAACAGTTATTATTTCAATGTTGTCCAAGGTTTATTCAGACAATGGTTGATTTTTGATGTTGTCTGAATGGATCAATTCAGACAACAGTTATTATTTCAATGTTATCCAAGGTTTATTCAGACAATGGTTGATTTTTGATGTTGTCTGAATGGATCAATTCAGACAACAGTTATTATTTCAATGTTGTCCAAGGTTTATTCAGACAATGGTTGATTTTTGATGTTGTCTGATTGTTCAATCACACAACTGTTATTCATTGTCTGTTGTGCAATAACTTTTAAGTCAATACTTGCTAAAAGATATTGTCTGATTTGGTTTCACACAACTGTTTTTATTCATCTGTTGTCACATTATCTTCAGACAATGCACCCTAAATGCTGTTGTCTGAAGTTAGATTCCCCTAGGCCTCATCATATGGCCCTTGGGCCCTAAGCCCGCCCGGCCCGGCCCTTCCATTAGGGCGGGCCGGCCCGACCCTTTTTTATTTAGGGTAGGGTATGGGTCACACAAATAAAGCCCGGCCCGATTGAGCCCGTAAGGGCTAGGCCCGGCCCTAACCCGGCCCTAAAATTTATATTTTATTTTTGTTATTTTCTATTACATGTGTTATATGTATAAAACTATGGAAGTGTAGAAAATTATTTCAATCTGCCATATTAGGAAATGAGTCTTTTAAATTGAGCCATATTTTGAGAAGAAAAAAATAATTTTTTTTTTTAAAGAATTAACCGTTAATTCGGCAAAAACGCCGCCGTTTTAATATAATCTTATGGGTATTTTAATATTTACCAATAATTACTGTTAACTAATTAACTGTAATAATTACAAAGCTATTATTTCAAATTGGACAATATATTCATGTAATACCAATTTTGAAATAAATCAAGTAATCAACATAACTAAAAATAATCAATTGGTCGAGTTGAAACCTTTTTACCAATGTAATGTTAACTTCTTAATGAGCAAAATGGGGAACGAAATGGAATTTTTTAAAATGCACCGCTGGATGTTATTTGCATATGAATATATGTTAGTGGTAGAAATTTCAGCAATTTCCTCCTTCTTTTGGACCTCGATCTACCCGGTCAACTCAATACCCTAAATAGAACATAAAACAAATATGCTCTTAACCGGTCCTTGGCAATTCACTTTTTTCGATCTTTCAGCTCCCACACTCTCATGGGTAGGGGGTCTACTTATGGATGTCAAAATTCCGCAACGTTTGTCCGCGCATGGTGCCGCTCCCCTTAGGGAAGTTTGCTTGTGCAAAGCGTTGACCGCTCCGTTAGGTGCCTTATTCATGGCGGATCGGCCTAATTTCTTTACACAATACCTATCACTATTGTATAAACATATAAGAATTTTCCGATTGATCGATTTTCATTTCAAAATTTTTGGATCGCACATAATCCTTATATGTCTTGTAATGTAGTATAACTAGTTTATTAGGCTTGTTACCCTCCATGAGCAAAATGGGGGACGAAATGGAATTTTTTAAAATGAACCACTGGATGTTGTTTTCATATGAATATATGTTAGTGGTAGAAATTTCAGCAATTTCCGCATTCGGTTGGACCTCGATCTACCCGGTCAACTCAATACCCTAAATAGAACATAAAACAAATATGCTCTTAACCGGTCCTTGGCAATTCACTTTTTTCGATCTTTCAGCTCCCACACTCTCATGGGTAGGGGGTCTACTTATGGATGTCAAAATTCCGCAACGTTTGTCCGCGCATGGTGCCGCTCCCCTTAGGGAAGTTTGCTTGTGCAAAGCGTTGACCGCTCCGTTAGGTGCCTTATTCATGGCGGATCGGCCTAATTTCTTTACACAATACCTATCACTATTGTATAAACATATAAGAATTTTCCGATTGATCGATTTTCATTTCAAAATTTTTGGATCGCACATAATCCTTATATGTCTTGTAATGTAGTATAACTAGTTTATTAGGCTTGTTACCCTCCATGAGCAAAATGGGGGACGAAATGGAATTTTTTAAAATGAACCACTGGATGTTGTTTTCATATGAATATATGTTAGTGGTAGAAATTTCAGCAATTTCCGCATTCGGTTGGACCTCGATCTACCCGGTCAACTCAATACCCTAAATAGAACATAAAACAAATATGCTCTTAACCGGTCCTTGGAAATTCACTTTTTTCGATCTTTCAGCTCCCACACTCTCATGGGTAGGGGGTCTACTTACGGATGTCAAAATTCCGCAACGTTTGTCCGCGCATGGTGCCGCTCCCCTTAGGGAAGTTTGCTTGTGCAAAGCGTTGACCGCTCCGTTAGGTGCCTTATTCACGGCGGATCGGCCTAATTTCTTTACACAATACCTATCACTATTGTATAAACATATAAGAATTTTCCGATTGATCGATTTTCTTTTCAAAATTTTTGGATCGCACATAATCCTTATATGCCTATTAATATATACCATTAAGCCATATTTTGAGAAGAAAAAAATAATGTTTTTTTTTTGTTAAACAAAATAAGGCCCTTTTTTGGCCCATTTCGGCCCTATTTGAGGGCCGGCCCGACCTGGCCCTTTCGGCCATAACGGATCGGGCTTTTCGGGCGGGTAAGGGTTAGCATATTTAAGCCCTGGCCCGACCCTAAATTTTGTTGACTTTGATTAGGCCCGGCCCGACCCTAAGCCCTAAAATTTAGGGTAGGGCCGGCCCTAGCCTGGCCCATGAAAAGAGGACTTCTTATTGGTAATGTTTTGATATGTTACGATGAATTTCATGTGTTTAATAGAAAATTTGGTTTTTATATCACTTTCTATATTTATGTCAGGTATGATGGAAATACAATAATAGCACTACTAGAATAATGCTAATAGACATCACGTCATTTAAATCGGTTCAAATTTCACTCGATGTTAAAAAGTTATTCTAACATCAGTTTCCGAAAATCCGATTTCTATTTATATATTTAACATCAGTTTTTACTGTTGACTGATGTCTATACTTTGATTCAAAATTTTTTAAAATGGCGGAGAGACTAAGTTATAACATTTCGTGCAGGCGGTGAACAAAATTGAACATAGTCAGTTTCCCACTTTACCTCACCCACATAGTCAGTTTCTCTGCTCTTCCCCGAAACCCTCTCTCACTACTAGAAATTTCCCCATTAGCACCTCTTTTTTTGCCACTAAAAATCTTCAGTATGATAAATGAATAGTTTCACACTGATATAAACAGTCAGTGGGTTTTTTTTTGAATGTCACTGATCATCAGTGTCTAATGTATACAGTACATGTAACATATTATTATTTTAATGACAATAGTGACCCTAACATATTATTATTCCAAATATCATCGGTGTCAAAAACCGAAGAGGTAAGTGCGACGTCGTTTTGGCTATAAGTCAGGAACCCTAACGCGATATAAACACTTTCTGATAGCCTCACGTCCTCACTTTTCCCTTCGTCAGTTCCTCTTTCTCTCTCTTCCGCCTCTCTTCCATCACACAGGCACATCGCACATAGATCGAACTCCGATATGACCAGATCAGACACCAATCAAGACACCAAACGGTTCGATATGGAAGTCGTCATCACCGGTGCTATCAACAAGTGATGGGTTCGTCAACACCGTCTTCTGGATCCAGACCATTCTCGGCCGAAGCTTAGGTCGGGTACAGGGCCGACGAGATCGGAAGAGTTCGACATCCCCGATGAATATCTTCGTAGAAAGGTACTCGCTTTTTCTATTTATCAAATTATTTAAACGACGTCTGGGTTCAAATTTTAAAACGACGAAGTCGCCGCTCTCTGGCTCTGTTTTGCCCCCCTTTGGCTCTCCTCTGTCCTCTGACTCCTCTCTAGCTCCAGCTCCAGCCTCGCCTTCGTCCGATTGAGAAGTCTTCAATTTTTGGGTAAGTTGAATTTCTTGGTTTTGATTTTTGAATCGATTTGTTGTGGGTTTTAATTCCCTCCACGATTTCTCACTCTTTCATGAATTTCTGGGTTTTCATTTTGAAGTATCGAGCTCGTCAGCCTTACCTTCAAGTCTTCAACTGGTTGCCTTCGAGTTCTTGGTGCGATTCAGAAATTGAACTGGGTAAGTTACTGCCTTGAATTAGATATATTGAGTTTGGTTGATTAGGCGTGTTGGATTTAATGAATAATGAATATGCTTGATGCTTCTGGGTTTGTCATTCATGAATTAGGCAGTTTTGATGTATTGAGTTTGGTTGTTTTGATGCTTCTGGGTTTGTGATTCATGAATTGCAGTTTGTATATGTGTTTTGACTCTAAATTGCAGACTTGCAGTTTGGGTATGTGTTTTGAGTCTTTTGACTCTGAATTGCAGTTTGGGTTTGATTGTTTGAATTGCAGTTTTGGTTACTTAATGGCAGTGAGTTTGAATATGTGGTTGACTGTTGCTGTTTTGCAGTTTGGTTGTTTTTCAGCTTTCTAAGAACTCATTTTTGATTTCTTGTTGAACATTTTATCTATATTTTGAGTATTTTAGCTTTCTAATACATTTTATATTTTTATCTATATAATTATATGTTATAAAAAAAAAAAATGAACTCATTATTTGTGCTTGCTATTCCAATCTGAAACCTTAGTTTGCTAAAGTTATACCTTGGAGTACTATGGATAGTGTTTTTTATATAGTAAGGTAGAGCTTTGAGCTTTGTTGCTGTTTTAGAACTGTGAATGGATCTGAACTAGTACTGTTTGTGCATTGCGTGTGTAATTTATTTACCAAATGCTTTGGATTTTGCAGGATTGCATTGATATTCCTTGTGAGTGCTTATTTATAGGGTTGTTTTTGTAGCAAAACAAATTCTCTTGGAGATAGCTTGGACTTCAACTGTTATTTGGTAAATTTATTGTTCATTTTTTTTTTCCTGATGCCATCTATGTTTGCTGCAAGTTTGTACAGTTTGAAATTAGTTACCAGCTTTCTTATTCAATCATAAAGAATGTATGATTTGGTGTTATGACTTTAAATGTGGAATTAATATTTAAGGGATTGTAGATTATCTTCTTTCTTCATTTTTAATTACTTTTAGAGTCTAACAATTATCTAAAGTATTAGATATAAGTATTCTGATATTTAGTTTGATATAAGTTTATGATTTCTAAATGTTTTAGTTGACTACATGGAGGTTGCAGGGAGAGACAGCGGCGGCAGCTAGGAGAAGATCTGAGATTACTCCTGAGCTGGACAAGCACAATAACTATCATGATACGTGATGTTTACCTTTCCTCTATCATGATTATGCATGTGTACCTCTCCTGTATCATATACCAGTGAAACTTAATGGTATTCATTTGAATTGTACTCTTCTTAATTATTTATGTTATGCTTTTGCTGTAAAATAAACCTGTGAGCCACTTATCAATTGTTGTGAAGCTTTGTTTCTCTGGTCTGTAGCTTATTGGACTTGCAAACCAAATTTTTTCTGTCCAACTAAAAGTTGCTATATTAGTTTGGTTACTGTATGTTTGTATCTGTTTTGACTTTTGATTTGAAATAATGAAATTTGGCAGTTTTGGAATTGAATAGCATCTGTTTTGGACCTTTGGTAATTTGGAACTGAGTATGAATCAATTGATAATTTGTTTTGGACTTTGGTTACTGTCTCTAGTTTGAATAATAAAATTTGGCAGTTTTGGATGGGAATTGAATAGCATCTGTTTTGGTAATTTGGATGGGAGTTGAATCAATTGATAATAATTGATAAGCATCTGTTTTGGTAACATGTTTTTGCTAGGTCCATTGGCAGCTACACCAAAGACTGGAAACTGAAGTTACAAGTAATTTTATCTTATTTTGGAGACTTCAATCTTGTTCTTTTCTTTTGTTGTTGTATATGGAGAAGTTTAGGCATGGTTAATGCGCAGTTGAAGGCATTTTTGTTTTGGTATTTTGATGAGCCTCCTGCTAGCTAGTTTTAGTTTTTGCTTTAGTTATAGGCATGGTTAATGCAATGTGGACGCGTTTATGTTTTCCGGCTTTATGCAGTTATAGCCACTGAGGCAATGTTAATTCTTATGTAAATGTTGGGATGAATATTGCTGATGAATGAAATGGCTTTTGGAATCAAGGATGTGTTCAATTGTACAGAATGTATGTCTTCTCTTATATCTCAGACAATTCAAAACCAACAGCAAACCATTGTCTAACAAATGAACATGATGAAAAAAGAAAGAAAAATCTGTTGTCTGAATCGTCTATCTACAATAGTTATTAAACATATTCAGTTGTCTAACAAGATATAACACAAAAAAATAATAATATGTTCTGTTGTCTGATGAAAACGAAGACCACTGAGAATTGAAAAGCTACAATTGTATGAATTGATCAACTAGTACAGCATCTTGGGAGGCCATATGGTTGAAAAGAGACTTTAAGGATCCATGAAGCAAGAAAGCTGTAGTTCAACAAAATCTCAGACAACAGTTTATTTTAGGATGCAATAGTATGAAGCAATGATACACAATGGCTTTAATAGTTTTGCTCTTGTCTTGTTCAAAGTCAGTCAATAGTATTCAATTACTTTGCAGATGTACAGGCTTCCTTCAGACAACAGTTTTTTTACAAATCAATGTTCTCTAAATTTTGATTACACGTCCATATTCTTCTAGGGTCTGTCAACTGAAATTACTTTGCACAACAGTTAAGTTGCCAATTGCTGTTGTTTTTCGTGGTATTCAGACAACAGACAATATAGTAGTCGCTGTTGTAGTAAACTTTATCAGACGACAGTTTTTTGGTATTATTGCTGTTGTTCTTCGTGGTATTCAGACAACAGATAATATAGTAGTCGCTGTTGTAGTAAACTTTATCAGACGACAGTTTTTTGGTATTGTCTGATTATGTATCAGACGACATTGAGATAGACAACAGCAAACTCTATAATCAGACGACGGTGAAAAACTGTCGTCTGATTGAAAAATTGGTGTAGTGCTTCTTGATTGTGATCTATCTTCATCTAATTAGAAAAGAGAAAACACCTAACCAAAACCGCATTTGAGCAGTTTTTTTTCCTACATCTGTTGGCAACTTTGGAATGATAGAAACCATACTTTACACAATTGCTGCAATCTTAGAAGACCAGATCTTGGGGTTATGAAATCAACAAACTCCAATATTGCTACCCCAAAGGTGATTAGAAACTGTAGTTGGAAACCTCTTGAGATAGGGATATACAAGCTACTTGAGATCGATAGGGATATATGTTAAGGGTTAAAAGTGTAATTAGACAAATAGGTATAAACACAAAGAATACTGTAGCTATGGCACATTTTGTATTCGATATATTCACTTTTGGTAATATAGCTCTGTTTTCTTCTCCCTTCCTCTTCTCTCTTTTCATTCTTCTTCAAATTTCTTCAAGTTTCTCTGTAAAGCTATCATGGCATCAAGAGCCAAGTTCTGATCGGGACCGGGTTTCATTATCGGAGCACCGGAATCTTTGTTGGAGCTCTAGCTACTCAAGCAAAGCTTACTTTTTTGGTGTCTGTAGATTTTGTGTGATCGTTCTTGAGATAAGCTCAATTTCATAGTTCTGCGATTTGGTTTTGTCAAGATTTGGTGAGATATATCAATGATTTGTTGAAGAATTCTAGTACAAAAGCATACTTTTAGTGATTGAAGCAAGTTATTTCTAGTTATTTGATCTGGAAAGTTGAAAGTGAAGAATTGAAACCCTAGCTTTTTCGATTGAGGAAATTCAAGACTCAGATTTGTTGCTCTCTTCTCTGTGTGAAAGATAATCGATATTACATACATTCAGATACTATTCAAGCCATCATTTTATTACCTGTGTTCGATTTTGTGTTTACTTGAAGCTACTCATCTTAGCATACAGTCTTTTGGTTCACTTTCAATCTCTACTTACTCTTGTGTACTCTGATCTTCAGAAATTTGGGGAGTTTGATTAGTAGTGTGAAAATTTAAAAGAGCATCTCTGAACTCTTGAGATTTTGGGGATAATTGAAGCAACTCAGTTTTATTGGTTTTCTTGTGAAGAAGTTGAAGGCTTGGAAATTGAGTATATCCAGATTTCTCTGTTTGGTTTTCTTGCTCTCATATCATGAATACTAGTCGATTGGATGATTGTCTCCTTTCCAACTTCTGCAATCTCATCACTCTGCAGTTAGATGATACTAACTATGTCACTTGGAGATTCATGCTAGAGTCAATGTTGGTAGGGTGTGATCTAATGGGATATATTGATGGGTCTGTGCCTTGTCCTCCAAAATACAAAAGCACAGAGGCTGGTACTACTCCTGAGTTTACACAAGAGTATAAGGATTGGAGGAAGACTGACTCTGCCTTGATTACTTTACTAGCTGCTACTTTGTCATCAGATGCTCTTTCATTCATTGTTGGGACTAAAACCTCAAAAGAAGTTTGGTTTTTTGCTTGAGGAGAGATATGCTAAACTTTCAAAGTTCAAAGCTTTCGACCTTCAGAACTCTATGCAGAAAATTCAGAAAGGTAATGATAGCATTGCCAAGTATATGGAGCGGTTTAAAACTATTCGAGACAAACTTTCATTAGCTGGAGTTTATATTTCTGATGAAGATATAGTTACTCTGATCTTGAATGGATTGCCTATTGATTTCTTAACCATAAAGATTGTCATCAGAGCTAGTAAGACGCCGATCACTCTAAGCCAGCTTCGCACACTATTATTGGATTTTGAGTCTGACATTGTTCGAGAATCAAGCTCCCTTGCTTCTACTCCCGTGACTACATCTGTTGTTAATCATGTGAACCAATCTCCTGGTACACTTCTTAATCCTGATGGAAATTTTGTTCACACCTCACCATATTTGCCTACTGGTTTTTCTCAACATCTTGGTGACCTTAATCCTGCTAGTGTAGCTATGCATTTTAATTGCTCTACTCCTGGTAGCACAAACACATATAATATGCCTACACACTACAATGCATATAATATGTCTCCTGTTAGCACAAGTCAAGTTGGATATGCTTCACCACCAACCACTATGTCAACCAACTTTGGATTTGTGAAACCTCCTGACGTACCTGCTACAAATGCATATCAGTCAACATTTCCAACCAGTCTTGCAGTCCACAATCTTGAGTACCCTCAATATCCTGCTCATAATTTCAATGGATCATTTATTCCCCCATCTGGATTTGTGACTCAAAATGGAGGTCTACATGGTAACTTTGGTACCAACAATGGAAGCAGTTTGATTCAGGAATTTAACTCAATGCAACCTAGAGATGAACAGTTTGTAATGAAAGTTTCAAACAATATGATTGCTTTGATAATTGGCAAGGGGTTTGAGACTATTAAGAATATGCAAACCAAGTCAGGATCTCGTATTCGGATTGTACCATTGTACCTTCCTCCTGGTGATAAGTCAACTGAGAGATCAATATATATAAATGGAGGTAAAGAGCAAATTGAGGCAGCCAAAGAATTGATAAACGAAGTAATCAGTGAAAAGCGTTTATTAAATGCATCTGGAACCAATAGCTATATGCAGCAGCCATCCTATCCCAATGATAAAGTTACTAAAGCTGGATATAATAGCAACTCTCAGAGTGTTTACTTTCCTTGTGATATCTGTCAAATATGCTCACAGTTTGGTCACTTTGCTAAAACTTGTCCTCAAAGATCTGCCCCTAGGCAAGTTATTGCTTATGGATCTTATATGCAGTGTCGTTTTTGTTCCAAGACAGGTCATAGTGCAGCTGAATGTCTTTGTAAGCATAAATATGCCTATCAACCAACACCTCAAGCTGTGGTTACTTCCTTCTCAACTCAAACTATGCCAGCATCATCCTATCAATCTCAACAAGAATTTTGGCCGGCTGATACTTGTCCTCTAGCTGAGTTCAATGCCAAGAGTCTAACTCAAGGTTCCTGTATAGCCTTGAAGTCATTTAATTCTGTAGCAACCTGATTTTAGTTCCCTCCCATCAGCTTGAAGGGGGGGGGGGGTGTTAAGGGTTAAAAGTGTAATTAGACAAATAGGTATAAACACAAAGAATACTGTAGCTATAGGCACATTTTGTATTCGACATATTCACTTTTGGTAATATAGCTCTGTTTTCTTCTCCCTTCCTCTTCTCTCTTTTCCTTCTTCAAATTTCTTCAAGTTTCTCTGTAAAGCTATCAATATAAAAACTAATATCGATGTAGCATTGATATGGATGATAAAGTACGTAAGAGGTACTTCACGACCAATACTAATTGGCAATGGTTGAAAATACCTAAATCCTTATAAATGCATTTGTAATTAAGGTCCCCATATATCAATGTAAAATTTACATTCTCAATACCCTTTCGCACCTGTAGCAAATATTTAAGCCATATAAGTGAATAACTTATTTTGAGTGATATGGAGCCCATGTGGCTGGAAAACATTTGTATGTGGGTTAACTTGCTTTGATACCATGATAAAATAATCAGAGATTTATAACAAAAACCAATCGGCAATGTTGATACTAAGTCCTTATAAATACATTATTTGCAATGTCCTCATTAATTTATTTGAGATTCAGATTCTCAACAAGGAGGAATAACAAAAGAGGTTTGAGGGCTGCAATCCATGAACTTGCTTCCCTTTAATAACTGAACTCATGGCTTTAAAAGTAGGGATTAGGTTGATTTGGATGCATGCATGCATTGTCTCCTTGGAAGTTGAAGTTGGTAGGAAAAAGGTAGAGAGCTTGGTCACTTCTGCAGATTATCAATGAGGCGAAAAGGGATTCATTATAGAAGATATCAAGATGCGATTGAAAGATTGTTACATTTAAAAAGTCTCTTCAAAGCTAGAAATTGTAACAAAGGTAGCTCAACTATATTGAAATTGGGAAGACATGGCTCATGAAGTCGATGAATTCAAGAACAATGATTATAAAATTTGTATTTCTTTTAAAAAGGAATTAAAAAAAACAAACAAAGAAAATGATTTATTTCTCCTTCCTAAAGTCTCAGTTCTACATACCAAATGAGGCCTAATTATACAGCCTTAAAGCCTAATTAAAGCCAACTTTAGCTCTCTCTCTCGAGCAAACCCTACCCGCTGTGGGTTGGGCATCTATCAATGGTGTACGAAGCCACAACCAAGCAAACACCCTATCTCTGCCTCTTGCTGCCATCTGACGGCAATCCAACGTCGAATTTCGACAAATTCTCGTTCGGCTTTTCTCTCCACGGAGACTCACCAAAGTGAATTTGAAACAGAGAGAGGGATTGTCGTGGGCAGCCTCTGGATTTGGATACCAGAAGGGGAGTCGGTTGGGGTCCGGCAGGGCAGGAAGCGTCTTAAAGATCCGTTTCGTTTGGTGATGCACAAAGTATGGCTTTGTGTTGTTATGCAGCTGGAGTTGCAGGCGCAGATCGGAGTGATGCAGAGGTTCCGATCATGGTACAAGCAGGGCCTCTGTGCCCAGAAAATGGCTGCGGACACCTTGAAGACGGTGGATGAGGCGACGCTGGGGTATAGGCTCCACGATTGGGTGGAGGTGATGCTTTGTTGTTTCGGGCCGAGTTGCGGTTTCGGAGCCCTGAGAAGGAAGAAGAGCGCCTTGGCGCTCAAATGTGCAGGTGCGCAGGCAGCGGTTTCCACGGCTGCTGACGTTGTGCAGAAGGCGATGGTGGTTTGGCTGACACCTGCGATCAGGTTGGTAGTAGAGAACACGTGGCTCATTGGTGCCGGGGTGCCCAAATCATTTGGGTGTCCAAGACTGATTTGGTGGCCCAATCCAAACTCTAAGTGGGAACCCAAAGCAAGATGGAGGCCTAATTGGCTGAAGGCTTGGATGTGGGCTCAACTATGGGCTCTAAGTTGGACTTGGGCTCTTTCATGGGTCAAACTGATGAACTCTAATTCTCTAGGGTTTCATAGATAGGATCCCGGAGGTTTAGATCTAGCAGAATATGTTTATTTTAACATATGTGATACTAGCGAATCTTCTAGAGTAGTACTAAAAGAGGGTTCAAGCTATTCTGTAATAGCGGAGCACTGGATGTTCAATGAGTGGACCTATCTGTTAACCGAGACTCAAGTCAACAAAATATGAGCTGGTCTCAGTCTTGACCAGTGTGTGGAGAACAGCTGTCATCCATGAAGTGGGCACTGGCCTTTTTAGCTGATGTGGTTTTACCTTGCTATGAGTAATTACTATATCTCGGTTTGTAATAACTGTTAGGGATTTTCTCTAACTATAAATAGCTGTTGTAATGCGAGTTTTGTGTGTGTTGCATTAATTGAAGAAACTCAGAAATTTGCTTCAGCTCTTTCTCTCTCATTTCTCTTCCTTCTCCTCTGTTACTTCGTGCTTAAGCTCTTCAAGGTTAGCTATGGCTGCCATGTTATCATGGTATCAGAGCTTTGGCTCATGATCCTGTGCTAATCATGATTAATCTGATTGTGCTTTTCAGCTCGCTTCCGCATCTGTTCGAGATTTTGAGAGCAGAAACCCTAGTTTTTCAGTCTGCGTTGATTTTCTCTTCAACCTAAGCTCACAAGGTTGCCTCTGCTCATTTCTTTGCCTGTTATACTGTGAAGCTCTATATAATCACTGTTTGGTTATGTGAGATTTAGATCTATTACGATTTGCTCGATCTACTTGAAATTGATGTGTGCTCGTGCTTGATTGCGAAGAATATATATGATTATGAACATTTGAGCCTTGTTGATTCTGTTTTAGAATCTGAGGTGTTAGATCTACTTAGCCTGTGCTACATCGTTGAATCTGTGATTATTGAAGTTTGCTACCGTGGTATCTATTGTGATTGATGAGTAACAATGGTGAATTTCATAAACTAGTGAAGATTACTACTAAGTTGGTAATAATTGTTCATAATTGAAGGAGTTGTGATGATAACATAATTCGTGATAACATAAAGGGCAAATTACTGGTCACTCCCTCAACTTTTGGGGAGTCGACAGTTCAGTCCCTCGTATCATAATTTTAACAAATAACTCCCTATACATTCAAATCTCACACAATTTGGTCCAAAATGACCATTTTACCCTCACTTCTTTTTTTTCTTTTCTTTTTTTTCTATCCTCTCTCTCACTTCCTCTTTGTTTTTTTTTCTATCCTCTCTCTCACTTCCTCTTCGACTCAGAACCCGGTGAGGCCGGACGGGTGGTTTGTTTCAGGTTTGTGTCTCAAGCTCGAAGTTTTGGATCAGTGGGTGTTCGGTGTCTTTCTGGGTCGAAGGGAGTGGATGAGTCGGGGAAGCGGGCTAGGATTGGAAGAGGAATTGGATTCTCTTGGGTCGGAGCGGCGTCTGTTGGGGGTCGATGGTTGGCCGGCCGGATTCGATGGCTATCTGGTGCAGATCGAAGGCCGGTTGGGATCGGTGGCTTGCGGAGACGATGGTTCCGGCTCCTTTTGCAGAGATTCCATGTGCCGGCGGGTGTTGGGTGGCCTGAAGTTGTCCGCCGTTGCTTGGACGACGTCGGAGGCTTGAGGGTGGCTCCACGCCGGTGGGAAGGCGGTGTTGGTGGCGGGGTGGCGACAAAGCTGCTGCTTTGGGTCGGGAAGGCTGGATGCCTCACTGCTTTGGGTCGGGAAGGCTGGATGCCTCGCAGAATGAGAGAGAGAGAGAGAGAGAGAGAGAGAGAGAGAGAGAGAGAGGATAGGAAAAAAAAAAAAAGAGGAAGTGAGAGAGAGGATAGAAAAAAAAGAAAAGAAAAAAAAGAAGTGAGGGTAAAATGGTCATTTTGGACCAAATTGTGTGAGATTTGAATGTATAGGGAGTTATTTGTTAAAATTATGATACGAGGGACTGAACTGTCGACTCCCCAAAAGTTGAGGGAGTGACCAGTAATTTGCCCTAACATAAATGTTGTGTTAAATCTCATAAGATTAATAATATCTTGATAACCTGTAGATTCAAGTCAAGTTTGTTGAAAGAAATGGCTATTACACAGTCCGATATCAACTCACTTCTGAGCATGATTACTGTGAAATTGAGTGAGAATAATTTTGTTAAGTGGAGCTTTCAATTCCAGTCAGTGTTGGAAGGGAATGATCTCTTCAGCTACTTTGATGGTAGCTATCCTTGTCCACCTCGCTTTGTCCTGACTGAGGAGGGATCTGTTACTAATGAGGTTACTCAGGCCTATAAACAATGGAAAAAGATTGATAAGGCACTTCTTGGACTTCTCATGGCTACTCTAGATGATGAGATTATGGAAATCATTGTTGGCAGCAAGTCTTCCCATGAAGCTTGGCTTGCCTTGCAAGAGAGATTCTCAACTGTGTCAAGAGCTAATATCATTCAGCTTAAGACTGACCTGCAGACCATTAAGAAAGGTGCTGATTCTATTGATAAGTATCTTCTTCGCATTAAGCATGCCCGAGATCAGTTAAGCTCAGTTGGTGTTCATATTGTTGATGAGGACATTGTTGTTGTCACTCTCAATGGTCTTCCTGAGGAGTACTCAATGATCAAGACTGTTATTCATGCTCGAGATAGCTCTATTTCTCTCAAGGATTTCAGAGCACAACTCTTAGCTGCTGAGAGAGATATTGAGGCACAGTTTGCTCCTCATAACTCTATGACTGCAATGGCTGCTAGAGGGACCAACAACAACAGTTCTTCAGACTATTTCAACAATGACAAGGGCAAAGGAGTGTGGAATAGCAAACAATCCAACTGGGGCTCTAATAAACAGTTTACTCAAGGAGATAATCAGGGCTTTAAAGGCTACAATGCCACTGAGTGTCAGATGTGTAATAAGAAAGGGCACACTGCTTCTACCTGTTATCAAAACTCTGAGTGCAATTACTGCCACAAGAAAGTTCATATTGCTAGTAAATGTTTTCAGAATCCTGCTTCACCTGATTTCAAAGGCAACAATTTAGAGTACAGGAATAATATTGGTCCTTCTCCTGAGTGCCAAATCTGTAGCAAGAAGGGGCATACTGCAGTCAATTGTTTCTACAGAAATGATATCCCTGTCAATCATCCATCACACTCAGTGATTATCTGTCAAATTTGTGGATTGAAAGGTCATGTTGCTCTTGACTGTCATCATAGAAGCAATTATGCTTATCAGGGTGCAGAACCACCCACTACTCTTACAGCTATGAGTGCTCATTCATCTGGAGCATGTTCATCTGGATCTTCTGGAGCATGTTCATCTGGATCTCAGGTTAATAAAGTATGGATTGGTGATACTGGTGCCACTCACCATATGACTTCTGATCTCAGGAACCTCACCATTGCTCATCCTTTTGAGTCTTCCAAGTCAATTACCATTGGAAATGGTGAAGGTTTGCATATCAAACATATTGGCTCTACAAATATTACACCTGCTGATCATACATTCAAGCTTAACAATGTGTTACATGTTCCTCACTTAGCAGTCAATTTACTATCATTTAACAAACTCTGCAAGGACAATCATTGCTTTATTGTCATGGATGATGTTGATATATGTGTGCAGGACAAGGCATCAAAGGCACTACTGTACAAAGGAAAGAGTAATGGGGAAGGACTCTTCTTGTTCAAAACACCAAATCTCACACAACCTCATAATCATTCTCACACTGCCTTTATTGGATCAGCTGTCAAGTCTACAATCTGGCATCAAAGACTTGGTCATCCATCTCCTGATATTGTTTCAAGGATGTTATCTCAGTCTAGGATAACATACAATAATGATACTTCTACTCATATGTGTGTTGATTGTCTTAGTGGTAAGATGCATAGGTTACCATTCTCTGAGTCTGTATCTCAATCTGTGTCACCTTTTCAAAAGGTTCATAGTGATCTATGGGGTCCTG
This sequence comes from Rosa rugosa, assembly GCF_958449725.1. NCBI lineage: Eukaryota > Viridiplantae > Streptophyta > Magnoliopsida > Rosales > Rosaceae > Rosa > Rosa rugosa. Next base: position 18,368,738 of record NC_084826.1, on the reverse strand, counting down.
CTCCATGCTTGTCTGTTGAAGGCTTCAAGTACTATGTAACCTTCATTGATGACTACACCAAATTTGTATGATATATCCACTCATCAATAAAACTGATACTTTCTCCACTTTTGTTAAGTTCTATAACTTTGTGAGTACTCAATTTCATATCCTTATTCAATCTCTTCAAACTGATGGAGGAGGTGAGTTCAATAGCAAGGCATTTTGATCTTTTCTTGATAGCAAAGGGATTCTGCACCTCATTACATGTCCATATACTCCTCAGCAGAATGGAGTTGCAGAACGCAAAAATAGACACCTTATTGAAACATGCATTACTTTGATGTCTGCTGCTAAGTTGCCTAAACCATTCTGGTTCCATGCTGTGGCACATTCATCCTATCTCATTAACAGGATGCCATGCAAATCTCTTAAATACCAATCTCCATATTTCAAGCTCTTTGGTGTGCTACCTGATTTGAAGTTTCTCAAGGTATTTGGTACTGCTTGTTATCCTTATCTTAGGCCTTATTCTCATGATAAACTTGATCCAAGGACCACTATGTGTGTTTTCTTGGGATATGCTCTAGGCTATAAGGGTGTTTTCTGCTATAACATTGAACATAACAAATTATGGATGTGTCGACATGTGATTCATGATGAATCTACTTTTCCTTTCAAGTTTCCCTCTTCTCCACCTTGTGTTTCTGCTTCTTCTTCACCATCATCTGTTGCTTTTTCTACCTCACCTTCACCATCATCTGTTGCTTTTTCTACCTCACCTTCACCTGCTCCTCTTCCTACTGCTTCTATCTCCTCTGGTCATTCTTCTATGTTGCCTATCCTCACTTCTGATCAGTTACAAGTTGTTCTTCCTTGTGAGCATGTTTCTCAGCCTTCTGCTGCTATCCCAGCCTTGGCTGATGGGGGAGGTGTTAGTAGAGACACAAGTTCTAGCTCATCAGAATCATCTGATTCTATGACTAGTGGTGATATATCATTCTCTAATAATGACCTGCCTAGTGATAGTGATAATGGTGGTCTTCCACAAGAGCTAGTGTTTGTTGAAGATCAAGCTCAGGCTTACAATAATCACTCTATGTTGACTAGGGCCAAGAATGGAATTGTGAAACATAAGACATTTCAAGACTACTGTGCTTATTCTTGTGTGGTTCAACAAGGTCTTATCGATGAACTTGCCTATTTTAGTGGCTTTTCTGCTATCATGGATATACAAGATCCTATTGAACCAAAATCGTTTAGAGCTGCTGCAGGAATACCTGAATGGGATGAGGCTATGTATGAGGAGATTGATGCTTTGTTGAAACAAGGTACTTGGGAACTTGTCCCTTTACCTAAAGCAAAGAACATTGTTGGGAGCAAATGGATTTACAAGATCAAGAAAAATCCAGATGGATCAATTTCGAGGTATAAAGCCAGACTTGTTGCTCAAGGATTCAGTCAAGAAAAAGGATTGGATTATGATGAAACATTCAGTCCTGTGGTTAGGCATAGTACTGTTAGGCTTGTAGTTGCTCTTGCTGCAATGAACAAATGGGAGTTGAGACAGTTGGATGTTAAAAATGCTTTTCTGCATGGAGATCTCAGGGAAGAAGTGTACATGGTACAGCCACAGGGCTTTGTTGACTCTAAACATCCTGATCATGTGTGCTTGTTGAAGAAATCACTCTATGGTCTAAAACAAGCTCCTAGAGCTTGGAATGAGAAGTTTACTAATTTCCTGCCAGCTCTAGGATTCCAGTTTTCACATTCTGATCCTAGCCTGTTTGTTAAGCATTCTGAGAAAGGTGTGATAATCTTACTTCTGTATGTAGACGATATTGTCATAACTGGGTCAGACAAGGAGAGTATTGAAGCTGTGGTTACTGAGTTAAGTGAAGCTTTTGATATGAAGGACTTAGGTTCATTGTCTTATTTCCTGGGAATCAATGTTCAATACAAGACTACTGGAATTCTTCTATCTCAAGAAAAATTTGCTAAGGAGTTGATTGCAAAAGCTGGCTTAGAAACATGTAGAGAGTGTGTGTCTCCTTGTTTACCACATGTTCAGTTATTGAAAAATGATGGTAATCCACTGGCTAATCCTACACTCTACAGGAGCATTGTTGGATCACTCCAATACTTGACATTTACAAGACCTGACATTGCATTCGCTGTCAATACTGTGTGTCAGTTTATGTCAACACCAACTGATGTACATTTTGCTTCTGTAAAAAGGATTCTCAGGTATATTCAAGGCACTCTCTCTAAAGGAATGTTTTACAAGTATGGCAATCACTACAACAATTCAAGGCTTTTACTGCACAAAATTTACGGCGTGCAATTTTTTGTGCCGTAAATGTTACTCTTTTACGGCGCGCATTTTATACACGCCGTAAATAACCTTTGTCATTTACCCTTTTACGGCGTGCATATATAGCATGCTGTTAATAACCTTATCAACTAGTCTTTTACGGCGCGCAGAAATAGCACGCCATAATTGTGTTATATCTTTTACGGCGCACATTTTAAGCACGCCTTAAAAACATACAAAAAAAAGCTTATTTATGGCTCACATAAAAGCATGCCGTGAAAACATGTCTAAAAAAGCTTAATTACGGCTCGCAAAAAAGCATGCCGTAAATGATGATTTTTAAGGCGCGAAATTTTCACTGAAATATTTGGTTTCCCTCTCAAGTTTCTCTTTCCTCTTTTCTCAACTTTCCCGAAATTTACTTACTTTTGTTAGTTTGCTATTCTAAGAAAGTCATGCCCTTTGCAAACTCCTCACCAATTTGCAATACCCCAAATCTAATAGCGAAAATCCCAGACCTTCCCGCAAGTTCTTCTTCGACCCGTCGACTAATCACCCAGTTCTCAAGGTATTTCAAAAATCTCAACTCTTCCCCGCCCAAGTTCTTCTCTTGGGCTATCGGAGTTAGCGACAGGGGTTGGGTTAATTAACATAAATTTAGGTATGGTCATATGATTTTGGTAAATTTGATTGGGTTTTTATCTCAAAAGTGAACCGGGTCTGTCTAAAATTTAGGATTTATAGCTGGGTATTTGGTTATCTAAGATGGGTGTCTGCTTGTTATGTAATATCTGAAGCTTTTGGTTTGATTGAATCATTTGAATGTATTGAATTGGTTTGATAGATGCGACGGAATTTCTAAACTTGGTGGATGACTCGGTTCAAGCAGATCAAAGTCTTATGCACGATTTTGATGAGTTTCTGAAGCACTATGACAAGGTAGATGCATTGGTTTCTCTGAATTTTGGACTAGGAGTAGGACTGTACGTGAGCTATTACTTGCTATGACCAGGTTTTCTAGATGTATCTGTTACTCACTTGGTGGGCTAGTAATGGTTTGTGTTGTAGGTTTCTGTTAAATGTTGCTCTATCTGCATGTTCTTTTTGTCAAGAACTCAGCAATTTATATTCAATGAGAATGCTTTGAGAAAGTAGTTTCTGAGTTCACTATGTTGGAATTGGATTTGGAATTGGAAAAAAAAAAAGTATGATGAGGTAGATATATATTAGTACATTGTGCATGTGCTGGATATATAGGTTCTCATTATTTAATGCAGTGTGTGCTGGGATTAGGTGAGTGATGACCTTTCTTTCTCTTCTCATTTTTCAGTATTTGTAAGGAACAAGCATGATGACCTTGTTATCTTGACCATCATCAGTAGCCTATTCATCTAGTGAATCTTCAAACTTGATTACCAGCTCCTTCTTGCCATGTTTCATATTGCTCATGGAATAGGTGCGTCACCCTCACAGCTGCATTAGCCCAAACAAACAAGAGTGAGTATTTAGTTCATTATGAAGTTTTTTTTTTCCATGATATATAGTACTTGTTAATTGAATATCATACACTTTGATGTCTTCATTTCACCCCTATTCTGTTTCTGCTTTTTACCATTATTTTTTTATTAATTCTTATCTTTGATATTTTATAACTTGACTAGCAAGTACCATTCAGTAAGTTGTTTAGTTTCATTGTGTCTCCAGTATTCTTAATGCAAACAATCTCACAGGAGAATTGCCTGTAGCTCTTATGAATCTGACTAAGTTAACAGAACTGTAAGTAACCCTTAACATTTGCTGTATTTATAGTTACTATAACTTTTGATGTTAATTTTTTTTCCCCAATCCTTTCTTCTATGCAGGAGGATTAGCAGCAACAACTTAACTGGAAGAATGCCCGACTTTTTTCAAAGTTGGAATCAATTTCAGAAATTGTAAGTATTTGTCCTAATAGTTGAGAACTAAGATATAGCAATGTAAGTGCTTTTTGCTAGTGTATATTCTTAATTGATAAAATGTAGAATTGGTGTAACCTCCATCCATATTGAATTCTTATTTTGACAGAGAGATCCAAGCTAGTGGTCTACAAGGCCCCATTCCATCTAGCATTTCTGTCTTGAGTAATTTAACAGAACTGTGAGTTCCACGTCCAACTCTAAGTTGTATTAACACTACAAACCATTATCTAAATTTAACAATTTACTATATCTTCATATCACAGGGAATTTATTTATATTTATTTATTTGTATTTTTTATCTGACAATTATCTATGATGCAATTTTTGCAGAAGGATCAGCGACTTAAATGGAGGGGGTTCAGTATCTCCAAACTTGAGCAATATGATAAGCTTGCAAAGATTGTAAGTCTAAAAGATGTTGTATTTTTCTTTTCATCTACAGTTTTAGACTAATCCATGCTTCTCTGCAACTATTCTGATATGGAGTTATGTTGCAGAATGCTCAGGAGCTGTAACTTATCTGGACCTATGCCTTCTGATTTATCAGCAATGTCACAGTTGAAAACATTGTAATATGGCTATTCTTTTACTTTTTTTTTTTTTTTTTTTCTGTTCTTCCTTTCTTTTTCTTGTTGCATAGCCCACAATTAATTGATTTTCTTGATAGTAAGTTGATTGCTACTGACAGTTTATTTGTTCAGAGAACTTCCGGCTACTTCAATTAAGGTTCTTATAACACCTCCTTTTTTTCATTTTCTTGCAGAGATCTAAGCTTCAACAGATTGGAGGGAAGCATTCTTGATTCGGCAGATCTGACACCCTTGCAGAACTTGTAAGAAATTTAAACTTCATTAAGGTCACTAGCTAGCATACTACACGTACTAAATTCCATCTCAAATGGGATGATAGATTGGATGTAGGAAAGAAGGAAGTGTAAGGTATATTAAATGTTGGCATCCATGTGTGCTATGTCTTAATGGAATGTGGTTATGTGATTGCTTGCTGAATAGGTATCTAACAAGCAACTTGCTTACTGGATCTATTCCAGACTGGATCAAGAGCAGAGATAATCGCTAGTATGTGCCCCTACTATATCAGATTTCCTTGGAATTTTACTTTTCTACTGAAGCCTGCTAAGATGTCTCATTATGTTTTTCACACACTAACACACAGATAATTTAAATTTGGCTAGTCCACTTTTGCTAGAGGCTAATCTCAAATTTTTTTAGAGGTACATTGTTTAATGTGTTTCCACAACGTACAATTTTATCATTTACTGCCTAGGCATGCTGTTTAATATCTAGCTTAAGATCTAAGTTAGATCACATGTTAAATATGACTAGTGAGGAATCATACATCAAAATGGCTTTGTTGAGTATATTCATTTGAACTGAATGTGGAGGAACAAAGAATAGAAATTGTTTCCTTGTCAAAATATTAGGCTGTTCTATTTAATTTCCCAAAAACCTGGTTTGCAACATTTAGATGATCAACAGGTTTTGTGTCATAAATTTATCCTTTGAAACATATGAAAATGCATATCAATTTTCCAGTAGTGGACTTCTACTGGCTTACAATTTTGTGTTATTTGTGTGCAGCGAGATAGATGTTTCTTACAATAATTTTTCTGAGAGCTCTGAGTCACCATCTTGTACAGAAAACCTGGAAAGTTTGGGTGCTTGATGTTTTTGAGGATATAGCTTTATATCAACCAACTAGGGAGTTTGGAACACTGAGTATGGCTCAAGGAAGTATAGTTGCATGGCCTATCAAGTACATCAAACAAGTTTAGTTTATGAACTTTTAGGTAACATATTCTGGCACTAATTACCTCTTCCTTATTGTTTTGAGTAGTGTTATTTGTTTTTGGTGGTTAAATAACATCCATCTAGATTCTCTATTCTGGTTTGTTCTTATATTGCAACTATCTGGATTTGCTTATAATTTAGTTATAGTTGTAGAATTAAGGTCGTTATATGAGGACTATCCCATTATAGTAGGGTGAATACTAAATAGCACTTTCATCGGTTCCAAGTTCAAATTATAAATATTTTCAGAAACTTTAGCTCAGGTAGTTCGTGAAGATAGGAATTTCTTTTGAATACCAATTGTTGGACAGATTTAGAGAACTGCATGAACTCATCTTATTTCTTATTTCCAGTATTGTACTATATGCTTTTAGTGATTTAGAATATGTTCTGATCCTTTGCTAGTATCTTATTTAATTAACTCTATCTTGATTGAAGAAGAAAACAGTGCAGCCAATGTATAACATATATTCTCAAACTTGTTTCCAGCAGGTACTGCCAAATTTTGTGGTGTATGCAGATTAATGCCTTATGTTGGTACTGCTGGTAAATTGCTCGAACTAATTGGGAGATACAAATTGCAGTTGGATAGTGGTGCTTGAAACCTTGCAATTACCCTGCAATATATTTTTGAATTGTAATATGTTACTTTTAATTAAACTCAAGTTTGCAGGGACATGCAAATGCAATTGTTTTGTAGTTTAGTTGCATATGGCATGGTAACAATTAAGTTTGTACAGATATCCTATTTCAATTAATGTATCATATATGTTAATTCACCTTTGCTCTTTGACAATCTATATAAGGTTTTGAAATGAATTATTGTTAGTTGAGCAGCTACATTGAATATACTGCCATATTTGGCAAATGAGCAGCAATATAAAATTTCTTGCAAAGAAGAAATGCCAATAATGGTGTGCAGAGTGTGTCACAAATGACATTGAGAATTATGCCTAAAGTCTTTTACGGCGTGCTATGTGGACCGTAAATAACTCTACAGGTATTCTTTTATGGCATACTATGTGTGCCGTAAATGAGTTCCACAGAAAGTCTTTTACGGCGCGCTTTGTTGGGCATTTACGGCGCACCTATAAGTTAAATTAGAGATCTGAGAATCGGTAGGAACACTTTTACGGCGTGCATAGATGAACATTTATGGCTCACAAAAGCGTGCCGTAAAAGGGATATGTCTTTTACGGCGCGAGCATTTACAGCCTGTTTTTGTGCGCCGTAAATAGGCTTTTACGGCACACATCGCAGGCCGTAAAAGCCCAGTTTTGGTGTAGTGAATGGTGTTCCATATATTAATGCCTATTGTGATGCTGACTAGGCTGGTGAAGTTAACCATAGAAGATCAACCACAGGGTTCATTGTTTATCTCGCTCACTGTCCTATATCTTGGCAATCAAAGAAACAAGGATCTGTGTCAAGAAGTTCCACAGAAGCTGAGTATAGAGCATTGGCTAATACGGCTGCAGAGATCTCCTGGCTGAGGCATGTCTTATGTGATTTACATATTCAAATTCCTACACCACCTCTACTAAAATGTGATAATCTTTCTGCACTTGCTCTATATTCAAATCCTGTGTTTCACTCAAGAATTAAGCATTTGGACAATGACTTTCATTTTGTGCGTGAAAGAGTTCAGAGGCAGGATTTACTACTTCAGTATGTTCCAACTGAGCAACAAACTGCTGATATCTTCACTAAGGGATTGCATAGTCCACTGTTCAAATCTCATTGTTCCAATCTCAGTCTGGTATCCCCTACTGAGATTGAGGGGAGGTGTTAACCGAGACTCAAGTCAACGAAATATGAGCTGGTCTCAGTCTTGACCAGTGTGTGGAGAACAGCTGTCATCCATGAAGTGGGCACTGGCCTTTTTAGCTGATGTGGTTTTACCTTGCTATGAGTAATTACTATATCTCGGTTTGTAATAACTGTTAGGGATTTTCTCTAACTATAAATAGCTGTTGTAATGCGAGTTTTGTGTGTGTTGCATTAATTGAAGAAACTCAGAAATTTGCTTCAGCTCTTTCTCTCTCATTTCTCTTCCTTCTCCTCTGTTACTTCGTGCTTAAGCTCTTCAAGGTTAGCTATGGCTGCCATGTTATCACTATCTGGCATAATGAGAAGGCATAATGAGAATTATGTTAGCTTCTCCTTCTTGTGAATTATGTGACATGGGCTAATTGGGCATAATGAGAAGGCATCATATTAAAAAGGGCAAATTACTGGTTACTCCCTCAACTTTTGAGGTGTCGACAGTTCAGTCCCTCGTATCCTAATTTTAACAAGTAGCTCCTCGGACATTTAATTCTCGCACAATTTAGTCCTTCCGTTAACTGGCCGTTAAAAAGTTCCGTTAACTTGCTGAGCTGGCACTTTTTTCCATGCCAACTCAGCTAAATGCATGCCATGTCAATGGAAAAATCAAGAGGGCAGTCCCTGTACTTCATGTTAATCACTAAAAGAAAATCAAAATTAATGCCTCCAAAATTGAGATCCTATTTCCCTGTCATGTTCACAGATTGAGTAATATTTCTGTAAATTGAATCATCCATAAATTTGAAGCATAAATGGAAGGAAAACAAACATTCACCTACATTCATAATCAACCCCTAAACCAAAAAATACATTGTATCATCATTATTAGCCAGCCATTGAACAAAGCTCTAACTTACCAAAAACAAACAATATAGAGCATTACATCCTGCAATTGTTCAAGTACTAATATGTTTGGAATTAAATTTAGCTCTAATCATCTTATCAAAAGATTAGAGCTAGCAACCAAGTGACACAACACAAGGTTGCCCAAAAATAGGATGCCTAAAACGTTTTGCTTGGCTAGCTAATATCAAATCCCATTACCGTAAACTATTTTCCAGCTTCTTTACCTGAGTTTTGTCTAACCCTTTGAGAGGACCTTGATGGTGTTGCAGCCTTCTTGGTTGATGGATTGGAACCTTGTACAGACCTTGTACTTGTTGGGGCAGATCCAGCTTGTACAGGCCTTGAACTTTGCTGGGTAGATGCAGCTTGTACAGGCCTTGATCTCTTTGGAGTAGACTTGTTTGCTTCCAACTTTGATGCCTTTAAGGCAGCCTTCTTTTTCTGGAGATACACAACGTTGCATTATAAGTAAAGTTACCCCTTGATACTTTAGACCATAGTAGCAGTACACACAAAAGCATTAGAGAAGAGAGTGTATTGTTACCCTTTGATATTCAGCTCTTTCTTTGGCTTTCTGCCTCAACTCGTTTTTGGTCATGGGTGATTTTTTTCCTTGCTTGGACTGCAGCAAACAATAAGGTACGTAAATGACAATTCAATGTAAGCAAAAACCAATAGTTGCCTCAAGTTTGAAATACAAGTTACCTGATTTTTAGATGTTTGTTCTTCTTGTGTATTAAGCTTCCTCTTCTTATTAACAACAGCAGCCTTTTCCTTCGGTGGTAAATGTCTTTGACATGTTTTCAAGTTGTGACCTACTTGCTTACAATTGCTACACCTTAGGGATCTTTGCACTCTTGCAAGTTTAACACCACCTTCCTGAACCCGTTCTGAAGCATCCTTCATTCTTGCTGTTTTGGGCCTTCCGGGCTGCCTTGAATATTGTGGAGGCAAAATAGCAGGATCTTCAGTTCTTGACCACAAATCCATGCTATTTACAGGTTGGATGAGGTTGTTATAGATACTCATGTAGGTCTTCTTCAAATAGCATGCTGCCACATAATCATCTGGATCATGCCTCTTTAAGTAAATGGCAGAGATAGCATGCTTGCATGGAATTCCAGACAAGTCCCACCGCCTGCAAGTGCATGTCCTCATTGTTAAGTTAACCACATTTTTGGATCCGTCAATGTTTTCTACCTCAGCAATGTCACCTCCATTAAATGTTGGTATGCAGTCTGTTCCAGCCCTCAGCTTATTCTTCTCTATAACCACCCTTGGCTTTGGACAGATATTGCCATGATAAGCCTCCATTTTTTCCTTCCTCATTGCAACTCTCTTCATCAATTTGACCCTCAACTCTTCAAACATGGTCACTGGTGGTTTACCCCTTGCCTCCAATATCCAACTATTAAAACTCTCACACAGGTTGTTTATCATGATGTCACAATCCCCATCTGTGTTGAAATATGCTCTGCACCAATGTATTGCAGGCCTATCTTTTGCTGCAATCATTAACCAAGGCATAACATTAAAATCAGTTTAGATATATCAACATATGAACATTCATAATAAAGGATTTTCAAGTACCTGTAATCTCAACGTATGAACATGCTAGGACCACAAGTAAAAGCTACACAAAAAGGATTATATTAGAAGCCAAACCCAGAATCTCAACGTCAACCAAACCATTATTAAAAGCCAACCAATATTACAAGCCAGCACATACGAGATCCAACAATAATTCAAAGTTACTGCAATTAAATAGCCAACATCATCAAACCCAGCATCTCAAAACCCATAAACCAGTGTAAACCCCCAATTTTTTTTTTTCCAAAACCTTAGAACTCGAAACCATAACAATAACCATTTTGAAATAGCTGCAGTCTTTTGAAACCAACAAATACAGTTTCAAATCAGCCCCGAAACACTTGAATTCAAAAATCCCCAATTTCTTTTTCCTAAATCCAAAACCATAGAAACCTGCGATTTTCAATCACTCCAAGTCTGAAGACCAAATCTAAATGCTCAAAACTTACCATAATCAGGGATTTCATCTTTTTCCCCTTCTGAAACTCTTGGAACCCACAAATCAACGTCGTTAACCACCATGTCACGACCTCTAGCTGTTGGTCTCAGATTCAAATCCCGATTGTTGACACAAAACTCTTTGATATCAGATGAAGGTTTGGGGTTTTACAATTTTCAAAGGCTGTGATTTTGAATGGCATCAGCCTCATGGGTTGTGTGGGATTATGAAGGCAAGCATAGAAGATATCGAAGTTTAGGGTTGGGTTGTGTGGGATTACGAAGGCAAGCATAGAAGATATCGAAGTTTAAGGTTTTTTGGGAGATTAGGATCGAAGACTACCGTAATGAGCCACGGGTATTCTCTCATATCTGAGGTGGCGCCACATGGCATAACCAAGTTGCCACGTCACCCACATAACAGCCACTTCAGACAGCCAGTTAACGGAAGGACTAAATTGTGCGAGAATTAAACGTCCGAGGAGCTACTTGTTAAAATTAGGATACGAGGGACTGAACTGTCGACACCTCAAAAGTTGAGGGAGTAACCAGTAATTTGCCCTATTAAAAAAGAAGATGTCCGGCTCTACTTCTTGTCTGTACAAAAAAGATACTCCTCAAATGCATCACATGGGTTTTTTCCAATACCCCAAACAATATTATCCAAATCAAAGCCAAGGACCCAATTCAATTGAAAGCCACCAGCCACTTTGAAAGTTCATGCGTAAAAATATAGCCGTTCATTATTGACATTGAATGGTGATTGTATATGAAAACTTATTATTTCAACGATACACAAGTGATGTACTGAAAAATCTTCTATGCACTGGCTGTGTAAATAATCAAGCACTTATTAGGTAACCTCAATCTTTGATATTTATTGTCAACATTTTTTTTAATAATAAAAAAATATATTTAATATTATCCAGTCATTCATTCGTATTAGTGCAAGTGTACGTTAGTGTTCTGAATCTTTCTCTGTGATATACGATATAGGGATGAAATTTGTCTTAGGAAAAATATAGGTTCATATCAGTATGGACCTATACATTTAAATTCTTTTTTATTTACTTGCATTCTACGGTATAAATATATGTAATAAATTGTGAGTGTAAAATTCAGTTTCAATACATTACTTAGATTTTTGTAATAATTTGCATACGTGTATGATGCTTATAATTTGGTTTAAAGAGAATGTGACACATTGTACGGCAGTTGTAAGTGTAATATTAACTTTTATTCTCATGTTAACTTCGTGTCAATTCCTTTCAAAACCCGATTTTTATGTTCTTGTTCACATAATTTTAAAACAAAACAAAAGTCATTAAACAAAAATCTTTTCAATTTTTAATTGCTTTCTGTTCAAATATATCTGGATTTTGTGTATGGTCCAAACTCTAGTTACTTGTCTGAGTTGTAATAGGGTTAGTCTTACAGATATTCTTGGAGATATCTTATTCAATGTATGATTCTATTATCAATGAAAGACACAGCTTATCCTCTCCCAATCTTGATTCCCTAAAAAACTTCCAATATTTCATTTGTTTATGTACCTGATGCTATATTGCTATGTAATGAAATAGCTAAATTTGTTGTTTTAGACATATGTTATAGGAAGGGAACAACTGCACGGAACGTTGGATAGACTCCTTTCATATGATATCCAAGAGCCTTGATGTTGATTAATTGTTTGTTAAATGAAAATATCACGTACGTTAATATAATATTACTCTCATCCCACAATTTTCAACATCCCTAAGAAAAAGAACTCGTGAAAAATATCAAAATTTGCGTTACCTACCGGGCAAGCTAGTTACCTTGGTTGGTATTCTGGGAATAAATGTTTGGTAAAAGGGTATTTCTATGCTTCTCACGAAACAAATGGCAACCTTTAGCATGATTAGCATCTGTATAGTGAACGTTTAGAAGTGTCGTATTTCCTTCCTTATTATACACCTCTCAGCCCACCGATTCATCATTTCCCGCTGTCTCTCTACCCTCACACACACACACACACACACCCCTCACTTCACCTCAGCTTCTTCACATTCCACTCTTCTTTTACCCTATTCATATTTCATTCAGTAGCTTTCCGTAAGTCTTTTCTCTTTTCTCAGTTTCAGCTTCGATGTCGGAGAAACAAGGCTTGAATGGAGCCTACTACGGCCCATCCCTCCCTCCCAAGAGGGAGTCCTACCAAAGCGTCGGCCACGGCGGAGGTCCCCTCGGCTGCTGCTGCAGCTGTATCTTCGGCCTTGTCTTCAAGCTCATCTTCACCGCCATCGTCTTCATGGGCCTCGCCATCTTTGTCTTCTGGATCATAGTCAAACCTCACCGTATCAAGTTCCACGTCACTGACGCCAACCTCACCCAGTTCAACTTCTCCTCAGACAGCAACCTCCACTACAACCTCGCCCTCAACCTCACCATCCGAAACCCTAACAAGAAGTTCGGCATCTACTACGACCGCATCGAAGCCAGAGCTAACTATGAGGGCCAGAGGTTCAGCACGATCACTCTCACCCCGTTTTACCAAGGACACAAAACCACCAACGCTTTGAACCCCGTGTTTAATGGACAGCAGTTGCTTGTTGGGTCCAATTTGCAGTCGGAGTATCAAAAGCAGACAAGTGCTGGGGTTTACGAAATTGAGATGAAGCTTTACATGGGGATTCGGTTCAAGTTCGGTCGAATCAAGACCGGAAAGTTCAAGCCCAGAGTTGAATGTGACTTGAAGGTTCCTTTCAGTACGAATGAGAATTTTGCAACTACCTTTGAGACCAAGAGTTGCGAAGTTGATTATTTGAATTAGAGTCCTTCTAGCTGGTCCTTCTTATTGATACAGTCTCTTCTTATCTTTTCGCTTTGCTTTGTTCTTGTTATACCAGTCAGTATTCTTTTGTTTCTTTTTTTGGCGTTATTATTGTTGGCGTGAGTCACTCTTCATAATTGTAGGAAGAATTGTAATATAATTAAGATTGTATAGTTAAGGAGAATATTATATAGTTAAAAGGAAGAATATCACGGTGTAATTAGTTTTTTATTAGGATTGTGTATACTTAATTTGTATGTACTTCGTCTTTGGAGAAGATCAATACATCAGAAATTCTCAAATTTCCTCTTTGCCTTTGTTCTGTTTGACTTGGTATCAGAGCATAGATTCGCCTGAACTCTGTTTGTTTGTTTCCGCTGCAAATTTGTCTTTGTACTCTTTAAGAGTTTGTCCTTTGTCTTCGTCCTCTGTTTCTTTTGCTCTAAAACCCTAAAGTTTGCAACACCTTGCCATTAGCCTCTCATTTCTTAACCGTGTCAAAGTTTGTGGTTTGTGGTACTGTTTGAAGAAGAAGAATGGCATATTTGCCCCTTAGTTTGCTGTTCAATGGAGGAAACGAGGGCTCTCCTTCCGCCTCTCATGATGTTGTACGTGATTGTTCAAAACATCAACAATGGTATCAACCGAGTCAGAATTATAACAGGGGACCAGTTTCATTCAACAGTCTGGTGAATTGCAACTATTGTAAAACTATTGGCCACTACAAGAGTCAATGCCCCAAGTTGCTAAGACTCAACTCTAATAACTCTGGTTACAAAGGGAATAACATTGGTCAGAAAAGCAAGGTGGCAATCCAACTGGTGCATGTGCAAGAACTTGATTTCTATGGCGTGGAGGGCCAAGATAAAACTATGGGTAGTGTTTCCCTAGCTCAGGAAAATCGAGGTAAAATTGGTGTTGCTTTAAATGTTTCTGGCTTTATTGATAGTAATACATAGATAATTGATTCAAGTGCGTCTGATCATATGATCTATGATAAGTTTTTCTTTGTTAATTTGTCATCCCCATCCATAACACATGTCTCTAACGCCAATGGTGAGTCTTTCCTGGTCTTAGGAATTGGGTCTGTCCAGGTTACACCTTCCATTACTCTTCATAATGTTCTCTTTGTACCATCTTTGTCTCATCATCTCTTATCTGTGTCTTAGTTGAATACACAAAATAAATATTATGTAACCTTTTATCCTATGTATGTCATCTTTCAGGATCTGTGCACTCGGGTGATAATTGGCAAGGGAGACCTGAGGGACAAACTGTTTCACTTGGATTGCATGTATGCAGGACAGACATAAGCACTGCCAAGTCTGCAAAACCCTTTTGCCCTAACATTGAGTTATCGGTTGAATGAGTTGTGGTTATGGCATTGCCGTTTAGGCCATCCATCCTTTGGAGATATGAAGAAGTCCATGCCCTCTCTGTTTTTGGGAATAAAGGAGTCTGTTTGGACCCAAAATGAACATTTTGGCCTGACAAGGCACGTCTTGGAGAAATTGAGCCAATGTCAGTGGCTCAAGCTATATATTGTCGACAAGCTCGAAATATATATTTAGAGGCTAAATAAAGCCTACTATGGAAGTATGACAAGTCAACTTTAGCATATTTTCCTACTTCGGCTAGAAAAAACCGAGCTAGACAAGGAAGGAGGGGTGGCAGACTAACCAAATGAAATCTAAATGTGCTGAAACTTTCCAGATCCATTCTAGACAGCCCAAGGATCATTTCTTATGAAGAGTACAAGAGCTTTTTTTGAGTGCAATGCCTTCAAACAATCAGCCCAATTTTCTACAGAAGCAAAACTGGAAAACTGGACCTGTAAGAGGTCCAGCAGCATTTTCGGCCCAACCACATGGAATAAAAATCTGAAAATTTGTCAGGATGATCTACACTCATAGTGGAACATTTCATATGAAGAAGTCGAAGGCATATAATGAAGTCTTGTTTGAGAAATAATTGAAGGAATAAAGGGGCAGAAACTGACCTAAAACCAGCTCAATATTCACATGTTCATGTTTCCTACCCACATGAAGAAAGCTAGATGCTTTTCTCTTTTTCCTTGGATATATTTTTCTTCTACAATCTCTTTAATAGATCATCACCACTTCCATGTTGCTGCACCTTCATGCTTTGCTTTCATTTCATCTTTTCTCTATCTTTTCCATATTTTACAAGTGAACTTAGATCTACTTTCATTATTTTTCTTCCACTCATCATTTCACTCTTCTTTTTCTTCCCTATATAAACACCTTCTCCTCTCATTCTAAAACACCCATTCACATACAACAACAACATCTCTAAGATGATCTAAGTTCTCTCTAGAGCAACTCCTCTCCTTCTCTTTCTCTTACCGGTGATTACACTCCTAGTCCTAGTCTTCTCAGAAGCCGACTTTCAGTGCCACCAAACCCTCTGTCAACGTGCTTCGGTCCTAGTCTCCTCGGGAGCCGACGGTAGTGCCGCGACCACAACGGTTACAGAACCAGCCAAGCAAGGGTAACGCCCTAGCAACCCAGCCAAGCTAAAGTCACGCTTTAGCAAGATCTCAATACTTCCCGGTGATTTCGCTCTGCTCAATCTGCAATATTGAGTATCGATTGTGTTAACAAGAAGAAACTACAGCAAAGTCCTCACCAAGAGGCAGAAAGAATCCCCACGACGAGGTTGGTGCTCTCCTCGTCTACAATCGCTTGAAAGAAGTCAGGTTAAGGGACACCCCTGACGACCGCACCCGAACGGTGCTGGCACGCCCGCGCAGAAAAGAGACTGTTGACCAGCTGCAGCAAAATTGGAGCCAAACACTAGGTTTTCTTCATCTGTGTTCATCATTCCTATATCAGTATTGGTGGACAAGGATGCAGAATTCCAATAATTAGATGAATCACGACTGAGAGTAGACTTCCCAATGAGATTCCTTAGAATATGGGTAGAGAGAGAGTGAGAGAGGAATGGTCGTGGATACCAGAGAATGGTTTGACTGTTAAGTTCGTAACGGCGTTTGGCATTGAAAAGAGACATTAAATGAGTTTTTATAGTTTTTTGTTGATATGTCATATTTGTGACCATTAGATTTTAGATGGACGGTTCACATTTAAAGCCAAGGACAAACAAGCATATTTCCTTGCCAAGGAGGGGATCCGGATCCCTTCGGTAATTTACAATTATTTGAGAAGTCATTATCTATTGGGAATTTGATACCAATTTTTTTTTTTTTTTTTAGTTGAATAGAGGGATAAGGGAGGCAAAAACCTCATTACCGCCTCAAAATTGATTAAAAGAAAAATAAAAGAGGTACAAAGAGAGGGAGACTAAACCAATACCTCCATACTGAGTAATAACGAGCAGACAAGAACAAACTATCTATAACTATATTGCAGAAGACCAAACTTAAAATAACTGTACCTACATGTACATTTGCAAGCATAATTAGCTATAATGAGCTACGCCCATTGTACCGCCAGAAGCACCAACTCCCACCAAAGGAATATCCTACGGATAGACAGCCAGGCGGGCTACGGCCTGAGCACGGGATCGCCCCCAGATCACCGCCGACGCGCCGTCACGCGCTGCGCCAAGACAGCGTCAGAAGCTACTGAAACTGAGAACTGAGGCACATCAGTCCCACATCAAAAACAAAGAGAAGATCAGACCTCTCCTCACCTATAAAGAGGTCCTCTCCTCTCTCTTCATTGATTACGCATTCAATACTTATCCAACTGTGCTTTCTATATGTTTTGACTGACTTAGGCATCGGAGAAGTGAAGACCGCCCAGCGCGGTCTCCCTCTGACGTCCTATCTTCCGTCTGACAGCTAAAGAAGATCATCAAGTCAGCCGGGTAGCGATCCGCCCACCGAACCCGCGTTATACGAAGGTTCGGTTACCGCCGGACTTCGGTTACCGCCAGACTTCTGAACATCAACATTGGCGCCGTCTGTGGGAACCCTTGAACAAAAGGTCATCCCATCACAACTACCATGACTAGCGGTAGCGGGGGAAACGCTGAAGAGCAGGCAGACCAATCCGCCATCCCCCAACCCTCCAACCCAGCGGTAGGTGTTAACCGCACACTATTCAACACCCCAGCCAACCCAGGCGGTGAGGCAAATCCAAGCAGCAGCCGCCCACCAGGCCAGGACCTCGCCGCCATGTACGAGCTGGCATTGGCAGACCTTCGCATGGCAAACAGAGAGCGTGAAGAGGAGCGCAGAGAGAAGGCTGAGGCCCAAAAACAGGTGGCTACGCTGATGTCACGGTTTGATGACCTGAAAAGGACGCTGGAAATGTAATACCCGGTTGTTTCTTTAATCAAAGCAAACAGTGTGCTTTACTTTCATGATTCGATTACTTTAACTTTAATGATTATGCTGGGTTAATTGTTTGTGTTGATCGACATTGCCGACACTCTCTCTCTCCCTCACTCACACTCTCACTCTCTCTCGTCCGAAAGATACCGAAACAAAGCAAAAATTTCTCCAAGCTCTCTTTTCCTCCACAGGCCATCATTCAACGCCGGACAACCTCCAGTGGCATCATCTCAGCTTTGCGAAGCTACCTGCAGCGGTTTTGGGTCACGGCACAGTCGGAAACGGCGGCGAAGAGACCGGGTACGTCCAGCCCCGATTTCTTTCCAAGTGTGATAACTCGAGCTACAGATCACGAAACCTCCTCAAACTTCGTCCACAGCTTTGCTTCAACCATCTGAAACTCCCAGAAACACCCTTTCACGGCGGCGCTGTCTCTGGAGGCGGTTGGAGTTCAACCCCGACTTGAATCGAAACGGAGCAAGGGATCCAAATATCTCGAGTTACAGGACTTCGTTTTAGGTGTTTCTTGAACCAGTGAGTTCATCTTGTGTTTCTTAACAACTCTTCAGAAGGAATCGAAGCCCGAAATTGAAGTTTTTACGTCGAAACTCAAGCTCGCCGGATTCTGGAATTTTTCCGACCACCGAAGCTTTCGATCGGTATATCTCGAGCTACAGACCATATTTTTCTGTGATTCTTGAACCAATGAGTTCACCTTGAGTTTCTTGACAACTCTCTAGAAGGGATCGAAGCCTGAAATTGAATTTTTGACGTCGAAATCAAGCCTTGCCGGATTCTGCAAATTTCGCCGGATTCTGGAAATTTTCCGGCCACCTCGACTGTTTTAGGTAATTTCAACCACTTCCGGTCATTTTCAGCTTACATGGTAGTTATGAAAGTTGTTAAGCATGATGAGAGGAAGAGGAGCAGCCCGGCCCCGACACCATTGGCGGTGGTCGGCGGCGGCTCTACCACTAATTCCGGCGGCCCTTTACGGCCACCTCCGGGGATCAAAAATATGGTTTCTGTACATTTTCAGATTCTATATTTCAATATGATCATTTCGATATATTATACGCAATTTTTGGATATCGTATGATTAAGTTATGAATTTTTAAGTTTAGATCGATTTCGATCGTTAGATTTGTGATCTGTGAAGTTAGGACCGTCAGATGGACTTGTAGTTTTGATATGATGATCTTATGACTGTCCCAGTGGCTTTGTGTGGTCATGGGCGAAGATCCGACCGTTGGATCTTCGTATAAATGCAAAACAGTGATTAGGGAGGCGATTCGTGAGAATCCGTCCGTCGGATTTTCGTATAAATTTGTGAAGATGTTAGTAAGGACGATTCAGGAAGATCCGACCGTTGGATCTTCGTGATGATTTTTGGGGGGTGATCCTAAAGGCGATCGGTGAGGATCCGACCGTTGGAT
Source organism: Rosa rugosa (assembly GCF_958449725.1). Taxonomy (NCBI): domain Eukaryota; kingdom Viridiplantae; phylum Streptophyta; class Magnoliopsida; order Rosales; family Rosaceae; genus Rosa; species Rosa rugosa. The sequence continues at coordinate 18,349,409 of NC_084826.1, read as the reverse complement.
CATCATTTAATTTCGATCCGACCGTTGGATTGTCGTTTGAGTATGTTTTTGAGCTATTGGCTAAGTTAAGGTCATGTGTGATTAGGTGATTGACGGTCTCCCTTGGGTGAGCGGTTTCGGTGTGTATTGTGTCGAATTGAAGACGCAGCGGGAATATCGAGGTGAGTAAACCTCACGTGGTTCATATTACGAACCGAATAAATTTAATTACTTTATTTTGTCGTAATTGTGTGAAAATATTTATGAAATAAATATTTGTTTTAAATCATATGGGCTTGATCAACTACGGTCCATAGGTAAGTAAAATGTATTTAAACTATAAAAATGAATTTCACGATTTTATTGTGTGGACTATAGTTGGTATTAGTGATTATCCCTGAGCGGATAATTACGTATATATATATTTATGTGGAATATATATATGGATGGTGTGGCATTGTGGTATGTGGATTATTGAATTGAATATTTACATATGTCGGAAACATATATGTATTGGTAGAATTGTTGTGATGCAAACAATATTTGTGAGTGAGTTCATATATTGTTTTTGGGTATGACTTTTCGGGAAACAATATGTCGTGGGAAATGGTATTTCTATTGTTTTGAAAAGTGTTTGAGGATTTGGGGAGTTGCAGGTTGTGATTTCTCCTTTTGGGTTGGGAAACATTTTCAGGTCCGGTATGACCATTTTAAATGTTTTAATCTGACGACCGGTGGTCTGAGGATTTGAGAGTCACAGGTTGTGATTTCTCCGTTTGATTTGTTTTAACATTTTGGGTCCAGTGCGACTCGCTTAAATGTTTTGATCTAAGGGTCAGGTTGGCCTAAAGATCCGGGGTTTGCAGGTTGCATCCTCAGGCAATATATCGTAATTACGCCTTTGGCCCGGTTAGTGATTTCGATCAGTTAGAGCTCTAGTCTGTCTGCCAACGTGTCCAGGTTGGACCGGATTTTCATAATGATTTGTTAGGTTAACATTTCCTATGATTTTGTCACGATGTGACTTGTAAGAGTCCTTTTGGTAAAAGGTGTTGAGTTTTGGATGGATTTATTAGTGTGAGTTGATGATGTTTTTAATTAATTTCCTTGTTAATTCTTTTGTTTAAATTTCTATTCTTTTTCTCTTTTCTTCTTTTTCGGTTATATTGTTTATTATCTCTATTTATTTCCTTGATCATTTCTATGGTTCGATTTCCCGTTTATTTCTCGTTTTCATTTTATTGTTTGATTTTAATGTAATCTCCTGAACTAAATTATATGCAGGGATTACTATGACTTCTGATTTTATGCGTGTTGGTTATTTCCTGAATTAATTTTCTATGCATGATTAATGTTCTTATTAGTTTAATTGGGAAGTGCAGTGATGGATGAGACTTGTAGAAAGTTGAGAAATATTATTCCGTATTGTGGGGATAAAGACATCTTGTTAAGAGTAGAGATGAGTGATTCATTTGATTTCTTTGTGTGTGATTTCAAATGATTTGGAGTTAATGATTTTGGTGATCGATTATCGAGATTGTGGTTTTCTTTGTGGATGTTGAAATTGTTGGTTGTTACTTGAGTTAAAAGTACTGTGTTATAATAAATCAACCATTCTTTCTTTTACTCATACTGGCTATCAAAAGCTTACCGGGTTTTGTGTTGTTGCAATCCCGGTACACTATTCAAACGGTGTAGCGGATAATCCTACAGGACTGGAGAATTCAGGAAGGTGATCGAACCGTGTAGAGTAGCTGCTTTGTAATACTCTGATTTTCAGTTGTCAGGTTTGTTATGCTCATTAGAGCTTTACAATTTACTTTGTACGAGTGAGTTGTAATAATTAACTCGAGGTCTTCGAGTTTTGAATTTGAGCGTGAGTGGCGAGGTTGTTTTCTGAGAAAAAAAAAATTCAGAACGTTTATTTGTTTAAGTTGTTTAATTCATGTTTCGGATTTGAATTTGTTATTCAAAATTCGGGGCGTGACAGGAAAGAACCGCCAATCCAGCGCAGAGCGAGCAATCACGCAGCACCAGGCGTAGTCAGCCCAACACTGGCACATTGGCGCCGGGACCAGTCATACAGATGCAGGTTCCGCTGGACCCACCTGAACTATTGGGGATGGGACCACCGCCCATCCCCCAGCTAATGTTAAAGCAGGAGGCGGAGTCAGTGCCGCGCACCAACCGCTCGGAAGCTAGGGAAAGGACTGAGGGCAATCCGCCTGCGCCAAGGCGTAGGCAGGCCCAGCGGAGTACCCATGCCGGATCCGCCGGCGACGCAACAGCCCAAATTCTGGAAAGGATGCAACAGTTGGAACAGAGGTTAGTCCTGGCGGAGTCGGGCGCCCCAGCGCCAACTCAAAGTCCACTTTTCACGTCCAGACCAGGGCCCTTCACCGCTGCAATTCTGCAAGCTATCAGACCAGCGTACGCAAAAACTCCAAAGATGTCACACTATAGCGGCATGTCCGACCCCTTCGTCCATATGGACACCTTCAAGAAGGTCACCAACAACAAGGGATTTGACGACCCCACCCTGTGCCACTTGTTCAGCGAAACGTTGGACAGTGAGGCGATGAATTGGTTCTTCGAGTGTCCGCCGGGATCCATTGACTCATTCCATGCACTATCACATACCTTCCTCTCTCGGTTCATCTTATTGTCCACCGGACATCATAACACAAACCAGCTGTTCAGCGTCAAGCAGGGGGGAGACGAATCACTGAAGGCCTTCGTCACAAGGTGGCGAGCGGCAGCATCTCAGTGCCGCGATCTAGACAAATCAATGGCATCAGCGGCCTTCAAGCAGGGACTCCTCAAAGGGCCATTCCTCTATCACCTCAACTACAACCATCCAAACGCGGCATATGACCATATCATGAGTGAGGCGGTCATTCACGCCCAGGCGGAATTCATCACATATGGAGAAGCCCCACCGCCACCGGCAACGCCAGCAAAGACAACACAACCCACCTCCAGTCAGCAGGAAACCGCTAATAAAGCACCCGCCACACCGCCAACTGACAAGAAGAGGGAATGGCAATAGGTCCACTACCAGAACAAGCGGCAGAAGGACCAATACCACAACAAGGGCAACCGCCCAACCCAGGAGGATAACCGCAACAAGAAAACGGAGTCTTCTCAGCGGTATGCAGTGTTCACGGTCCTCACGACCTCGTATGAGGAAATATACAATCAGTGCAAGGATCAAATCCCGCCGCCACCCCCAGCAAAATACCCAAAGACGGGCAAACCTAGAAACACCGGCAGGTGGTGCAAGTACCATGAGGACAGCGGCCACAATACCAACAGCTGCAACGCACTAAAAACAGCCATTGAGACCTTGTACCGTGAAGGCAAGATGGAGCAGTTCAAGGTGCGCCAACCGCCACCTGTGATCGCCAACGTCGAGACCCTGGGCCGCATTAACGCCATCGACGGCGGTGCTCCAATCACGGGCATGTCTCACAGGGCAAGGAAGCGTTATGCACGCGCTAATCACCCAAAGGAAGTCTGCAATATCCGCTACGAGAGGTCCGCCAAACTCCCAAAAGCGGGTTGGGAACCTATTACCTTCTCAGAGGAGGAGGAGCGCGGGGTGCATCTGCCCCATGACGACCCATTCTTGGTCGATGGGATTCTTGGCAGATTCTCGGTGGGGAGAATATTGGTGGATAGCGGGTCCGCTGTCAACGTCATCTTCAGCGGTTGCTACAGCCACCTCAAGCGGAATAACAAGTTACTCCAGGACCATGAGCCACTGCTCAGCTTCTCCGGTGACGTCACGCAACCGCTGGGTTCTGACTACATGCGGTTGACTATTGGTGCTAGTCCATGTATGGCGGAGATACATACAGAATTCATAATCGTTGATTGTTTCAGCTCGTATAATGCCATCCTCGGACGACCGGCACTCAACAAGCTTAAGTGCATCATCGCCGGATACATGCTTCTTATGAAGTTCCCCACACCTAATGGCACGAGCAGTGTGAGGGGAAGCCAGCAGTTGGCACGAGAATGTTATTCAACGACTATAGAGAGGTCAACGCGCCGCCATGAAATCCTGACAGTGGGAAACCAGGCACCGCCACCAAATATCTTCGAAGACCCTAGGGACGAGGAGGAGAAGTACGTAAAGAAGGAACCAGTCAACCCAGAGACGTCGTTAAAGGTTGTCTGCATCTCGGACGAGCACCCTGAACGGACAGTTCGCATAGGCGCCGAACTTGACCCAGAGGTAGCGGCAAAACTTACTCAATTCCTACGTGACAATGCTGCTGTCTTTGCTTGGTCATACGCGGACATGCCGGGTATCTCCCCTGAAATCATCACACACAAGTTGACCATCAAACCATCCTTCTATCCCATCAAACAGAAGCGTAGGGCTTTTGATGAGGAAAAGTACCGGGCAATTGGAGAGGAGGTTGCAAAACTCTAGGGCATTGGATTCATCCGCCAAGTCATATATCCCCAGTTGATCTCCAACCTGGTTATGGTCAAGAAGCCCAGCGGCAAGTGGCGTATGTGTGTCGACTTAAAAAATCTCAACAAGGCATGCCCAAAAGATAGTTTCCCGCTACCCCGCATTGATCAACTTGTTGATGCAACCGCCGGACATGAGCTCCTTAGCATGATGGACGCTTTTTCCGGCTATAATCAGATCAAGATGCATCCTGGCGACCAGGAGTGCACCACCTTCACCACCGACAAGGGCCTATACTGCTACAATGTCATGCCTTTCGGTCTGAAGAACGCCGGCGCAACTTATCAACGGCTGATGAACGCCATGTTCGCGGAACATCTGGGGCAAATAATCGAGGTCTACGTGGACGACATGCTAGTCAAAAGCATAAAGGCCAGCGGACATGTGGCGAACCTCAAGATCATAGTAACCATTCTCATGGCCTATGGCATGCGCCTCAACCAAGAAAAATGTTTCTTCGGCGTCACCGCCAGCAAGTTTCTGGGTTATATCGTCAGCGAACGAGGCATTGAGGCTAACCCGGACAAGGTCCAGGCCATCCTTGACCTGGCGGACCCTGAATATAATGTACACGTCCAATGCCTCCAGGGCAAGCTAATCGCCCTTTCACGATTCATCTCCAGACTCACTGATAGGTGCGCCCCATTTTTCAAACTCCTCAAAACGACTCACAAGAAAGTCATCAGCTGGAACCCAGAATGCCAGGCGGCATTCCAGGGCTTGAAGGATTACCTAGCGGCAGTCCCACTACTCTCTATCCCTGTGCAAGGAGAGACACTGTTCATATACCTAGCGGTATCAGTGTCAGCGGTGAGTTACGCCATTGTACGGCGGGAGGGACAGGATGAGCTCCCAGTGTTCTACGCCGGCAGAGGCATGAACGGAGCAGAAACGAGATATCCTCCATTAGAGCAATTAGCTCTCGCACTCATCGTGGCCGCCAGGCGCCTCCGCCAATATTTTCAAGCCCATACAATCCATGTGCTAACCAATCAACCGCTGAGACAAGTGATGCAGAACCCTGAACATTCAGGTCGCCTCAGTAAGTGGGCCATTGAGCTCAGTGAGTTCGACATCGAGTACAAGCCAAGAACCGCCATGAAGGGCCAGGCAGTGGCGGACTTTATTGCTGAACTCACCGAGTGCCAACTCGAACCGGGCAAGGAGGCAGGGCCCGGAACGGAGATGGTAGCCGCTGAAGAGCCAGCTCCCCAGCAGTCAGATTGGAACCTGTATGTAGACGGCTCCGCCAGTGCCAAGGCCAGCGGCGCCGGAGTCATCTTAACAGGACCAAGGGGGCTGAATGCGGAATACGCGTTGAAATTCAACTTCAAGGCTTCAAACAACATGGCGGAATAAGAGGCACTTATTGCCGGCCTACTACTCGCCATTGACTCAGGTGCTGACAGCGTCAACATCTTCAGCGACTCTCAATTAGTCGTTAACCAGGTCAACGACAGCTTCCAAGCCAAGGACCAGTAGTTAGCGGCATATTTGGGGTACGTCAAAACACTGCTCAAAAAATTCAAATTTCATACCATCACACAAATCCCCAGGGAAAAGAACGCCAAGGCTGATTCACTGGCAAGATTGGCTACCGCCCAACCACATCAAAGTCCAGCGGACACAAGGGTGGAATGTCTTGATAAGCCAAGTATCACAAAAACCCTGGCGGAGATCTTCAACATTGGTATGACTCCCAGCTGGATGAACGAGATTATCGAATACAAGCGCAATGGGACATTGCCAGAGGACAAGGTCAAGGCACGACAACTTCAGCGGAGAGCAACCCGCTACAATATCCAGAATGGCAAGCTTTACCGCCAGGGGTTCACTCACCCCAACCTCCGCTGTTTAACCCCAGAGGAGGGAAAGGTCGTGCTGGCAGGAATCCACGGCGGGGAGTGCGGAAACCACTCGGGCGCCAGATCCTTGGCCAATCGCACAATGCGACAAGGCTAATTTTGGCCTACGCTCGGTGATGACGCCCGGCAGGTATCAAGATCTTGCTATAAGTGTCAGCAGTTTGCTGATCTCCCACATGCACCGGCGAAACCACTATCAATCATCATCGGTCCATGGGTTCACTCTACATGGGGCCTCGACTTGATGGGGAAAGTCCAAACCGCCAAGGGACAGTTCAAGTACATCATCGTTGCCATCGACTACAACAGCAAGTGGATAGAGGCAGAGCCACTGACGGCAATAACTACCGCCAAAGTTATTCACTTCCTCTGGAAGAACATTTACTGCCGCTATGGTGTCCCACATACAATCATTACAGACAACGGCACACAGTTCAACAACAAGGAACTCATTTCTTTCACCGCCAATCTTGGCACCAAGATGAGTTTTGCATCTGTCACACACCCCCAAACCAACGGCCAGGTCGAAGCAACAAACAAGATAATCAAGAAGCTGCTAAAAAAGAAACTCGACACCGCCAAGGGTTTATGGGCGGAGAAGCTTCCAGAAGTGCTATGGGCCATCAGAACAACCCCAGCCTCCACCACTGGTGAAACTCCTTTTTGTATGATGTTCGGAACTGAGGCTGTCCTGCCTATTGAGGTAACTCAACCTACCGCTAGGATTGAAGGCTACCGCCCAGAAACCAACAGTGACGGCATCAACCTGGACAAGGACCTCCTAGAGGAAAAACGACACAAGGCCCATTTGCACAACCTGCAAAACAAGCAGCGGGTATCGCGTTTCTATAACGCCAGGGTCAAGGCCCGGAACCTCCAACTGGGGGACTGGGTAATGAAGGAAGTCATTCCACCGCCAACAAAACTCCGCCCAACTTGGGAAGGCCCATACAAAATAGTAGAAGTCGTTAGCCCAGGCACTGAACAAACAAGCCGCGCATAGCCGCCGCCGCATGCCACAGAAGAGGACGCGGAAGCCAACCCCTGATGCTGAACTTTCCCTCTCTTTTGTTTGTTTTTTTTTTTTTTTGTGTAGCCGCTGAGGCTGAATATTGTTTGGATGTAAAGAATATTTTTGGGTGGGGAGTCCCAGCCCTTAATATATGAAATGAAATTTGGAATTCCGCTCGCTACCCAACACCCTCTGCTCCGTGCAGCTCCCCCTCAACAAACAATTTTGTAATACCCCGAAAAATCCAAATTAAATTCTGTGGATTTTTAGAAATGATTTCACGATAGTGGGAGCGAGTATGAGGCTCGGAGGAATTGTGGAATTAGTTCGAACGATTAATTTTCGAAAAACGAACGTTATTTAGGGGGTCTCAAAAAGTGACTTTTTATACATTGGGAATTTGGGAAAACTTCCTTCATGAAAGTTGTAGAGGACATTAAACCGAGTGCGTGCATATGTGGTACGTAAAAATCGGAGTTCGTATGCGAAAGTTATAAGCGAAATATGAAAGTTACTGTTTTTGGTAGATTGGTATAAATTTGAAATGTTACTGTAGCCAGGTAACTTTTCTTTCTTTTCTCTCTCCTTCCCCCGTGCTCTCTCAGTTTCTCTCTTCTGCAACTCTCTCTTTCTCTCTTCTGCAACCTCCTCTTTCACCCCCTCTAGACCACCAAATGGCGAGCTGCGAGCATCGATAGACTCGTCTCTTCCTCCTTATCACGCATGTGGGAGTTGTTTACGACGATTTGGCCGGAAATGTGGAGATCGAAGCCAACATTTTTACTGTAGCAAATTAGTCAACGCCGATTTCCGGCCACCTCCAGTCATAAACCCAGGTCCATTAGAAGCGCCTTAAGCCGCTCTTCATGCTCGCCAAGTCTCATAACCCAGATCGAAGCATGGAGGAAGAAAGCATAATTGGAAAATTTCACTGTACATCGGAGTGCTTAATTGTTCGGCTACTTCAAGGTATTTTCTGACTTTGTCACAGTTGAGAAAGTGATTGGAAATGTTGAGATGATGCTGTGGATGAAATTTGGTGGCCAGAGGAGGTGTTGGCCGCCACATGAACAGTGTTTGTCGCATGAATAGTGCGGTGTATGAGCAGTGATTATATTATGTTTTTTTTTTTTTAGCTAGTTAAATCCTATAATTTTTGTAGAGGTTGAATATGTCAATTTAGTTGGAATTGGAGAAGTTTTCAATTGATTATGAATTTCTGGGAATTAGGGTTTCGATTATCGATTTACGAGAATCCGACCGTCGGATATCTCTTGGTTCTGACTTGGAACCTTTAAGATAACGAATTGGTATTAGATGTAAGATTTGGGTGGAATTTGAAATGTAATGGAGATAGGGATTTTCGGGTTTCGTTTAGGTTCGTATTTATTTTATCGGATTGCCGTTTACGGAAATATAATTGTGTACAGGGCAATGTTGCGAGCTACGGCTAGATGAAGGAACTCGTTTTCGTGGTCGCCAACCAGTATTATTTATATTTGGCTTTTAGAAGACGCAGCGGGAATTAGAGGTGAGTAAACCTCACGTGGTTCATATTACGAACCGAATAAATTTAATTACCTTATTTTGTCGTAATTGCGTGAAAATATTTATGGAATAAATATTTGTTTTAAAATCATATGGACTTGATCAACTACGGTCCATGGGTAAGTAAAATGATTTTTACGATACAAATGAATTTCTCGGTTTTACTGCATGTGAACTATAGTTGGTATTAGTGATTATCCCTGAGCGGATAATTACGTATATATATATTTACGTGATTATATGTGAATGGTGTGACATTGAAGAGTGTGGAAATTGGGATGATTAAATTATTATGAATTGACATGTGACTTACCATATTTATATGTGATGAACATGATTGATGAGTTCTTGTTAATATTCATGATTTACATTGGAGGATGTATAAAGTTAGAGAATGTAAGGTTCTGAGGATGAGGTGTCCGAAGTTCGACGGTTAAGGATAACCGGAGTGTTTGTGTGCTGAGGACGGGGATGTCCAAGGTGCGACGGTTTATTATTAACCGAAGTTGTGTGCTGAGGACGGGGATGTCCAAAGCGCGACGGTTTATTATTAACCGAAGTATATGGTGCTGAGGACGGGGATGTCCAAAGCGCGACGGTTATAGTGTTAACCGAAGTATTTTTGCCGTTGCTTGACCCTAGGCCAAGGTGTCAGAGGTAACGAGGCAGTTAGAGCTCTAACGTGTTATTGGGATGGACCAGAGTGGTGTTATGTGGGTTGGGTGTTTGCAGGACCAGTGTGGTGTATTGTGATTTGAGGATTGTGAAAATGTATTCCTTGTGGTTTTCCATGAGTGGTTTGATGTCTCTTTGCAGACGTAATACTGTTGAATTTTACTTGAATTGTAATTTAATAAATCAACAGTTCTTTCTTGTTTACTCATACGAGCTTTGCAAAAAGCTTACCGGGTTTTGTGTTGTTGCAATTCCCGGTACACTATTCAAACGGTGTAGCGGGTAATCCTACAGGACAGGAGAATCAGGAAGGTGATCGAGCTGTGTAGAGTAGCTGCTTGTGATACTCTGATTTTATGTTGTGAGGTTCGTTATGCTCGTTTAGAGTTTTACAATTTTACTTTGTAAGAGGGAATTGTAATAATTAACTCGAAGTTTACCGATTTGGAAATTTTGTGTAAGTGGTGGAGTTGTTTCTGAGAAAAGAATTCAGAACGTTTATTTGTTTAAGTTGTTTAATTCATGTTTCGGATTTTGAATGTGTTATTCAAAATTTGGGGCGTGACAAATTTACCGACCATCCAGAGGTCCATCTTAGCCGGGGAGTGGGGGACTCCCTGGGGGGCCTAGCAGGGGCCCACCCGAAAGGGTATAAAGCGTTTGCTCAGTAAATCCATGGTTGACAACGCACTGACGCTAATTATGCTTTTGCAAAGTCTAGCGGAAGAAACGCTTCAAACCGCCGATCAACTCCCCAACCAAGATTGCCCTCCTTGACTGGGGACTTGGGGGACTTGTACCTACATGTACATTTGCAAGCATAATTACGCTCATTGTACCGCCAGAAGCACCAACTCCCACCAAAGGAATATCCTACGGATAGACAGCCAGGCAGGCTACGGCCTGAGCACGGGATCGCCCCCAGATCACCGCCGACGCGCCGTCACGCGCTGCGCCAAGACAGCGTCAGAAGCTACTGAAACTGAGAACTGAGGCACATCAGTCCCACATTAAAAACAAAGAGAAGATCAGACCTCTCCTCACCTATAAAGAGGTCCTCTCCTCTCTCTTCATTGATTACGCATTCAATACTTATCCAACTGTGCTTTCTATATGTTTTGACTGACTTAGGCATCGGAGAAGTGAAGACCGCCCAGCGCGGTCTCCCTCTGACGTCCTATCTTCCGTCTGACAGCTAAAGAAGATCATCAAGTCAGCCGGGTAGCGATCCGCCCACCGAACCCGCGTTATACCAAGGTTCGGTTACCGCCGGACTTCGGTTACCGCCAGACTTCTGAACATCAACAATAACTAAAGACCAATTCAATCGAAAGCCACCAGCCATTTAAAAGTTCATAGCCTAAACATATAGCAGTTCTTTCTCTTTTTTTTTTTTTTTTTTTTTTTTTTTTTTTTGAGTTGAAGGAGGTTAGACTTTATTGATAATCAAAGAATTTTATGGTACATATTTCTCTGCATCTATTACATCTTGTATAAAGAAATGAGCATGAGACCAATAGAAGTCTGGATCATTTGCAGAAGCATGAGCTGCTAGAAGATGGGCTACTTTATTAGCTTCCCTCCTAGCATGAACCAAACGAGAGTTTGGAATAGAGTTCAAATCTTCACTGATATCGTCATACAACATACCAAGTGCTGAAATATTATATGTCCTAGCTTGACACAATTGTTGCTTCAAAGTCAAATAGTCTGTTTCAAAAATAACTGGATGAAGAGAATGAGTGATAACAAAACTAACTGCCCCTCTAAAAGCCACCAACTCTGCATGTTTTGCTGATACAATATGAGAAATAGCTTTCCCAGCAGCACCCCATATATGTATAACGAAGCCCACTGCTGCCTTGCCAGACTGCCAGTACCACTATCAAATGCGCCATCAAAATTAATCTTCAACCACCCTTGTGGAGGAGCTGTCCACTTAAGGACCCTTCTCTTACTCTGAACATTCTGAAGCTTAGAGTTGTGAAAAATGAAGCTGCTTAGCCTTGTTGATGACATAAGAGCAACATCATTTGTAGAAGTGAACTATTGTCCCAAACCCTCACATTCATCTCTTTCCAGATACCCCAAATGAAGAACAGAAGTTGAGGAAAAACTGTTTTCGACAATTTTTCCGCGCAAAAATTAAGCCAACTAAGGGCATCTAGATGATCAGAATCCATATAAAAACAGTTTCCACTCAGACTGTGATTCATAGCCAACAGTTCACCACTTCTCTAGTAAAGGAGCAATTGTGACACAGATGAATAATTGTTTCGTTCTTAGTATTGCAAAGTACACAAACTTGAGATTCCACAGGAACATGCCTAGCAGCCAGCCGGTCCAATGTTGGAAGAATATTCTGCCCAATTTTCCAAGCATTCACTTTTACCGAGTTTGGCATCTTAGCTTGCCATATCTTTTTCCATACTCTTTGGTCCGTTACCACATAAGGAGGAAGAGTAGAAGCTGCTTTTGAAAATACAAAATGATAGGTAGATTTTACCCTAAACATACCTATTCTTTCTAGATGCCATGAAAGCCTATCTTCAGGACCTCTAGTGCTCAGAGGGATTGAAAGAATGGCCTCAGCCTCATGATTGACAAAAGAGTGGCATACTTGTTGCTCATTCCACAAGTTAGGAGGTACAATTAATTCACTAACTAGTTCCACATCATGCTTCAAACCAGCAATGGCTTGCAGTTTATGCAAAGGCAGTGTAGGGATCCAAGAGTCACTCCAAATCGACACACTAGCACCATCACCAATCTGCCATAATGCACCCTCCTTAAGTAAATCTCGAGTAGCAAAGATACTACAACAAGCGTAAGAAGGAATTGCATGTTCACTTGCAGTCCAAAAATTCTCATCCGGAAAATAATGTGCTTTGTATAATTGAGCTATCAAAGGATTCGGATGTGAAGCTACACGCGAAGCTTGATTTGAGAGCATCGACACATTGAATTCAGCCAAACTTCTAAAATCAAATATTCCCACTTCTTTAGCATGACACATATCATCCCGCTTCTTCCAATGAGTCTTCTTCTTGTCTGGGGTACTACCCCGCCAAAACCTTAAACACATCTGATCAAGGTCCTCAAAAAAATTCTTCGTAAGCTGAAAAACGTTCAATGCATAGTTAGGAAGTGCTTGAGCTACAACACGGATTAAAATATCCTTGCCAGCACCACTAAGTAATTTTCCTTGCCAATGCTTTAATTATTCAGCTAATCTCTCCCTAATAAACTCAACGGTAGCAGTTTTCTTATGCCCCACGTAGGTTGGAAGTCCCAAATACTTTTCATGAGACTAACTATTTCAACACCCAACAGATTAGCCACAACAGCTTGGTCTGCCTCCATAACATTTTTACTGAAACCAACCGAGCTTTTGTGAAAATTCACAACTTGACCAGATGCTCTACCATACACTTCAATTGCCTCTTTTATCTGAAAAGCAAGCTTCTAGGCTAGCCTAAGCAAACAACATGTTGTCATTTACAAACAATAGATGATTAATACAAGGAGCATCCCGGCAGATAGCTATCCCAGTTAATAAACCCATATGTTGTTTATGTTGAAGCAAAGCAGAAAAACCCTCGGCCTCAATCAAAAAAAGATAAGGTGAAAGTGGATCACCCTGCCTCAATCCTCGTGATGGAACTACGTAGTCTCTAGGTTTCCCTCAAACAAGAAATGAATATCTGATAGAACATACACATTTCATAACAAATTCAATCCAAGTTCAATTAAAACTAAACCTTAGCATTACCTTACGTAGAAATTCCCATTCCATACGGTTATAGGCTTTGCTAAGATCCAACTTCAATGCCATTTAACCATCCTGACCTACTCTCTTATTGCGAACAAAATGTGCAACTTCATTTGCCACGAGAATATTGTCGGTTATAAGTCTCCAAGTACAAATGCACTCTGGAAGAGTGATATAATATCAGAAAAAATAGTTTTCAGTTATAGCCATTCATTATTGACGTTGATCGGTGATTGTACATGAAAACTTATTATTATTCCAACGATTAAGGGTCAATTTAGACAAGTGATGTACGATTTAGAGATGAAATTTTTCTTAGAAAAATTTCTAGTTCATAGCAGCATGGAATAGATATATGTAAGAAATTGTGAGTGTAAATTCCTTTTTATTTACTTACATTAGATATATGTAATAAATTGTGAGTGTAAAATTCAGTTCAATACATTAATTAGATTTTTGTAGATGCTTGTAATTTGATTAAAGAGAATGTGATACATTGTACAGATAAGAAAGTCACTGAATGTAGGAGCATGGGACCATGACTCTATGAGCAACTCAAGTTAGCTTTCTCGTTCTTCTGATTTATGTCACATGGGCTAATTGGGTACAATGGGAAGGCATCACATTAAAGAAAGAAGATGGTTCTGCTCCTTGTTGTCTGAACCAAAAGGATAATACTTGGCTTAACTTAGTCAAGGCTGACCAAATCCATTAAAAAGACAACACGTGCATGAAATGGGAATTGAGGCCAAAGCAAAGAAGAGCAGGAGATAATAGCTCCTCAACCCGACCAATCAAAACGACGGCGTCACTGACCTTCAACCCGACGACTCTGAGCGGCGCGACGGTCTCGAGAACGGAGGCGCTGTTGGTGACGAGGTCCTTGATGATGAGGTAGACCTGGTCGGGCTTGAAATCGCCTTTGATGGCTTTGGCAGTACCGTAGTCCTTGAGTCCTTGACCAGAAAAAGGAGAGAACTTGACGAGTTAAAGCTTAATGGTGGAGTGATTGACCCAGGAGACGACATTGGGGACGAGTTGCTCAGTCCTGAGGCGCGAGTCATGGCCACCCCACTCGTTCTCGACGGCCAATTGAAGCACCGACCACCGCGACAGAACTAATGGAACCCATTCTTGGAACACAGCCGCAGTCGGCCATGGGGACATCATGGGAGATGCTGATGCAGGTGGTGTGGGGGACGCCGCAAATGAGGCCGTTGCGGGTGGAGGAGGGGACGGCGACGATTCGGGTTTAAGAGATTTGGAGGAGGAGAGGGATAGGAGACGATGATGAGAGGCCGAGGTCGAAGCAACCAGGCTGAGTTATTATCTCCTGCTCTTCATGCTTTGGTCTCAGTTCCACTTCATGCGTGTCATTTTCTTAGTGGATGTGGTTAGCCTCAAGTATTATCCGAACCAAAAAGGCTGTCTTCTATGATTCAATTAAATTAATGTTATAACAGTTCTTGTTATAACAATCTAATCCTAATACTCAAATGCATCACATGGGTTTTTTTTTTCCAAAATTTCAAACAATAAAACAAAATCAAAGCTAAATTTCGAGACCTTCATTCAGGGTTTGTTCATTCAGGGTCAACATAACCAATTAGTGCAATTGCCCTTTACGTTTTCACAATATTATATGCATGTGACTGTGTTGGGGCTAGTCGCTAAGGTACTGTTTTCTAATCAAACATGATTTGGTGGCTAATTATTTGATTCAATTGGCAGGTGGTAGAAAAACGAATAGAAATGGCACATACATATAATACTAATTGTTTTGCAGAGCAGTTGTCATTTGTGGCTCATTCAATGGTGCATTAGTAAATTAGAGGTGGCTATATATATATATATATATATATATATATATATATATATAGAGTATATATATATAGAGACACACACACACGTGTCTATTCAAGACTAAAGCTAGAGAGCGGTAAGTATGAAAGGGCACTTGAAATAATCCCGCCTCCTTATTCAATATTCATGAACAAATTTGATCTGGTACTACAGGCAGGTTCATACCGATCAAGAACAAGATAAAGAAAATATCAAAACAGTGATAAATTTGGAATTGGTATCTTATAGACGTTGATATCGGCCACGAGAGCCCAAAATACTTTGACATCCAAGGCGGCTCAAGAACAGTTTATTGAAACCATTCTCCCTCTCGCTAGAAACAACCCAAGGCTAGCTGGGCTGTGTGGGAACAATAGAGCTTAATTAAATATTCACAAGACCACTAACTTAGAAGGCCTCGTTTAGCAACCCAAATATATTGCATTGGATTACTGTAGTAGTATCATGTAGTATTTGGTGCAACATAGGGTCCAAGAGCTGGATTACTTATTAATAAAGCAATATCAAAGGAGATATTTTAAGGATTAAATTATGTTTAGTTCCTGTACTCTGACCTTTTCTTCGTTTCAGTCCCTGACATTCTCATTTAATCTGAAAAGTCCCTAACGTTACAATTTCCATTCGATTAGTCCTCATCGTTAACATTCCGTCAAATCAGATCGTTAAGTTGCTGATGTGGCACTCAAAGGCACACCAGCTCAGCAGTTTGCATGCCATGTAACATGCAAATTGTCCAATATACCCCCTGCCTTTTCCCCCATTCTTGACCAAAAAATAACTCCAAGGTGCTTGAATTTGTCACTCCAAACCCCACACCTGCAGCAGCAACTTTTCCAAACACATTACCAAGAACAAAATTTTAGTTTGAGATGTTGAATTCACCTTCGACCAAGTTCATGGACGTGCATCAATCTGCAAACATGTTCTCTCTTACTCTTCTTACAAACTGAAACCGATAAGTCATCTGTATGATCACCCGTTTCAATCTTCTCCCTTTTCTCATCATCCATAATCAAATACTCAATCAAACTCTTCTGACTAATACCTTCATCAATACGCACACTACCACTACTCTTAAGCTCCACAACCTCAATCTCTTTAATTGAAGAGTTTGATTCAACCCCAGGTTCAACCAATTCAAACACAGCACCATCACTCTTTTCTTTCACAATCACATTACTCCTCAAAACCAATATTGCATAGCCGATCCTTTTAGCCATATATTGCAAAGCCAATTTCACATTCGAGCAAGGTTTCACTAAACAAGAAAAGTGCTTACCCACACATTCCAAAAAAAAAAAAAAAAGCAGAAAAGCAGACAGCGTGATCCCAACGGCGATCTTGGTGGTGCACAGAGCCAAAACCACCACCACAAATACCTTCGGCACCGCCACAAAAACCGAATTCAAATCTCTACAGCTGCCACAACCCGATTCCTCAACAACAGTTTCAGAACTTCCCGCATCGGTTTCACCCGAAATCCGAGAATCAATGTCTTCTGAAACACCATGATAATCTTTTCCGGCAATGAAATTCTCGATCTCTCCCGAACTGGGTACCACCTAAATCGACAAATCTTAACTAAAATCAAAACAAAGTATATAGACATGTAGATCTCGAAGAGTTGATCAAGTTTCATACATCACTTACCATCAACAGTGACCGGAGTCGCTGAAAAACTCGCCGGAAGCACCGAAGCTTCTCGGCTTCGATTCTCTCTCATGCTTTATCATCTGGACAAACCAACATCGTGGATAGGTCAGCGAGGATGAGAGAAAGCTTCTGACACCAGTGAGCAACCACGATTTGGCCGGAATCAGAAAACCTTGCTGGAAACGCGTGAAGCTTTCAAGCTTCGCTCAGCCACCGCCGTCGCTTGTTCGGAGCAAGGAAGACCGGGCTCCGGTTTGCGCCGCCAAGAGGAGTGGAACGACACTGGTCTGACGTCGAGAGGTAGCCGGAAAGTGGAGAGAGGGCTGGGTCATGTCGCTCGATCTGATGATCCTCAAGAAAGGGCCTAAACACCCAAAATAGAGGGCAGGGATACTATGGACATTTCGCAATTAGAAAGGCTTACGTGGCGTTGACTTTAATGCCACGTCAGCCTACAAACGGAGCAATTGGACGGAGTGTACCGATCGGACGAAAATTGTAACGTTAGGGACTTTTTAGATTAAATGAGAATGTCAGGGACTAAAACGAGAAAAGAGTCAGAGTACAGGGATTAAACAAAATTTAATCCTTAAATGATGACCACTAAATGAGCACTTCATGAAAACTTTTTTATGAGATCCACTTTTCGATCACATTTCCGCAAATCAACTATTAAATGTTTAAATATTCATGTGTAAATTATTTATGCAATTTTTCAATCAAATTGAAAATAGTTAAGACATTTATAATTGTGATTTATCATTTATGAATGAACATGAATGATTCAAATTTGATAGATTTGGTTCGTCCATTGATTTGATCTAGTTCAGTACCTTAGCGATTAACAATTCGGAAGAAAAGGGAAAACACCTGACCAAAACCACATTAGAGCCACCTAGAAGCTTGAATTTTTTGGCCTGCATCTATTGGCAATTTTGGAATGACATAAACAATAATTTACACAATTTTTGCAATATATGACAACAAATTTATTGTAATTAAAGTGACATGAGTTTTTTGTTTTTTTTTTTTTTTTTGTGTGTGTAAAATCTTAGTTATGTTTGAAGTAATTACTCTATCTAGAACATTGTTACAAATTTGTCATTAATGCTGTAATTTTAGTTCAATTATATGTAAATAGTGTAGAACGTATATGGTAACTTCATTGTCAATGTAGTAAACTTGGTTAAATTAGATTGTAATTTTTGTTCAATAAGATGTAAAACGAATGTATAGTAAACATCACAGTACCATATACTATCCCTCTTAAGAGACCATAACCAGATCTTGTGGTTTTTAAATCAACAAATTCTAATATTGCTACCCCAAAGGTGAGTAGAAATTGCAGTTGGAAACCTCTTGAGATAGGGATATATATATATTTACATGCTAATATCAATTTAGCATTGATATATATGGATGATAAAGTAAGATGGACTTCACAACCAATATCAATTGGTAGTGGATAAAGAGGTGAAAATACTTATAATTGCATTTGTAACGTCCCCATATATCAATGTGAGATTCACATTCTCGGCACACCTCCCCATGTATATATGATAAATTTTCAAACCATACAACTGGATAACTTATATTGGGTGACATGGAGTTTAACTTATAATCAAGTGGATAACTTAATTTTCAAGTCATACAAGTGGATAACTTAATTTTCAAGTCATACAAGTGGATAACTTATAATTGCATTTGTAACGTCCCTATATATCAATGTGAGATTCACATTCTCAACACACCTTCACATGTATATATGATAAATTTTCAAAATCATATAAGTGAATAACTTATATTAGGTGACATGGAGCTCATGTGGCTGCAAAACATTTTGTGAGGGTCCTTTTTGAATTAAACATTGACTAGGCCAAAATCAACCCAATAATCCGATTATTGGGACGACTTTGTGCGTGATTCAGATAATGAATAGGGCTTGACAACATGAAGCATGGTGTGGGAGTTAGAAACACACTGTGGTGAGAGAATTTGGGGGTTTTCTGGATTTGGATTTTCGGAAGATGGGTTTGAAGGAGGTTTTGGGAGAAAATGGCTAAGAGTTGGGTTTTGTTCTTAAAGGCTTGAGAGCTTGATTTGTTGTAGGTGTTTCTAAGTATTCTGGGTATTGCTCAATTATGATGGATTGTTTCTTTACACTGGCAAAGCTCCCCTCATTACAGTCCCAAATCTCCCTATATATAGGCTTCATTGGGAACACATGATTTTTGGATAAAACATTTCTTCTTCAACCTAGACACAATTTATGCCTTAAAGTCTGGGAAAAGAAAGCTTACTTGAGAGATAAAGCTTAGGGGGAGAGAGAAGGTCGTTGTCGTCGTCGAGGTTGACGAGGAAGTTTGAGAATTGTGAGCCCATCGTTTAAGGAAGAAGAGGATATCTCTCTACTGGTCAAAAAGTCTCTTCTTTGCCAACTAATAGGAGGGATCGATATTTCTCAAGGATCTTTGGGTTGAGCAGTGTATTTGACAGCCGCAGGGAAAGAAGTCGAAGCTAGCAGAAGGATAAAGAAGGCTTGGGCTGCCTATTTTCTTTGGCTTTGAGTATTCTTTGGGCTTTGAGTTTTAAGGAAAAGAGGTTGGCCCAAATCTCATATTCACCAATTCGCTATTGATTCAAGTTATCGGGCTTGGATGTCAGGCCCAAGACCGAGACCATGATGACGCTGAATCAATAGACGAGCATTATGTGTTTCCGTAACCTTCCACACCATAGCCACTTCTGCAAGCCCCAAGAGAGTAGTTGTGGCCAAGGTTCTAAAAAACGCTAGGTGCTAGTCGGGCGGTGACCCGAGGACTAGCGCCCAGGGGCCTAGGTGGGGACTAGGCGGTTTTTATTTTTATATTTTATTTTTATTTTTATAACATATAATTATTTAAATAAAAATATAAGATATAAATAATGTTTGAAAATAGAAAGAATGGCATGGCCGGACAAAGACGTCAATTGAGCAATAAGTTCGGATTGGGCCTCCACCTAGTTTGTTTGTTGATATTTTTCTCCTTAAAAAAATAATAATAAAAAAATCCTAGCTTGAGTCTTCGGCTTAATTCCAACCTATCCCACTAATTAAACCAAACCAACTACCTCTCTCTCTCTCTCTTCCATTTCTGTGCGTCAAAACCCAAGGCAAGCTCTTCCATTTCTCTGCGTCTGTTTGGACCCAAAATAAGCATTTTGGCCTGACAAGGCACGTCTTGGAGAAATTGAGCCAATGTCAGTGGCTCAAGCTATATATTGTCGACAAGCTCGAAATATATATTTAGAGGCTAAATAAAGCCTACTATGGAAGCATGGAAGCATGAAAAGTCAACTTTAGCACATTTTCCTACTTCGGCTAGGAGAAACCGAGCTAAACAAGGAAGTAGAGGCGGCAGACTGACCAAATGAACTTGAAATGAGCTGAAACTCTGAAGATACATTATAGACAGTCCAAGGATCATTTCTTATGAAGAGTTCCAGAGATATTTTTGAGTGGAAGGCCTTCAAAAAATCAGTCCAATTTTCTACAGAAGCAAAACTGGAAAACTGGACCTGTAAGAGGTCCAGCAGCATTTCCAGCCCAACCGCATGGAATAAAGCTCTGAAAATTTTTCAGGATGATCTACACTCATAGTGGAACATTTTTTATGAAGAAGTCGAAGGCTCATTCTGAAGTCTTGTTGGAGAAATAATTGAAGGAATAAAGGGGCAGAAACTGACCTAAAACCAGCTCAATATTCACATGTTCATGTTTCCTACCCACATGAAGAAAGCTAGATGCTTTTCTTCTTTTCCTTGGATATATTTTTCAAGACAATCTCTTTAATAGATCATCATCACTTCCATGTTTCTACACCTTCATGCTTTGCTTTCATTTCATCATTTCTCTATCTTTTCCATATTTTACAAATCACTTTCATACTCCACTTTCATTTTTTTTCTTCCACTCATCATTTCACTCTTCTTTTTCTTCCCTATATAAACACCTTCTCTTCTCATTCTAAAACACACATTCACATTCAACAACAACATCTCTAAGATGATCTAAGTTCTCTCTAGAGCAAACCTCTCTAAGAGAAACTCCTCTCCCTCTCTTTCTCTTTCTCTTACCGGTGATCACACTCCTAGTCCTAGTCTTCTCAGAAGCCGACTTTCAGTGCCACCAAACCCTCTGTCAACGTGCTTCGGTCCTAGTCTCCTCAGGAGCCGACGGTAGTGCCGCGACCACAACGGTTACAGAACCAACCAAGCAAGGGTAACGCCCTAGCAACCCAGCCAAGCTAAAGTCACGCTTTAGCAAGATCTCAACATTTCCCGGTGATGTCGCTCTGCTCGATCTACACTATTGAGTATCGATTGTGTTAACAAGAAGAAACTTCAGCAAAGTCCTCACCACGAGGCACAAAGAATCCCACGACGAGGTTGGTGCTCTCCTCGTCTACAATCGCTTGATAGAAGTCAGGTCAAGGGACACCCCCGACGACCGCACCCGAACGGTGCTGGCACGCCCGCGCAGAAAAGAGACTGTTGACCAGCTGCAGCAAAATTGGAGCCAAACAGCGTCAAAACCCACGGCAAGGCCACCATAGATCTGAGACGTCCAAGATCTCCACCTACCTCAACCTAATTTCCAATCTTTAACACTAAGCTATTACTCTCTCTCTGTTTCGTTGCCTAGAAAATGTGGTCAAGAAAATTGGGGATTATAGTAAAGATTGAAGCTTTTGCTTTTCTTGAACCAAAGAGCGGAATCCCATGTTTTCTCTACACCCAAATAGATGATTCTGATTTTGAATTGTGATTTGTGTGCTTAGAATATGGATTTTTCAGTTCTGGGTTGTCGGCAAACTAAGAGAATGAGAGAAGACAATCGTTGATTTGACGAATGAGGATAAAAAAAAATTAAAAAAATTCAAGCGCCCAGTGCCAAGCCTGCTCCGCCCAGCCTCCGCTCAGGCCGCCTAACCTCCGCCTAGCTCGCCTAGGCGGGCGTCTAATAGGCCAGCGCCTAATACCTTCGCCCAGGCCAAAATCGGAACGGTACGCCGGCGACCAACGCCTAGGCGCCGCCCAGGCCGATTTTTAGAACCTTGGTTGTGGCTTGGGTCCACATGCGTGGCATGACGATTCGAGAAGATATGTAATTTTTATTTTTTTTATGCAGTTTGCATGTGTATTTCCTTATCGGGGTTGAAATACGCATACGACATGCTTTGTGCTTTTTTGGGTATCAACACATTTTATACGTGGATTAACTCATTCAGGGATTCAGATTCTCAATAATGATGAATACAAGAGAGGTTTGAAACTCATGGCTTTTATAGTAGGGATTAGGTTGCTTTGGATGCATGCATAGTCCCTTTGGAAGTTGACGTTTATAAGAAAGAGGTAGAGAGCTTGATCAGTTCTGCAATCTGCAGATTATCAATGGAAGGAAAAGGGATTCATTTAAGATATTTAGATGCTATTGAAAGACTGTTGCACTCAGAAAGTCTGCTTCCAACCTAGAAATTGTAAAAAGGTAGCCCTATTGTATTCAAATTGGGACGGTATGGCTCATGAAGTCGATACATTTTAAGAACAATGATTATAAAATTTCGTTATTTCTTTTAATAAAAAGAAAAAGAAAAAGAAAACCAAAAATGATTTATTCTTCATTTCTAAAGTCTCAATCATACAAACCAAATGAGGTCTAATTGTATTACTAGGGGTGGCCATGCATTTTTTGTGAATGCGAGGGAACAAACTTAATCTATCCTCCCAAATTTATTAAAAGGATTAAATACTTGTTACTTCTCAAACTTTTCCCTGAAAAACAGTTTAGTCCCTCGCCTTTCAAATTAAACTGGATAGTCCTTATTCTTTCTAATTCTCACACAACATGTCCAAAACAGGTCTAAAATGACAATTCTACCCCCAAGATTCTTTTTTTATTTTTTTCTCTCTCTTTTTCTAATTTTTCACTCTTTATTTATTTATTTTTTCTGCTTTTCTCTCTTTCCCTCTCCACAGATCGATCTTGTCCTCCTCACTACTCTCTATAATTTCCCATCTCTTTCTGGCTTCTTCTCTTCGCCATAACTTCCAGCTCTAGTTCAAGCTTTTCCAGTTAAGTTTCCAGCAAAACTCAATTGGAGAGGAGATCCGACAGCAAACCCAACAACCACTCCGGCGAACTGTCTCTGCCCTTTTCTCTCTCTCTAAATGAAATTCCCAAAATGATGGCGGCGCTACGCCTGAAGACAACGAAGTATGGGAGAGAAAGGGGAGGAGGCAGTGGGTGATGAAGGAGAGGCAGGGTGCACTTGAGCCAGAGGCGGCGGAGCAAGTGTGGGCTGTTGAGTCACAAATTACTTATGCAATTGTGCCCCATAATTATGAAAATTGATTTGTCTTCCATACTATTTTACCCTTTTTAATCCATTTCCTTTTATTTGTAGGAAATCTTGCATTGAGAATAAAATGATTATTTGAGGCTTGAAATGCGGAGATTTGAAGCTAGGGGAAGAAGACACGGAGATTGGAAGAAAATTACAAATCGACTTTTCCGGCAAACTTTTCCGGCGACTTTTCTGGTGAACTTTTCCTGCGACTTTTTCCGGTGAACTTTTCCCGCGACTTTTCCAGTGAACTTTTCCGCGCGAGCCGCCACTCATGGAGGGTCATTTCTCCAGCAAAGGAGGACCATGGTTGTGAGAATATCCCATCACTTGAAATTCAAATATATCCCTACATCTTATCCTTTTATCACCTTGCCAATTTGGGACCATTTGAGGGACAATGGTGTAAGAGCATCTCTTGCACACTTTGGGACCAAAGAGGACACACATAGCTGATCAAAGAGAGGCCAAAGACCAATTATTCAGCACTCTTGACTCCATTCAATCATCATCCTATCCAAGATCCATTTTCTCTCTAGAGAAGACACCACAATTTCCACCACTAAAACCACCATCTCCACCACTACAACCTCCATTTTCCTCCACTACAACCTCTATTTTCCTCCACCACTTAACACCACAACTAGTTGGACAATTAGCTTTGCATCATTCATATTCAATTGCTTTAATGCTTGCAAGGGAGGCAAAATGTGAAACCCGATGCCCTAACTCTCATCCATTTGATAACAACTTGTTTAGTTTAGCTTAGTTTATATTACTTGCTTTCATTGTTTCAATTTGAATATAAACCAACCTCAAAATCAAAATTAAATCTCTACACACCATCTTGCACATACTCACCATGAACTTTGTTTCACTTGTGAGCCTTTGTTTGTGATTGTACATTTGCATATTCTTCTAGTTTTTCCTTAGGTTTTCCCTAGCTAGGAAAGGATTTACCAATCCTCGTGGATTCAACATCCTTACTTAATCCCCTATTCTATAACTTGTACCTCTTGCACTTGAGGGTGGCTTCAATGCTAACATAGGCCGCAAGTGGAGGACACGGGCTGGAGATAAGCCCAGGCGACCCGCTTGACGAGGCGGTTACGAATGGAGATCTTGTAGCCGGAGTTGGTGGTTAAGTTGGGCATCGGGGACTGGACGACGATGAAAAAGGAGGAGGAGGGGAGGAGGTCCTTGAGGGAGGTGTAGGACTCGAGATTTTGACTGACAGAAGCTCCAGGTCGAGCTCCGGCGGCCGATGGCGTGGCGTCACGAAGCCGTTTTAGGTTGGGAAGCTGCAGTTCTGGCGGGGCTTATTGGTGGGAGTGGTGGAGGATGAGGAGGAGGAGAGATGGCTGAGCTTAGTGGGGACGACGACGGAGGTGGAGACGGAATTGTGGCGGCGGAGCTTCCATGAGGGGTGGAGGGGGCCCACCAAGCACTGCAGAGTGGTAGTGATCGAGTACGGTGGATAGAGTGGATAAACTCGAGGTCGGATACGAGCTTGGAGAGAGAGAGAGAACCAGAAAAAAATAAAAAAGAGAAAAAAAAAAAAAGAGAAAAATTTAAAGAAAAGAGAGAAAAAATAAAAAATGGATATCAGGGGTATAATAGTCATTTTAGACCTGTTGTGTGAGAATTAGAGAGAATAAGGACTATCCAGTTTAATTTGAAAGACGAGGGACTAAACTGTTTTTCAGGGAAAAGTTTGAGGAGTAACAAATATTTAATCCTTATTAAAAATATGAAAAACATACAGTGAGGAGGGGGTGTGTGATCTTACCCTTTCCCCAAAAAAATAAAAAAATAAAAAGATTAAAAAAAGGAAGGATAATGATGAATTCTCCACTCAAGTTTACCAAAACAAGAAATTAAGGAGCCACATATAATTTCTATTGCAGAGGAAACCGCAATTGCGTCCTGCCAAATTATAATAGTTGAAAAGGAAAAATTTTGAACAATACCTGAAAATAGGCCCATTATGCATTTCTATATATAAAGTTACAGATCCAAAATTTTAGTATATGAACTTATAACCCTGACCAACTATTTGTATACGACGTCAATAACCCCATCTGTCTGTATGCCTTTATCTATATAATGAAGGGCAGAATTTGTTTTTACCCAAAAAAAAAAAAGAACCCCAACCCAAACAAAAAAAAACTCAAATTTCAAACTCTAATATGTGGGTCAAAGTCTTCTATTTTCCACCAACCCACACCTTCCCCAACCTCACCGCGCTGGCTTCCTCTCCAAATTCGACCTCAAATCTAAAAAAAAACTATACTTCATTTTAATATCAGTCTCTAATTTCATCACTAACCCAACCAAAATAAACAAAATCCGCAAAATCGGAAACCCTAACCTTTCTTGACGTCCCGTCTCTTTAGATCAATGGCATAAACCACATCATTGAACCCAATTTTCTACGATCAAGCTGTCCGAATAAGACTTTTTAAAATAAACGGACATCTATTGAGGTAAGTATCATCTTTGGGGTGGGGCACCATGGCCGCACGACGGTGGTTGTAGGGAGCGTTGAAATATATATATTCCACATGGGAAAAATGGGGACTTTGTTGATGGGTTTATAAGGGTTTGGGTCACTCCATCCATTGCCAATTCGTTTTGGATGTGAATCCCAGATTACTTTATCATGGTATCAGAGCGGGTTATCCCACGTGTGCATGTCTCGCGGCAACAAGAGCTCCACGTCATCCAATATAAGTTGTCCACGTGTATGACTTGAAAATTCGCCACATGTGCTTAAGCTTGTTCAGATTATAGATCCCACATGGGAAAATGGGGACTTTTAATTTCTTATGTGTTTATAAGGGTTTGGGTCACTTCATCCATTGCCAATTAGTTTTGGATGTGAACCCCAGATTACTTTATCAGGGAGGAAAAGACTTTTCAGTATGGTGAAGGAGGAGTCAAAGTGGAGAGTGGGGGAGAGTAATAGTTACAATGGAGGAGAGAAAATGAGAAATCGGCTACTATTGATATCCAGGCTCTGTTCTTCTTCTTGGTAAGATATTTGAAACCTAGAGACGAAGGTGGGTAATGTTTATACCACATGCGTATGGTGCAAACACCAGAAATACACAGCTCAATAGCTACCAAAGAACATGAAACAACACCAGCGTTAGCCGCCCAGCCCTCCGTATATATGTGAATACACTCCCACATCGAAATATGACTAGGCACACAACCCAACATCTTCTATAAAAGAGGAAAATTTCTCCCAATCAAGTTGGTTTACTATTCCTCTACATACTATTACCCTGCCTTTATCTTAGACAGATACTGACTTAGGCATTAGAGGGCTATAGGTCGGCAACCCCTTGCCGGCCTCCCCTGACCTATTTCTAACTTGGCAGGTATTGGAACCAAGGACTAAAATATCGAATATCGAGGATATATCGATAGTCTGAAAAATGGAAATTTCGACGGAAATATCGAGGAAATATCGATATCGGTAAATATTCAAGAAAAATGATAGAAATTTAGGGAATAATTTGGAAATTTTAAATGAAACTTTTGCATATGTTGATTTAATCAATTATCTACTACATTTCAAAAGAAAATGTTGAATAAACATTTTTACATATTGAGTTGTAGTAATTTAAGCTAAATTAGTATATTCTGAATCATATGATATTTCTTGAAATTTAACTAAGAACTCTCAATGTTTTTTTATAATAAATGGAATGGTAAACATAATTAATTAGCTCAATAAAATAGACTATAGAAACCAAAGATTAAGTAATATTAAATAATTATGTACCTAATTTTGTATTATTGAAATAAGAGCAAAAGAGTTTCTCAAAACCAATAAACAAAAATAAGAGCATAAGATATATTTGGTGTGTACCATAAGGCTGCGGAAGATGATTTGTGAAATGAATTCAATGAAAATGTTGCTTTTCTATGGTAAAAGGTTATTCATAATTTACAGATCAGGTATTTATATAAAAATATGTAGTGAAAAAGGAGTGACCATTGTGGCAGGAATGGTTGAGTTGCCTTGATTCTCTTCAAGCAACCAAGGTTCGAATCACGAACATTGCGCGTGCATTTGATTTTTGTCTGCAATTTCAAGTCAGGTGGGCACGTGGGCTTTCAGGCTTTGGGTTGGGCCACATGATAGATGAAAAATTGGTCTGGAATTGCGCGAAAATTTCCGTGATTATATTTCGCGAAATATTTGAAAATATCGCGAAATATCCATAATTTCGGCCGAAATTTATCTGGTAAGTAAGGATAATATCGAGGTCTCCAAAAAACGAAAATTTCGCCGAAATTTCGGCGATTTTTTCGATTTTTTAGTCCTTGACTGGAACAGAGGATTCCACCCCTTGATTTTGTAGGTAGTGGCTCCTGATATCAACAGAAACATGTAAGATTGAAAAAACCGCAACAGATGATATAACCCTCACAAATATCTTTCTTTATTGCAGCTATGGATCAGGAAGTCGCATTAAGCTAGCCTACACCAGGATGATCATCATGTTAAGAACTTTTGAACACAAGAAGAATGTGAGCACTACAATAGCACATGAGGGGACAACCCGTGCACTACATCAAAAGGAGACAGCTCGTGCTCTCACCCAAGTACAAAAGACAAAGCATGCCAATGTCCGTCCTCCAAGACAAGTCTTGTCTGCATGTTCTATCCAACTCTATCATACCCTCCCTTAAACTAAGCTGCATAACTTAGTTTACTTTGGTGACTCACACACTCCCAAGAGACCTCGAAGCTTTTGAAACTGCTCCAGTTTTAATGGCTTCGTCAGAACATCAGCAATTTGCTCCTGTGAACCACAATGAACTAGCTGCACCACTCCTTCCTTGGACAAATCTCTTAAGAAATGAAACCGTACTCCAATATGCTTGCTTCTTCCATGCATTACTGGATTTTTGGACAATTTGATTGTTGAGCTATTGTCACAGAAAATAGTTGTACACTCATTACCTTCACAGCCAAGCATTTTAAGTACCCTTTTCATCCATATTGCTTGACAAGCACACGCTGCAGCAGCCACAAACTCAGCCTCCGTTGTAGATAACGTTACAATCGGTTGCTTCTTAGATGACCAAGCCACTGCCCCCGAGCTCATCATAAATGCATACCCCGAAGTGCTCTTCCTGTCCTCCAAACACCCTGCATAATCACTATCGGTGTACGCTGTCAAAACATCACTTGCCTCCTTCTTATACAGAATACCAAAGTCAACAGTCCCTTTCACATATCTTAACACCCTTTTTGCAGCCATAAGATGAAGTTCTGTTGGTTGAGACATGTATCTAGCAATCAAACTTACTGCATACATCAAGTCTGGACGAGTAGAAGTTAAGTACATTAAACTTCCAACAAGCTGCTTATAGAAGGTGCCATCAACTTCAATCCCGCTCTCATCTTTTGAAATCTTGAACCCTGGAACTATAGGATTCAGTACTGCATTGCTCTTTTCCATCCCAAACCTCCTAAGCACATCCATTGCATACTTCTTTTGGCTGATAAAGATCCCATCCTGCAATTGTTGTACTTCTAATCCGAGAAAGTATCTCATTTTCCCTAAGTCTGACATGTCAAACTCCTTCATCATTGAATCCTTGAACTCCCTCATCATTGCATCATCATTCCCAGTGTAAATTAAATCATCAACATACAAACTTACGATCAACAGTTTACCTTGGGTGTTTGTCTTGAAAAAAAGTGTCTGCTCACTAGGACATTTCTCAAATCCCTCCCTTAAGAAATAGGCCTCAATGCGACTAAACCAAGCTCGAGGGGCTTGTTTTAGTCCATATAAGGCTTTTCTTAGCTTATAAACTTTGTTGAGCTCCTCCTTCTTCTCAAAACCTTTCGGCTGCTCGACATACACATCCTCCATCAATTCACCATGCAAGAATGCTGATTTGACATCAAGTTGATACACCTTCCAACTCTTGTGAGCAGCGAGAGCAAGAATGATTCTTACTGTGTCCATCCGAGCCACTGGTGCAAATACTTCAGAATAATCGATCCCATACTCTTGCACTTAACCTTTGGCAACAAACCGAGCTTTAAACTTCTCCACCTCACCATGTTCATTCAGCTTTGTCTTGTAGACCCATTTGACTCCAATCCGCTTCGCTCCTTCAGGTAAATCAGTGAGAACCCATGTTTCATTTTTCTCTATGGATTTGATTTCGGTCTCCATTGCTTTCCTCCAATCTGCGCTTCCCACGGCCTCTTCAAAACTCACAGGATCTGCATTTGTGAATAAAGCAAAGTTTAAAAGGTTCACATCAACTTCTCCTTTTGAAATCCCTTCTCCACTTACGTAGTCATCCATCCAAATCGGTGGCCTCCTATTTCGTGCTTCTTCTGAACTCGAGCTTGAGGGAGATACCACTGCATTCTCATCATCAACTACCACATCTTCACCGACTACTGCATCTTCCTCTTCATTGTCACTCGGATTCTCAATCATCTCATCCTCACTATTTCCCCATTCCAAGTCAACTAATATCTGCTGTTCATAACTCTTGTCCCAATCCCACTTTTTCTTCTCTTCAAAAACAACGTCTCTGCTGGTCATTATCTTCTTTGTCATGGGATCATATATCCTATAACCTTTCGACTCATCACTAATCCCCAAGAGAACACCACTGGTACTTTTATTCTCCAATTTTGTTCTTTTTGCATCAGGTACATGCACGTGACACACGCATCCGAAGACTCTCAGATGTTCAACTGACGGCTTCACACCACTCCAGACCTCTTTTGGTGTTGCATCTTTCAAAGCCACAGTGGGACACCGATTTAGCACATAGATAGTCCACTTTACTGCTTCAGGCCAGAAAGGCTTTGGAATTCCCTTCTCTGATAGCATGCATCTCACTGAATTCATCACCGTACGGTTCTTTCTTTCTGCAACTCCGTTCTGCTGAGGAGTGTATGCAATTGTTAGTTGCCTTCTGATTCCAATTTCTTTGCAAAAACTGTTGAACTCGGCTGATGTAAACTCTCCTCCTCGGTCTGTTCGTAGACATTTGATGGCAAGACTAGTTTCTTTCTCAACAAGTATCTTAAAGAACTTGAAAACAGCAAATGTCTCTGACTTCTCATTTAGAAAATAAGACCAAGCTTTCCGACTATAATCATCAATCAAGCACAGCACATACTTCTTTCCACTATTCGAAATTGGAGAGATTGGACCACATAAGTCAGCATGAATGAGTTCTAACCTTTGAGTTGCTCTCCAGGTGCTCCTTTTTGGAATAGGTTCACGATGTTGCTTGCCTTTCAAACAGTCAACACACACCACATCTGAGGCTTGAAGCTGAGGTAACCCATGAACCATTTTCTTTCGTTGCAAGGCTTGTAATCCTGTGTTACTGATGTGACCGAGTCTGCAATGCCAGAGGTGAGTAAGGTCCTTGGTTTCTTGGTTTGAGTAGGACAAAGTTGGCTGAATCCTTGCTACCAAAATAAACATCCGATTGGCTGTCATCTCGGATTGAATGATAAGGCCTTTATGTGGGTGATATATCTTGCACTTCCCGGATTGAATGAGAATTGCAAGACCTTTCTCCTGTAGTTGTCCTATGCTCAAGAGATTGTTCTTCAATTCCGGTACATAAAATACATCACCAATAACACAATTAACTCCATTTACCTCCAACTTGACATTCCCTTTCCCTGAGACCTTCATTCTTGTGTTGTTGCCCAATTTCACAGTATGTTGAAAGGACTCCTCTAGCTCAGCGAATAGTACCTTGTTACCACACATGTGGTTGCTGCACCCTGAGTCTAAGAACCAAAGTTCTTCTCTGCTTGCTCCAATGTCTTCAACATAGGCCATCAACAACATCTCTTCTTGCTCGTCTAGCTCGGCATAGTTTGCTTGTTTATCCCAGGTGGGACATTCATATTGAAAGTGACCGAGTTTGTGACAACGGTAACACTCCACAGTAGCCTTGCTAAATCCTTGCTGCCCTCTTCCTCTACCTCTTCCTCTACCTCTGAAACTGCCTCTCCCTCGACCTCCTTTGTTTCTCTCATCGATAGTCACCTTTAGAGCATGCTCCTCTCCACTCATTCCACTGCTATTTCTGTTGAACTTTTGCTCATGCACAACCAATGAACTTTGTAATTCATCAATAGTGAGTGAGTCGATATCCTTGGACTCTTCAATTGAAACGACCACGTAATTGTATTTCTCAGTGAGAGTCCTGAGAATCTTTTCCACAATAGTGACGTCCTTCATGTCCTCTCCATTACTTCTCATCTTGTTTGACAGATTCATAACTCGAGCAAAATACTCAGTGATGGTCTCACCCACCTTCATCTCCATGATCTCCCAATCTCTTCTCAATGACTGAAGGGCTGCGCGCTTCACTCTAGCATTGCCTGCATACTTCTTTTTCATTGAGTCCCATATATCCTTCGAGGTGCGTTTCTCCAGAATCTGCTCCAGAATTGTCCTGTCAATGGCTTGAAACAGGTAATTCTTTATTTTCTGGTCTTTCTGCTCCACCTCTTCCAGTTGTCTTCGCTGTGCCTCTGTCAGCTCTGCTTCTGCTTGTGGCTCAGCATAACCCGTCTGAACCAGCTTCCAAAATCCCTTAGATCTCAGCAGATTTTCCATGAGCATTGCCCAATGGTCATAGTGCCCACTGAAGCGTGGTATGGCAGGCTGCGTGAACTCTCTCTCTTCACTCATCTCTCTCCTTTTTCAAGTCACTCAAGAAGATTACAACTCTCCTTTCTCAGGCCCCAGTGGAAGGGGGCTCTGATACCAGATTGTTAAGAACTTTTGAACACAAGAAGAATGTGAGCACTACAATAGCACATGAGGGGACAACCCGTGCACTACATCAAAAGGAGACAGCTCGTGCTCTCACCCAAGTACAAAAGACAAAGCATGCCAATGTCCGTCCTCCAAGACAAGTCTTGTCTGCATGTTCTATCCAACTCTATCACATCAATACCATACACTCTAGCAGCCTCTTGAAAGCAAACTACAAGACTGAAGTATTTAGACCTGAGATCCCCATTGAGGTTGAGGGAGTGCTTCAGAAATACTATATCCAAGGAACGATATGATGATATGAGGAAAAACCAAGCCCGTTATTTTAGTGCTAGGTGATAGGTGTTGGGAGTAAGAGACACAGCTGGGTGTCTGGAGTAAAAATTTGAAGAAACCAAATTACTCCTCAAATTATGCTAGGTGTTACATACCAACTTACTAAAGGTGTCATTTGTTAAGGTGATGAAAGAAAACAATGGAACTCTGAATATGAATCAAAGTCAAAGTCAAGACCTGTGCAAGTTTGACATGGAAAACTCTAGACCACAAAATGAGTTACAGATGTTGAAACCTGGATGGAAGAGTAGAATATCTGGTTACAACACCAAATGAGTATAAATAGAGTTAATCAAGCTTTGTGTAGTAAGCTGCAACCACTTTGTAAAATTACGAATTATCAATACCAGTCAATTCTCTCTTCTTTGCTTCGTCTTCTTCATCATTTTAGGGTTTTCTCTTCTGTCATTGTTGCTTAGTTTTCAAGATTTTAGTACCATGACTCTGAATTTTAGCATGGTATCAGAGCCCATGGCGTCCTGAGTGCTCATCTCTCTTCTTTCCGCTGCCAACTTCCTCTTTGTTTAATTACCAACAGAAATTCCCAAATTACCAGATCAAGAACCCTAAAGATTACATCTTCTTCATCATTTATGTACAATTACCAGTCAAATATCAAAGATTTGTACAATTACCAAGTGAAATCAATAAGAAAATCGAGTTTGTACAATTACCAGCAAGAAATCCAAGGTCTAATCTGTGTTTGTAGCTGTACTTCTTCAATTTCGAGTTCATAGGAAGCGTTTCATCAAGGTTTGATCTGTGTTCTTCGTTGCTCTTCGTTCACCCTTGAAGATTGTATCAAGTTCATTTTAGCATTTGATTCGATTTGTAGCAATTGCTTCTCAAGATCCAGTCTTTTAGCTTATACAGTGGTCACAAGCTTCGTAGCTGTTCATCTTCCAAGTTTCAAATAATTTCATCTTTAAGATCCAGATATTCGTGTATCTTCAAGATTTGATATGGCAACCTTAGGTCAACATTGCAATGCGGTCTCTGTGAGGCTATTGGAGACAAATTATCTAAGGGGGCATGGTCTATTGAAATTGGTGGATGGATCTCATCCATGTCCTTCAAAATTCATTGTTGGTACTGATGGTTCTCCCATAGTAAATACCGAAGCTTATGAAAAATGGCCGCAACAAGATAGTCTTGTTATCTCTGTGATTACCAACACTCTCTCAGCTGAAGATCTTATATTGGTAATTGGTTGTGAAACTTCAATGGAGGTATGGACCACTCTCAAGCAACGTAATGCACCAAAATCTGAATTTCATATCATGCGATTGAATCTACTTTGCAAAATATCCGGAAAGGATCAGATTCTATAGAGAAATATTTGTTGCGATTTAAAGATGTCCGAAATCAATTAGCTATTGCTGGGGTTAGTATGTTAGATGAGGACATGAAAACATTGATTTTAGCCGACCTTCATAGTGAATATGCTCATACAAGGCAAATTATCAGAGGCAAGAATTCTATAACTATGGAAGAAGTTAGGTGTTTGCTGCTCTCTGCTGAGTTTGAGTTTGAAGTTGAACACAAGGCACACCATTTATCTCCCTTCACTACTATAGTTGCACATAATGCTATCACTAGTGGGAGTTTTTCTTTCCCTTACACACAGGCTTCTCAATTTGGTGTATCACCATATAATTTGCCTTCTGTTACTTCTGGGGTCACACATTACAGTGCATATAATATGTCTCCTACTTGTACAAGTCAAGTTGGGTATGCTCCACCACCAACTACTATGTCATCCAACTCTGGTTTTGTGAACCTACCTACCATACATGTTGGTTGCCCTCAATATTCTGCTCAAAATTTCAAGGGACCTTTTACTCACCCATCTGGATTTGTGGCTCAAAATGGAGGTCTATATAGTAACTTTGGTACCAACAGTCGAAGCAGTTTGTCTCAGCAATCCTACATTGGGCTTGAACAACTTCAAAGCACCCCTCAATTCTACAGGGATAGTTCTCACTCACAGCAACTCAGTGATTCACAACCTCCCAATTATAGTGGTTTCTCTCAGAATAATTTGACTTCACCTCAGCCGTTTGGTGCTTCTTCACAAGGCAGCAATACATCTCAGTCTTAGAATAACAATGAGGAATATTCATATAGCAATGGAGGATACTCAGAGCAACTACCCTAAATTTCCGAGTAGCAACACCAAGACATACACAAATAGAAATAGACATGCAACCTTCAAGCCCAAGTTCAACACAAATCATCACTATAGAGGGACACTCATCTGTCATATCTGTGAAAAACCAGGACATGGAGCTTACAAATGCTATCAGAGAAATCCACAACAACAATAACAACGTGAAGCCTCTAGCTCTACTGGTAAATGTCAGATTTGCAAGAAACAAGGCCATACTACAAAAAGGTGCATGTACATAATCAGTAATTAAAATGGTAACACTGCAATGGTTCCCTGTACTGACAATGCATCAGATGAAATTGGTACAACCTCATCAAATATTGTCGAAGATCATCCTTACTCTATAGTTGAAGAGAGCAGAGTTGTTACACCCCACATCCGATTTACCACTTTTACTGAGTTGCACGAATCACTGTATGTTTTACCATTCGCGGTTATAGTTTTATCTTTTAGGGGGGTGGCTAGAAGTTGACTTTTTATGGGTTAACAATTTGAGAAAATTTCCTCCATGAAAGTTGTAGAGGACGTTAAACCGAGCGCGTGCATATGTGGTACTTAAAAATCGGAGTTCGTATATGAAAGTTATAGCTTAAAATGTGGAAGTTACTGTTCATGGTAACAAAAATATATATATGGAAAGTTACCACTGTAGGTTTCCATTTTCGGAAACCCACGGTAACTCTCCCTCTCTCCTCCCCCGACCCCTTCCCCTTTCGGCCCGAGTTGGTTCTCCTCTGATTTCTCCCTCCTCCGGCCGACCCACGACGGAATCCGGCTATCCCCAAGCTCGTCTCCTCCCCCTCGACACATTGGCGGTGGTATTTTGTGAAGATTTGGCCGGAGAAGCTTGATTTCGCGCCGGGAAAGTAACTGTTGCAGTTTACGATTTTTGCCGATTTCCGACGATTCCGGCCATCTCCGGTCACCAAACCGGCGTCGAAGGTCGGGTTTTTGCTGGAGATCATTTCCCCTAAGGTCTTGCATTCCAATTTGCAGTGTGGAGGTCGAATCGATCAAACCCGATCCTAGGGTTCTTGAATTTTTCTGGAAATTTTTCACCGGCTAAATTGGAGCTCTTCCAGGTAAAATTGGAACTTCTTGTAGTTGAGAAAGAGGTTGAGTCTGTTGAGTAGGTGGTGCTGCCAAAATTTGGTGGCCATTGGTGGTGGTTGCCTGTGGCGCGTGGGCCCCACGTGCAGCCACTGTGGGTGGCGCGTGGTGGCGCGTAGAGCTGAGTTTTAATTACTATTTTGGCTCCATAAATCCCTTAACGATTGTAGAAGTTTATACATGAAGTTTGGTGGATATTGGAGGGATTACGAATTGAGTATAAATGATAATTATTGATTTACGTGAATTCGATCGCCGAAATTCTTTCGAATTCACTTTAGAATTTATATATCGATGAATGAATATTGCTGGAATATTGTGGATGGATTCGTTGTGAATTAAGGAGTTGGATTTTGAAGGGGGACGTTATGAATTTCAATTTCTAATTATCGTAAAGTTAATTTCCGTCATGTAAATATATTTTTACGAGTGTTATTCGTACAGGACGAGAGGAGTCTTCGTACGAGGAAAATACCGAGCGACGTCAGGATTGATCTTATACTGTGAGTGGACTTTTATTTTTCAAAGAATGATGCATGCTTTTATTTAATTGGTTCCGGGGTTATAATTTGTTTATCGTATTAATTTCCCAAGCATATGGTTAATTTCAGGAATGGTTTTGGATATTTGATTATTTGAAAGTTTTATGGCGTGCGGGGTCACGTCATTGGGATGATGCTTATTTTCTTTTATCTATTTATTTCCGATGTGATTTCCGGATTTATACTATTTATATTATATTTATATTCGGCGATTTGAGATTTTTATGAGATTTTTGAAATGAGATTTTGTTGGAGTAAATCTTTATATTTATTTATCTCCTATTTATTTTGAACTTGAGATTATCTTGGCGTGTGGGACACGTCGTTGGAAATTCATTTACGAGAGATGGGGAAGCTTTATGTACTTATGGATTTACTGGATTTTCGGTTATGTTTCCCTGTGCCATACTGAGGGGTGATTTTATCATGCTAGCATTGATTTTCCGCCTTTGTGGCGCGGTGATGGGATCACCGTAGCCCTTCCGCCTTTGTGGCGCAGGTTACTGTCTCTGTGACAGTAATTCTGTAGCCCGGTATCCTATCGCTACACTTAGTGGCGTAAGGGTATATTACGGGAGTTATGAGAGTATTTTAGCATGGGAGGCTATCACCCGAGCCTGGGAGGCTCACTGGTATGGCTATTGCCTTCCCCTACTCACTTTACTACTTAAGCTAGCGGGGCTAGCTCGATTTTCGTTTAACCAGCGGGGCTGGTCTTATTTTCCTTGAGTATCAGAGTTCCAACTTTTTCTTTTAAATCGTATGTGACTAGCGGGGCTAGTCGGTTTTCATGAGTGGAACTCCTCTTGTTTTATTTTCGTTAATCATTGCATGCATCGGGAATTTTTAAAGAAATAAATGTGGGAAAGTATAAAATCCATTTGGTTTAAATTTGTTTATTTTTGTCCACTCACGCTAACGTTTTTATGTACTTTCCCCTGGGCCCTTCGGTTTCAAATGCCCAGTTTTCAGTGTTGCTGCTCGGCGTTCAGGTGTGAGCCATAGTGACCGCATCCGCTTCCGTCATCATATTTTGTAGGTTACCTATTTAGCCTACTGTACTCTATGTTAATTTACGTTCCTAGAATTGCTCTGATTACTATGGGATTTGTGACCCAGACTTGTATGGAATTATATTTGAGGTCTACGACCTAACTTTGTGAATTGTAGTATCTTAAATCTTGGAGCTTCTTAGACTTGAAGTACTTGATACACTATTATTATTTTTGGGCTTGAGCTGGTTGAATGATGGGAGCAGGGTGGCTCCAGGAGTTTGTGGTTGGATTATTAGAAGTGAAATTTGTTTTCCACAGGTTTTGGATTGTCCATTTTTAAGGGAGGTTATGCCGAAATTTTTGGTAAACCTTCTTTAAAAGTGGGTCCCGCAGGGCCACTTCGGATTCCAGGGTGGAATCCGGGGCGGGTCTTGTCAAGAGTCATTTCAGAGCTACCTATTCCCACTCCTGGTACTATGTCCACTCCCTTATAGTCATTTCAAAGCACAACAAATTAAAGTTCAAATGACTATGCTGCAACCTAGTGCTTGGTAATTTAAGCACTAGTTTGAGGGGGGATGTTACGTCCCGAACCTAAATTTACCGGTTTACTAGTCATTTGGACGGTAAACGGCAATTACTTTCACTTTTTATTTTGTTTTGATACTTTTAGTGGCCCTAAAAGTTGACTTTTTGTTCGGGTCAAAATTTGAGAAAATGTTCTTCAAGAAAGTTGTAGAGGACATTAAACCGAGCGCGTGCATATGTGGTGCGTAAAAATCGGAGTTTGTATGCTAAAGTTATGGCCAAAATACTAAAGTTACCAGAGTAAGTTTCCATTTTTGGAAACCTACCCGGCTTTTCTCTCTCCTCTCCCCCGACCCTTTCTTCCTCTTCGGTCCGGTTTCTTCTTCCTCCGATTTCTCCCTTCTCCGGCCGACCCACGACGGAATCCGGGCACCGGCAGGCTCGCCTCCTCCTCCTTGTCATGCCTGGGGTGGTGTTTTGCGGTGGCTCGGCCGGAGGAGCTCGGAATTGAGCCGCGAAGTTTACTGTAGCCGAACGGAGGTTTCGTCGATTTCCGTTGATTCCAGCCGTTTCCGGCCACCAAATCACGGTCGAATGTGCGGTTTTTGCCAAGGATCATTTTGCCCCTAGCCTTGAGCCATGATTTGCAGTGTAGAGGGAGAATCGATCAAAACTCGATCTTAGGGTTCTTGGAATTTCTGGGTTTTCTTCACCGGCCAATCTCGAGCACTTAAAGGTAAAATTGGAACTTGTTGTAGTTGAGAAAAATATTAAGCTTGCTGAGTAGATGTTGCGGCTGAAATTTGGTGGCCATCGGAGGTGGTGGCCGGTGGCGCGTGGGTCCCACGTGCCGTCACTGTGGGTGGCGCGTGGAGGCGCGTAAGGCAGGTTTTTGGTTTCGGTTTTTAGCCTATTTAATCCTATAAATGTTGTAGAGTTTATATATGAAGTTTGGTGAAGATTAGGGAAGTTTTGAATCGATTATAAATTCCTGGAAATTCAGAATTTCGGTTATTGATTTATGAGAATCCGACCGCCGGATATCTCTCGGTTCTACCTTGGAACCTTTAAATTAACGAATTGGCATTAGTGGTAGAATGTGGGTTGAATCCGAGAAGAATTGGAGAGATGATTTATGAGGATTCAATTTTGAGAATCGTATTTAATTAGAATAGTTATTCACGGAATGTATTTGTGTACAGGGCGACGTACCGAGCTATTGCTCGACGAAGGAACTCGTACGCGTGATCGGCTAAATAGTACTGTGAGTGAACTTTTGTTTTAAATAATGATGCATGCGTTTATTTTCTTGAATTAATGCTTTATTTAATTAATATATTACTTTTCGAGCATATGAATCGATTTCGGAATTTGATTTTGGTTTATCTCGTGGATTTGCTTTCAATAATGATTTTCAGAGATTGATGACGATTTATCTCGGTTATGACTTGCGGATATTAATTTGTTATGCTCGGATTCGAATTTATAATTTATGTTGATTTTCAACGAATTATTTTTCCGAGGTGATTTCCGGAATTTCATATTTATTTTCATTCGTCGATTTGAGATTTCTGAAAGATTTTTCGAAATGGGATTTCGATGGAATTATCTGTCTTATTTATTTATCGACTTTCGGATTTGGCATTGGGAATGCCTTGAAGATGATTTTGGAATTGGTTTTGTTTCGAATTATGGAGATTATGATTTATTATTATTTCTCGCATTTTTGCTATTGATTTGAGATACTCTTGGCGTGTGGGACACGTCGTTGGAAATTCATTTGCGAGAGTTGGGGAAGTTTTATGGATTTATGTGGTTTCCGGATTTCTTTTGCCATACTTTGGGTGACTATTATCATTACTAGCATTGATGTCCGCCTTTGTGGCGAGGTGATGGGATCACCGAAGCCCGTCCGCCTTGACAGTAATGCTGAAGCCCAGTATCCTAATCGCTACACTTAGTGGAGTGTCGGTATATAACGGGAGTATATGGGAGTACTTTAGCCTGGGAGGCTATCACCCGAGCCTGGGAGACTCATTCGTATGGCTATCTTCTTCCCCTACTTTTATATTATTTCTGGGCTAGCGGGGTCTAGTCCGATGATACGATACTCAGCGGATTTGATTTACAGTTTCCTGATTTTAAAGATAAATGTCTTACCATTGTTGCATGCATCGAGTTTTTAAAGAAATAAATGTGGGAAAGTATTAAATCCTTTTTCTTTTCAATTATTTATTTTTGTCCACTCACACTAACGTATTTTCATATACTTTTCCCCTGGGCCCTTCGGTTTCAAATGCCCAGTTTGCAGGCGAAATTAGTTGAGGTCGGGCGTACATGGAGTTGAAGCATAGTCAACATCATGGCTTCCGCGTTTGCCTTTGAATTAGGTTTTCCTTGTTTACCTTTCTATTAGAATTGCTCTGATTACCTGTGGGATTAATGTTATTAAAGTTGCGTTTCGTGTCATGTGAATTGGACGAGGTTGTGATTTGGGGAGCAGGGTGGCTCCAGGAGAAATAAGGATGGATGGTTTAGAAGTGTAAATGTTTTCTACAGGTTTTGGGTAGTTCATTTTTAGGGGAAGTTCTGCTAAATTTTTGGTATAATTTCTTCTAAGGTGGGCCCCGCAGGGCCTTTTCGGATTCCGGGGTGAAATTCGGGGCGGGTCCTGTCAGGAGATGTTAAGGTGATGAAAGAAAACAATGGAACTCTGAATATGAATCAAGGTCAAAGTCAAGACCTGTGCAAGTTTGACATGGAAAACTCTAGACCATAAAATGAGCTACACGTGTTGAAACCTAGATGAAAGAGTAGAATATCTGGTTACAGCACCAAATGAGTATAAATAGAGTTAATCAAGCTTTGTGTAGCAAGCTGCAACCATTTTGTAAAATTACAAATTATCAATACCAGTCAATTCTCTCTTCTTTGCTTCGTCTTCTTCATCATTTTAGGGTTTTCTCTTCTGCCATTGTTGCTTAGTTTTCAAGCTTTTAGTACCATGACTCTGAATTTTAGCATCATTGACGTCATGTACAAATAGTTGGTTAGAGCTCTAAGTTCGTGTACTAATGTGATGAATTTATAACTTTATGTATAGAAATGCATACTGGGCCTAATTACAAGTACTGTTCTCAAAATTTTTCCTCATTGGAATATGACCAAAGTTTGCAAGAGCATTAATAGCTTGTTTTCTATTAGTGAAAAAAAATATGAGCTACTAAATTATATTTGAGAAATATAGTGCAAAACTTGTTCCCTTATTTCTTTGGCAAAGTAATTTTTTTTTTCTCATTCCACTCAAAATTACCATGCATTAGTCCTTAGATAAATTACAAAGTACGTGGACTAATAAACTTTTATACTATAATTACTAAAGTGCGACTGAACATGCTTTTTATTGAAGATAAATTTCTTAAACTATGCTTAATATTCAATTTGCGCCATTATATTTTACGTCAATTTGCATTGATAAGATTATTTAAGTTAAAATTTCATGTCAAGGTTCTGAATTTAGGCCAACGCGACTCATTCACTGTTTACTTATCCCAAATATAACATTTCGAAGAATAATTTAGCTAGTGATAATTGAGGAAGATGCTAATTAGCATGCAGTGCCTTTAAGCCAACGGCTAGTCATTTTATAAATGCACACTTTTGCTTTCCCAACTATTCTTTGTACGAAAAGCATTAAGCCATCAATGATCTACATAGTAACAGACACAACAATTAAAATCAAAGTCGAAAATTAAATGACATGTCTCGGCCCCCGAAAAAGAAAAAGAAAAATGTTAAAAATCAATGACAAAAAAAAAAAAAAAAAAAATCCTCCATTCCATTCTATGTTAACATGGCAAGATCCGACCCGGGTGCTTAACCCGTGAACGCAATCACCACTAAGCTTACACTACTACCACGTACAAGACTCATTCACGAGTAGGAGAAGGCGACGGCGTATAGTACGGCGGCGAAGCACAAGGAGTCTCCAACGGCGTCGTAAACGCCTCGTCCATCTCTATATTCACAACAGTCACCGCCACATCTGGTTCCCCATAACACTCTTCCAAGTACACCTTTGTCGTCGTCTTCACTACCTCTTTCTCTGCACATGAAGAATACGTCGTCTCGGAGTCCAAGCCCTCTCTCTCTCCCTCCTCTATAGTGAACAAAAGCCTCGACGATCCGTACAGTGCCTGCCACTTGATGATGTCCTCCAGCTCCTGTAATTCGTTTCGATTTGTAGTTGGGACGTTGTGACGAGCTTCTTGAGGTTCGATGCGAGATTTGGTTTTCCAGCACAGGAAGAAACTGAAAAGCCCGCTAGAGTGTGATGAGGCCGAGTCCACTGGGAGAACTGACTCGGTGTCGTCTGGGAGGCTCCGGTTATGGAGCTTCCTCCGGCGCCAGAGGATGTAGAAGATCTGGCCTACAAGACCTACAAGAAGAAAGACTGCAATCACTAGAGCGAGTGCAGTCCCAAGCTTGCTGAGACCACCATTCATGTGTATGTTTTAAGTCGGCAAAGTTTTTGTGAAAAAGTCTTTGTGGGCTTCTATTCTCTTCTATTAGAACTCGATGGATATATCATATATGGGTAATTAGGTAACTGCCGACCGGTGGCTTACCGGGAAAATGTGGGTGGGGAACAGGGGGAAGATGAATTTGAGGAGGTTGGGGTAAGTGGTCTAGCAGGTTGCCGGTGAGGCATGAGTGGATAGAGGCATGAAAAGGTTACAGAAGAAGATGGAAGGAGAGTGATGTTTTTTCTTGGAAATGTAGGTGAAAGAAGAAATGTGGCCAAGATTTCAAAGGAGGAGGAGAACCTTGTGTGGTGTGATGGCGTGGAGGTCGAAGGA
The DNA here is from genome assembly GCF_958449725.1 of Rosa rugosa. Lineage (NCBI taxonomy): Eukaryota > Viridiplantae > Streptophyta > Magnoliopsida > Rosales > Rosaceae > Rosa > Rosa rugosa. The sequence goes on along the minus strand of NC_084826.1, from coordinate 18,306,823 downwards.
GTCTGGTGACTGTGACTGGGACTTGCATTTAAATTTGAAGTAAATTGGGCGGTTGGGTGTGGGGCTAATTATCATCTCCCCCTTTTCTGGTGTTTCACTATTTGGCGCTATATATTTATGAGCAAGACGAAAAAGCCTAAAAGCTTTGCTGGTACTTCACAATTTCTAGGACACACATAAAGCTGGAAAGTACTTGAATTAAGCCCAAGGTTTGAACTTTCTGTTTGCAAAATTTTGTTGAAAGTTTTAAGTTTCAGATTGAAATATCGGTATACATCAGCAAATATTGGTGTGTAAAAATTAGCTTTATATAAATTTAAAATTTCCTTCAAATATAAAATTCAATTACTTTTTAATAAAGGGCTAGTGCATTTGCCCTCAAGTCTTGGTTAATGAAACTATTGAATACAATTGAGAGACATTGAGCCTAAACCCCTCATTATAATAAACATTTAGAAAACATCCCGAAATGATATCAGGAGTCTCTACAAAATACATGTATTCAAATCTGCACCAATTAGCAAAGAAGGCTCTAGAGATCTACTGGTTACTTCATTTGCTTTAACATAGCGGTGACATACCGGAAAGATAACTCGATTATAACGAAGCATAATTACCAAAGGAACAGTTTTCCTACTATGTTGCCGTCAGAGAGGAGATCTGAAGACACTTAGTTTCATCATGTCACTAGGAGGGTGAGAACATTTGATCATGACTTGTCACCTCACTAAGCCAGACAAGACACTTAGAGTGCACACACATGTATTTAGCCCAACTAGCCCTACAAGATATATGCAAGGACTTATTACATGCCAAAGGCGAGACAAAACTAAACATCTAAAGTAAATAAAACTAAAACAAAAATAAAAAAGACAACCCAGGCAGGGTCCAACAAAAAGGGCCTAAGCCCAAGCTTCAACCCAACAAAGTACAAACAGGGAGCCTGGATCCCACTACACTCGTCGCATAATGAAACCTAACGTGGATCGATTCCACAATCCAGTAATAAGAACCTCTAGAAACAGGCAAAAGGAAATCAAATCTATCGAAGTAGATCGAAGGTTTATGTCCACCAAGAAACGACAAACAAATTCAATGATGGAGGAACGACGAGGCTTCCTTCGATGCGCCACAATCAATGGCATCTAAGATTGCTTGGACTTATCAAGGAGAATGGGGCAGCAGCTATGGCCGCTCTCATGGTGGTTGAAGCCAAGCTTGCTGCCGTTAGGGTTTGGGGGAGCTTAAGCTCTTATGTTTTGTATTTTTGTAGGATATCTTTAGATAAACTAATGTTGGTAGAGATCTCAAATTCGACTCCCTCTTCCTCCCATAAAAGTAAAACACATGGTTATTAAGGTTTCATGGGATTTTGGATGTTTTCCAATATAAGTAGAAAAACTTAACATGGCGGCTCTAGGAGCAGGAGCAGCCATCGGCGTAGGGAGAGGGGGGTGAGAAGGGTCAGCTGACCCTTCTCATATTTTTATTTTAATTGTTGATTAATAGAACTTTCTATATAAATAAATAATATAATACCATAATGACCTCCTAAGTCCTGATAAAGTAATCTGGGGTTCACATCCAAAACCAATTGGCAATGGATAGAGTGGCCCAAACCCTTATAAACTCACTAGCAATGTCCCATTTTTCCCATGTGGAATGTATATATTCTCAACACGCCTCCGCACGTGTGGCGAATTTTCAAGCCATACACGTGAATAACTTTTGGGTGACGTGGAGCCCATATGGCCGTGAAGCATGCACATGTGGGTAACCTGGGTCTGATACCATGATAAAGTAATATGGCGTTCACATCTAAAACCAATTGGCAATAGATGGAGTGACCCAAACCCTTATAAACCCACTAGTAAGGTCCTATTTTTCCCATGTGGGATGTATATATTCTCAACAAGTCCTAACAAATGAAAATAATGATTTTTCGGCTTTACCTTTGGTCCAATTAAATGCATAATCTTACCTCTTTACTTTCTGATTTTAATGTTTGATGCATTCCTTTTTCAATTTCTGTTAATACAGAGGTAATCATAATCGATATTCTCCAATAGATCAATCTAATAACATATTCAATATTTCGCAAGTTCGTGCTCCGCTTTATTCGGAGAAGACAAAAAACAGGTTCGAAGAAGCGAAGAACCGTTGTGTTCCCATGTTCCGTCCGGCGACACATCGATCTTCTGGACGTCGTTGTCGGACGGGTAGGTATAGAATCTCAGTCCACCGGTGAAGGATTGAGGCAGTGTCCGAGCTAGAGCGGGGAGGAACCATGGAGGATTTGTGGTATTCTAATGGACAATCTACAACCGCCATCGTGGAGGCCTAGGGGAGGTCGACGACGTTCTAGGCTGCAATCCAATTCTGTCTGGAATCTAGGGGCAACGAAGTCGGTGTGGTTCAGCTGGAATCTAGGGGCGACGGAGACGATGTGGAATCCAGATCCAATTCTACAGTGGGATGCTTCGACGGGCTTGCCTCGAAGTCGATGTGCTTCGGCGGCGGAAGGATTCAACTACGTCGTGGTCCGGCCACTGGTGTTGGCTGTGGTTCGCCGGCAAAGTTGTTCGATGGTGGTGGTGTTACACGTCCACAAGCATGCCGTGGAGGGTGTTGGGTTGATTGGATCGTGGGCCTATGTTGCATTGATGGGCCTTTGCTGGTGGGCTAGGTATTTAGTTTTCTTATTTTCACTAGTTTATTTAAAGTTTAGGTGTATCTTATGTACAATAAATTCCTACCACCTCTTGGTAAGGACATGTTGATAGGAGCATAATTATGCGATAATAATGTTGTTAATTCTCATATTTACTTTGTTAGTTTATCTTATTTTCTGGTTAATTTAGTTGTTTTTATGTTTATTAGGTTTTCCGAAGTAAGGAAAGAAATAAGAGCAAAAGGAAGGAGATATGTGCAAATAATGGAGAATTGTGGACTCTTGATGAATCAAGGAAGCTTAAGGCAACATGAAGAAAAAGATATTCAGCAATTAATTCTCTTGGCTGCTCCTATTGGATAGAATGATGTCAATGAATCCTAAATCAATAAGAACATTAACCAAGGAGCTTACTGTTGAAGCCAAGGAGTTAGAGTCCCAAAAGGAAAGAAGAAAAGAGTTACAAACTGAATAAAATCTCTCCTTGGACGTTCAAGAAACCTACCATCTCACATACGAACAAGCCTAGACGCACCAGAGCTCAAGAAGAAGCAAGACTGCAAAACCACACCAGAAACGATCGATCTTTGGAATTTCCAAGGTCGATCGCTGATTTGTATTTTTCCAATTTCTAATTTTTGTTGTCTTCTTTTTCCATGAATTCCTTTGTGTTCTTGATTCCCATTATGTGTAACTAAATTTCCAGTAGTTAAGGGGGCAATTGAAGCCCCTAGACAAGATGTCAAGATCCATAACATGCTTTGACATTCAATTTGTTTTTCAATTAATAAAGTTGAGGTTTTGTTTACCGATTTCTCATTGATGAATTCTATGTTTGTATGCTTTGGAGGCCTACTTAGTATGCATGCTAGGGTTCTAATACTTTGATTGTTTGATGCCTGGATCAATAGTTGGATTCCTCAAATTGTCTAGAGAAGTAATTGGTAGTTTTCACTAGCAAGTAAACAAAACCCTAGGTTTAGCAAGGCTCTAAGTTATTTGCAATGCCTAGTGATTGCTCAAACTCTTTTCAAACTTAATGATCTCTGCATGTTCAATCTAATAAGCGTACCTTTAGCGGTTGCATTGCTTGGGAATAGTCTAGGTGTAGAGCACTTCCTGCCTAGCGTACAAAGTAAGAAAGAGTAATAGGTTGTGTTCAAGCGTACCGAAACAATCTGAGCGTCTTCAACTAAGTTAATTGGTAGTAAATTGGAAAAAGTGTGTTGTGTGTGATTGTTGGGGGTGGATACTTCCTTCCTAGCTAGTTTCATCATCTTGATATCAACCAATCTCAAATCTGTTCAGTTTCGTTTTTCTTTCTGTTCTCTGTTTTAACGTATTTTATTCTCATAGTAAACGAACTCCAAAAATTCCCAAATTTTGTGTACTGGACGCCTTGTGTGTCTAGTACGTCTCGGTAAATTTTCGTATTTTTCTGGGTTGTTTTGGTTAGATTCTTAGTTTGTTTTTTGTCTGCTGTTCAGTAGGAACTGCAGTCAAGTTTTGTGACTTTTGTTGAAGCTTTTAGTTTAACTTAATCCTCTGCGGGAGACCCTTATTTCCCTATATTACAATCGACATATTTGCAGGAGAATAAGGAAAATCAATAGCTTTAAATTTAGCTATCACATGTGGGTTTTGTCCAGGTCTGCATACTCAGTATGCCTTGTCTGCCCTAGCGAGGCGGCGGAACATGCATTGGTTGCAACCTCCTGGTGGCAGGATGAAACGATGTGTCGTCGGTTTTATTTCCGATCGTCAGCATATTGGGAAAACTACTTTATTGATTTTACGGCATTGCTTTAACTTTCCGATATGCCACCGTTATTGTATAGCAAATAGAGTAGTCGGTATGACACTCTTTGCTATTTGGTGCATGTATGAATACATTGTAGTTGTAGAGGCGCCTGTTATTATTCGGGAGGTCCTCTTGAGGTACATTGTAATAAAGGGTTTAGGCACTATGTCCCCCCCTGTCATCAATTTCATTAATTAAAGCCTGAGGGTAGCCGTACAACCCTTCTTTCAAAAAAATAGATCAATCTAATAAAATAAATTATATAGGTAGATATAAGTCAACTATTTAAAGATTTTACATGAGGAATTATGTTATCAAATGATTTTTTTTTTCAATGTAATAGCTATTTATCTTTGTACCCTCCTAAATGAAATTTCTAGCTACTCCACTGAGAGCAGCAATTGGTTCCCTTGGGTGGCGGTGGCAACTACATTATGATATATTTACTTACTTGGAATGGAAGGGAATGATTACGGGGTAAAGATATTCCTACGTTTACTAACACATAAAGGAATCAGAATGATTTCGGGTAAAAGTATTCATGCATTTACTAACACATGAATGAATCGGAATAGGTGTAAGTCTCATCTCCTTATAAGGAATCGACTCCTGAATACTCAGGAATTTGATTACGAATGAGGGAGATGGATATAGGAATCAACTCATTCGGAATCAATACTGATTCATTTCTTCTCTCATTCCAGTTGTTTCTGATTCATGATTATTTTCTATTCCAAGTAAGTAAACGTGCCAAATTGTATTGAGATATTGTCAAGGCTACCATCTAAATGCTTAGTATGTAAGTCCTGGTGTGCTTAGTATGCAAGTCATGGTGTGCTTTAATCCATGATTCCTCTTTGTTAGGAAGCACCTCAACCACGCAGTGGCAGCAACCAAGAACTTCAATGGTCCACTATATTTGTAATCAAGGATGAAGAGACATGTTCCTACTCTAGGCACAGATAACCATACCAACATAGAGAGTACTTTCGAAGCATGACAATCGTGGATTCTGGCAATGGCTTGATTTGTCTACATTTCGAGCGAAGAGGCCTGAGCCTCTTGTTGTGTTATTAAACCCTTATACTAGAGAAACCAACAAATTACTGAGACACTCTTCCAATATAAAGGGACTCCATAATTTTACAGTTTCTGTTATGATTCCACCACAGAAGATGACAAAGTCATACTGGGGATCCACTATAAAAGTACTAGTTCTGTTGCGACCAAAATTGCTGTCTTTACTCTTAAAGAAAGGTTCATGGAGGACTATATTAATATCAATAATCTAGATTTGTATGGACAGGGTTGATTATTAGATGGGACGTCCACTACATTGGCCTTCAAGATCAAGATTCAAGAATCGTCTCTTTAGCTCGGTTACCCCTGCTCAAGGACAAGCTATACGGTCGGGTGGGAATTGAAAGTATTACAGATTCTCTCTTTATCTATTTCCAAACCATCGATCAGAATGGAAATTATGTTATGTGGGTGTTGAAGAAATCTGGGGTCCAAAAATCATGGACTAAAGTTCTATATGTACATTCTTTTGAAGATCGACTATCGCTACATTTGGTATTGCGGTTTTTTTTTTTAAGGATAAAAAATGAATTCATTGATATAAAATCATACGATCACATTCGGTCAAGCTTGGAAGATCGAAATATTCCCGAATTACACAATGCATTCTCAACTAATAGTGAATAAACCCGAGGGAAAAATCAAACTAAGTTTGCATGAACCTGCTTATTGCAACGAAACAGCTTATTTTTTTATTCTTTATGATTCAAACATCTTTGGTAAAATAAAAGGCAAGCATTTTTGCACCGCAATCGGCCAATAAATGATGATTTTCATAAGCAGCTATTAGTTTGCTTTTTCAAAACCATGGTTACGGAACGCGGAAAGTACCGCTCTTGGGTTTATTTAATATTTTAAAATGCCAGTATTCTCTTTATTAGTTTTTTAGATTTACATCATATATGTTTGCTATTTAGCTTCCTCCCATATCTTCGAGTTTACTTTCTCCTTCTGTTAGGCTCTCAGCAAATTGTACTTTTCAATTTTTGTTTTTGGTATAGTTTCTTCACTCTTCAAGAGCACAATTAATTTCATTGAATTTGGATCCCTAATTGTTAATTAATTTTGTTTTGAGTTATTTTTTGTCTTTCTCAAGGTTGAAAATTATCAATTCAATTCATACGTACCATTTGAGTTGATTGTTTAGGTACAAATCTCAAATCGGGATCCTCTACTTGTCGATCTCCTCTTCATCCTTGTTTCTCCTTGACTTTGTTTCTTCATTGTTGATTAACAATTTAAAGGTTGATGATCCTCCAGCTCAGCAATTGTCATTCATTTCACCAAAATTAAGTTATTCGAGAGAAATGACGTTTTCTTCCGTCTGTGTTCTATTCTCTTTTGCCTCATTTTCTCTTTTGACTGTAATACTACTTCTATCTTCATAGAGGTTTTTAGGTCTATACTCACATGACGAAAAGAAAAGAAATAATGATAATTGCAATTAAACAATGGAATGGATATAGGTGTTGGTAACCATATTCTTTGATTATCCCATATAGGACCAACGAAAGCTCATCCTTCCTCATTCTTATGGTTTTTTTTTTTTTTTTTTTTTTTTGTAAAGAGGATCAAATGATTTCACTCCTATACCCCCATGCATGGTGACTCAAACTCATGACTTCGTCATTAGGTAGTGGGTGCTTTAACCACTGAGCTAACACCACTTCCTCATTCGTATGTTCATTAAAGCCCACTCTCATCCGCTGCGAAGTCGATCCCCACTCTTAAGTCATCTCTGCAACTCAATCTCAATCTCAATCCTAAACAATCCAAGAAGACGCATCCTTATATCCTAAAACATCAATCTCAATCTCAACTGTTGCATCGCTCTGCTATCAACTTTCCCGTCCAACAAGCTGCCACCTTCCTCCCTCCCCATCTTCCCCATTGTCTTCATCATCATTCTCGCCCCACTCTACATCGTCCGCTTCTTCTGAAAATCCACCAAATCTGAGATGGACATATCTCATCTCCAGTAAATCAAAATCGGATTAGCCTGTTAGGTTTGGTGCCTATCCTTCTTTGGTGGATATATTTTACATGACGTGAATGTATGATATTAATGGTTTGCGTATTCATGGTGACAATTTATGCATGAGAAATTTGTGCATAATCAAGTGCATACATTGGGCATATAAATGCATGGTCAAGTTGATGCATTGGGAATAAATGCATGGTTAAATTCATGATGGACCTTTTAGTCTTCCTATGGAGTTAATGAGGGAGATGAGTGGTTGGTTGATGAATGAGCATTGATAAAGTGAGTCTAGAGACTACTATCAATGGCTATAAAGCAAGACAACAAGAACAACTCCAAGAGTCAATTGAGATGTAGAAGCTAATTAAGGGGAGTTGTGTTCAAGGGTGTGTATAACTCTTATGGTAGAGTGATCTTCTAGGATGAGAGAGGATGCACAAAGGATATTTTGTTGGATACAAGGGCTCAAGTTGCGTATAAACTTAAAGTGCTCGAGTTGTGTATAAACTTGAATGGTGTATCTTATACTTATGTAATTCTCTCATAGTGAATATGACAAATCTCCGAGGACGTAGGCATGGATTTTGGCCAAACCTCATTGAATCTTGTTGTCTTCTTGGCCTGATTATTTATTCTTCCCATCTCTACTGCTAGTTCTTGCGTGGTGGGGGATTAATTTCCTAACATAGCCCTCTTTAGAATCGCCGAAGCGCCGATCAGTATGAGATCTATGTCCATGTCGCTCACTTGGACCTCTTTGACCAAGGGCTACTACCTTAGCTCTGTGATTGTCTCTATGGTGAACCACGTTTTCGACAAGTTTTCCTAAAAATCTGCTTTCTTCTTGAAGCTTCTGATACTGTCAACGGCTTTCTTCTCGAATGTGTATCTAAGAGCTATTGTTGATGGGAAACTTTCAGAAAGAACTAAGAAGGAAGAAGAAAGATCACGATGATGGATGGATGGAGTGGAAAAATAAACGTCATTTGTCTCGAAAAACTTAAAAGACTAAATTTTGTGTAATTAAAGTGAAAATTGTTGAGGAGCAGTATCGACTTTTGGATTGTAAATTGACAACTGAGAAAGAAAGTCAAGGAGAAACAAGGAGGAGGAGATCCAGATCCAAAAATCTCTCCTCCAAGGTTCCTATATGCCTCTTTATCTTGCCAATTTTCTAAACATTCGATTTGTGAATATTCACTTCATTCACTGTGTTATGTATAAGGCAAATTACTGGTCATACCCTGTACTTTGAGTGTGTCGACAGTTCAGTCCATAACATCCTAATTTTAACAAATAACTTTCCAGACATTCAAATCTCACACAATTTGGTCCAAAATGACCATTTTACCTCTCACTTCCTTTTTTTTTTCCTCCCCTCTCTCTCTCTCTCTCGCCAACTCGCCTGAGCCTCCCTCGTCGTCCCGCCGCAAACTTGACGCCCTGGAAGCGCAATCCGACCATTCCACCCTCCATCATCCCCCCTATTCCGGCAAAGACACGCCACCCCTCCCTAGATCGGAGCTAGACATCCCAATCTCGATTGGAACGATCTGATCAGAGGGAAAACCAACCTGATCAGAAAGAAAACCAGTAGATCCTAGCGAAGCTGCTACCCGATCCTGCAACCTAACTCGAACCAATCAAGGGGCCGTCTGCGACCAGTCCGAGCATAAGATGACTCCGATCTTGCTTGCCTGCTCTCCAGCCATCATTGCCCTTCGTCATCGGAATCTTCAAACGAATTAGAAAGCCTCATCATTGCCCCGCATCCTCTTCTTCAACTGGACTCCTTATTGTCGAACACTAGGTCTCTCTCTCTCTCTCTCTCTCTCTCTCTCTCGGCTCAGAAAGACGGCTCCAAAAGATTCAGATCGTCTACCGAAATTGTGAGCTCGGAGAGTTGTGGTTTGCCGTCGCCATCGACCTCGACTGCATCTCCAATTCCAAGCACTGCCACCATGCTAAGAAGACCTCTGAAGCTCCATCGCTACAGTTTGTCATCACCGTCAACATCTGTGCCCATATTGAGTCTTCCCAAACTCAATGGCACTACTCCACTCGATTCTTCCTACAAACTAGACCTCACTGATCTCTCCGCCTGCGATGTTTGCGTGGCCGCCAGCTTCAAGATTCAACAACAGTTGATCGCCGTTGATGGTAACTCTTCTCACTCTAGAGTTGTTGGTACTTTACAATTCTATATGTTGCTGGTATCATCAATGAGTTTGGACCTGAGAGCAATGGTGCTATGTCTTGTATTTTTGGTTTGTCAATGGATCTGGCCAGATCGTGAAAAAGAGAGAGAGAGAGAGAGAGAGAGAGAGAGAGAGAGAGAGAGAGAGAGAGAGAGAGAGAGAGAAAGAGAGAGAGAGAGAGAGAGGTAAATGGTCATTTTGGACCAAATTTTGTGAGATTTGAATGTCTGGGGAGTTATTTGTTAAAATTAAGATGTTAGAAACTGAACTATCGACGCACCTAAAGTACAGGGTGTGACCAGTAATTTTCCCTTATATATAATAGCATTTTCTCAATAATTTTGGGTATTTGGCTGGGAATGAGATGAATGAAGACCATAAGATGCTCTGATTCATTTACTAGAAGAAATAGGTATGAAGATGCACATATATCTGATTACACATGAGATTAATTGATTAATTATCATATTAGCTTTAACTTTTTTGGTAATACAATGGAAGCAAGGAACTAGGTTTACTCACACAGTCACAATAAAGTAGAGAAAGATGAAATGAACTGCTTATGGTAAAGAATTGGTGTCATTTTAGTCATGACGCACACTTACAACACTTGTACACAAAAGTTTACCGAATAATGTAACAATGCTTTTTTTAATTACAATATCTTTAAAGCATTATTTACCAAACATTAAAGTGAGGCTTTTTTTATGACCATTGGTGTCATTTTAGTTATGATGCACACTTACAACACTTGTACACAAAAATTTACCAAATAATGTAACAATGCTTTTTTAAATTACAATATTTTTAAAGCATTATTTATCAAACTGAGTTTATTTATAATCGATTATTTTCAGGCCAAGATTTTTTATTGTTGATTTTTCTCACAGCAATACCAGACTAGGCCTATGTATATTTTGCCAGTAGATCTATGTGTTCATCAGCAAATTTTACATAATAGTAACATATTAATGAAATTTCTTAATAACAAGCACCGGGCACTATATAATTCAAAGAAAGAGACAAATAAGATTTTCCCTCGACTCCTGGGTAAGAGTTTGTTTAGATACGTGGAGACTTTAGTTTCACTTGGGCTAGCAAGACATTGGCATGATATGCATAAATTGTTAGAGCAAGTTCACCCGTTGGGTTTTTAGAGTAGAGTTTTTGGAGCAAGACATTGTTCACTACCTTTTTCATGTTTGCTTCCACCTGTTGCATTAGGTCTCTTTTTTTTATATTTGCTTCCACCTATTGGATCGTGTCTTTGGGGTAAGACCTTGTTCATTCATTTATTCTATAAAAACCTACCAAGTGATATTAATTTGTTAAATTATTTTGGTATAAGAGAAGAATCCTGAAAAAATAAAAAAAAACTCAAATTTATTAAAATGTTTTGATAGGAAATGACTACTTTAAATTAATTAGTTTGACTACTAAAAAATGGAAGTGGTGCAACTCAAAAACCAAATTGGTTAACCAGTCCGGTTGGTATACGTTTGAGTAGATCACACGGTGCATGGTACAGGTTTGACTTTCCTCACCCTCTACTCCTATAGTGCAGAGAAGTTCCATTTTTTACTCCACAAATTATGTTCTTGGGCTGCCAGGGTTACGACGCAGGTCTAACCTTGCCCTAGCCGGTGCCTTGGGTCAGACAAAGACCAAGCTGCATATTACCGCTGGAAATGGGTTTTGAAATTTTTTTTCATTTCTGGGGCCGAACTCAGTTGGCAACATGTTAAAAGAAGGCCATGTGGACTTGCTCTTAAGACTTAAGGTTAGAGGGGTTCACTGCTTTATTATTTGATTTGTATACTTTTTTTAGTTGGTTTCTGAGATGTCGAAATAGACTAATAATCGTGTACTAATAAGTTATGCTGTATAAAGAGACAAACAAAGAATTTTTGATTTTATAATTTATAGTAGCATACTGGAAGTCCCAATAAAGAGATAGACACAATGCAAATATCCAACAGTTCTGTTATCAAGAGTTAATTTTCTATGTGCTACTCCCTGCCATATATTTTATACTGATCCAACCTAGGACAAGATTATTTTGATGGGGTGCGGTTGATCTTAGACTTTAAAGTTAGGGATGGGTGACGATTCGTGTTTGAGGGTAATGTTATAGCTCATTTTATGAAAATGCTAGGATGAACGTATTTCTGGATATCAGGGATTGATAACAATTTTGCAATCCCTACTATACTGATAATCAAAAATCAAATAGTCAAAAAATAAGTAACAAATTCACTAGTGGTGAAGAAAAAGTTTCTTTACAAACACAAGTAGTACTACACTCGACTACAATCCCTAGACTAACTAGATGAGGTGTTTGTCTTGAATTTTCTCAGCCTTCTTCACTTGAATGTTCTTCAATAATCACTCTTCTTACACCAATGACTTCTCTACTGATCTCGAGAGAACCATGCAATTGAATGAATGATGAAACACTTTGACAAGAAACAAGTGTTTCAAGGACGCATATGAGACTCTAAACAAACAAGATGCACACAAATCTTGCGTCAAAGCTTGAACGTATTATTTCTGAATATAAGGAGGAAAAATGAATCCTACACAATCAATGACTTTACCCTAATTGACTCCTAATACAAAAAAAAAACTTTTAATAAAAGATTGTCAATTAGAATTATACGTTCCTAAATCAATTAGGACAGATACACTTAAAAGATGCGGAATAAACATTTAGAAAATATCTTTACAAAATAATATTTAAAATATAGAAAGATACTTTCCAAAAAGGATGACCAAAAAACCAAGACTGACTCGGGAATTGCAACAAAGGTTGCAATCCCAGTGCATATGCTGACTCATGAGATGCATTTACCTGTAAGGTTTCTCCGAGACCAATTTTAATAAATTTTGCAGGCTTCTTCAAAGCTTTGTATGGGAATGCCAACACTATATGTACAAAACTTGTACTTACATTTTATGTCAAATAGCTTAGAAAACAGTTAACAAGCTATTAAGTTAGATGGATGATTGGAACGGCAAAAATTGTAAGGGTTAGGTGGCGCAAGTCATTATATCTATATACTAAGATAAATTGCTATCATATACTTCATCAGCTTTTTATTTTTATCACTATTATTTTACTTTGACATGCATTTGTTATGTTGCTTTTTGGTATACAGGAATCATATACTGAAATGTTTTTGACTACTTAATGTCTAATTGTGTAATGTATTTTTTTTTTGGGAAACGAAATCAGGTTCCATTAAAATACCAACCTCTCTCGGTCAAGCTAGAGTAATTCGAAAATGCCTCATAATATATCATGATGACCAAATAAACTGCATAAAGCAGAGCTAACAAAAACAAAACAAACCAAAACTAAAAAAACAAAATGCAAAAAAACAAAATGTAAAGAAACTCCTACACCTATCCAACCCTAGATCAAAACCACTGACTTGACAAGCTTTGACGCCTAAGACCCTTATGGTGTACATCGCCACTCATCAACCAGCAAACAGTTATAATCGAGGGCAGAACCTGGTGTGGATAATTATTCAAAGAAAAAGAAAAAAAATTGGGCTCTACCACCCCCCCCCCCAACAACCACCACAGGCCCGATCCAACAAAAGAAAGAAAGAAATGGAATGGCCCACTTCTCCAGACCCAACCCAAAACCCTAGTTTGAAACCAGGGTTTCCGGTCGAGAAACCCAAAAACGTAGACTGGACGACTCCGATAGCTCCACCAAAGCTTGAGCCCGGCTCGGCGACCCGATCGGAGCTGAACCCATCATCCTCCCCTCTCTCCCAGATTAGCTTGTAGAAAATCGTCGAAAGAGCAGAGCGACCAGTCACTAACCCGACGGTCGGCCACTATCTTCCACCATCGCCTTGGTCTAGAAGAGAAACCCTGGACCCACTGGCGGATCTAGGTAGTGGCCGGGCTCAAGCCCGTCCGAGGTTTTTAGGCCTAAAAAAAAAAATAGATGTATACTTTGGGTATTGTCCATATTGAACCCCATAGCCCACCTGACGCCCTAAACCCACTCCCGACTCCAGAACTCGACTACGCCCTTATTCGATTCTCCAGTTCGTCTCTCCTCCTCCTTCTCTAGCCTCCTGCGGCTCTGGCGCTTTGCCCTTCTCAGAGATCAAGATATCAAGTCGTCTGACTCGTATCTACTTCTCTTACTCTCCCTCTTCAATTTGGGGCAATGAATTCAATGTAACTATGTGAGTTCAATTTTGTTTAATTGAATCAATCCAATTTGGGGCAATTTATAGGGTTAAGGATTGATGTGAAATTCAATTTCGTAGGTTGTATTGGATTGAAGATTTCGTGGATTGAAGAATGAAGGTTGCGGTTAATTCTCTTGCTCTGGAAATTTGGTATGCAGCATTCTCTCCGTCTCTTTGTTCTGCAAATTTGCAATTTATTGTTTAATTGATGTGGGTAAGACCGTAAGTGGGTTTGATTGTTTTCAAAACTTATCAAGGTCGATTAGTGGGTCTTCTTTCTGCTGTGCAATTGTTGTGGGTTTAATTGATTTCAATACTTATCAAGGTCAATGGGTTTAATTAAAGTATAACGCAGCAATTGTTGTGCTAATAAGTAATCAAGTTTGGGTTTAATCAATTTGTATAACGATGCTCGCTAATCAAGTTTGGGTTTAATTAAAGTGGTGTGCTAATCAACTTTGTACTTCAAACAGGAGGCTTCTTTCTGTTTGTTTGTTTGGTTGTGAATGGCACTATGATTCTATGAATTGGAACTACGAACTGGAACACAAAGTGATTAAGTGAATGGCAAAAGCTTGAGTCTACTGCTTTCCAAGGTACTTTTTGTGGCTTCTTTTCATTGTGCATATAAAATTGTGGCTTATATTGTGGCTTTTTATTTTTGTTAAATTAGTTATCACTACTACAAAAATCGAAACACACAACACTCATCGCACAACAGAATAGAAATCTGCTGTTGTGTGTTAACACTAACTCTGTTAGACAACGGTACAATTATGTTTCTGTTGTGTGAATGTAAGCAAATTGAAAAAAAAAAATTTAGGAAGATATTGCACAACTGAGTTAAGACGTTTCTGTTGTGTAAATAGGAAGCTGATTTCCCTCCATTCCGAGCTCATAATTCCCTCTCAAAACAAGCTCACCAATATGTAATTTGAACTCTCTACAAACAACAGTCTTTTCTTATCCGTTGTATGACTGAATGTTGTATGAAGTTTGAATACTAGGTTTACCTTGTGCAAGATGCACAACTTTGTACAACAGATTGTTATAGATATGTTGTTTGATCATGGAACTTGGTTGCAGAGCGCGGCAAAGTTTCACCCAAATCAAACATATGTAGGCATAGGCGGCAATTTTCCCTCCCCTTGTTTGTCCAAATTTTTACCTATATACATTCATACAACAGATTCTTAAGTATACGTTGTCTGACATCATATAAAAAAAAAATGGTCACTAGCTTGCCCACGACCACGTTTCAATAAACTTTTCTCTATCATCCCCGACTCTCTCTCGCCCTCTCTCTTATCTCTTCCACTCTATCCTTTCCCTTACACCTTCGCCACCTTCCTCTCCAGGAAGATGTCGTCGCTTGCCAAGCCTTCTCTCACCGCCTCCTCCGCTCCTAGTTTCGCCTACCCCAACTTCCTTGCTAACCTGCGCGCAATTACACGCACCCCATCCCTCGCCACCCTGTTGAAGCAGACCACCACCTCTCCATGGGAGCATGTGTCGAAGCCCCGCAAGCTGTTACTGGAGATGTAGGTCCTTGTCAGTGTGGGTAAGTGAGAGAGAGCGGCGAAAGAAGAACACAACCCTCGTCGTCATGCCGAAGTAAGCCACCACGACTGCCAGCCAATTCCACCCAACCACCTAGCCCCAACCTAAAACTATTCCTATTTCCACCGCTCCCAAAACCTAGGGTTTCGATTTTTTGAATCTCCCAAATTTTCAAATTAGGGCTCTTAATTTTTCACCTGAAATGCATAAATGGCAGCTTCAGCAGAATCTATCTCGCAACTTGTGCTTCAGATTCCACTTTATCAAGGCTTTAATCCAACCCTATGCGATTATCAATCCTTATTTCAATTTGGTAGTGGATCTATTACTGGAATCGATTCTATTTGATTTGTGGTTTTTGTGTTTTGATATGATGTTTTCGACATGATGTTGTTGTTGTTGAGCTTAGATTTGTGTTCGTTCCATTTTGATCTAGGCCCTGCAAAGTAGACTTTGGGATTTTGGGGTTTTCAGTAAGACGACGCAATCTCTCACTAGCTCACTCTCTTTTTAACTCTACGTACAATTGTGCATATATGGCATGATTGCTCAGACCCAGGAATAGCTCCTTGCTGCCCATCTCAAGTAGCAAACCATCGATGTAAGCTTTAACTCTCTGTCAAGGTGCTTTTTAGTGTAGAAATCGAGTAATTGTTAATCAAAGTTTTAAGACTTGTAGGTGGGTATTGTAAATGTTAACATGTGTTAAGATTGCAAAGATTGCAATCTTAACATTTACTCGAAGCTTTTGATATATCAAAGTTTGATAAACAATTATTCCATAGGTATCAAAGATTGCAATGATTGCAAATGTTAAGAATTATTCTTTTGAATTGAGCAGGTATGTCTTGTTTCAAATCAGATATGTGAGCTGCTGTTGCCATGGTGCTACCTGATTTGCATTATCTAGCAATGACATTTGGTTCTGGAAACAACTCCATGAATTAGGTTTGTTTGCATTTGCTTCTTGTTTTGGTTTTCTCAGCAAATTCAGTTCTTTATAGTAGATTGTTCTATGGAGCCTAAACCCTAATAAAAGTAGAATTTGATTAATTATAATTTGGTTGTGTAGTTTTACTGCTAGTGATGGAAAGATGAGGCTAAAGGCGAGGTTCAACTCACATCTAAGTTCTTATGCTATCTCTGGGAGTATTCAGAACCTGGGCCTCATTCGTCTTCTTGATTACACTATTAATTAATGACATTCCAAACATGCCCGATTAGTGATCACTTCTCTGTCTCTTGGTTTATTTCTTCTGAAGTATTGGGTTTCAAATGTTAAAGTTGATAATTATTGCTTAGTGGTATGCTAAAGGAAATTGACTCTTCGTAGCTTGCAAACTATTTGAAAGATCTTGGAGTGAAAAAGGGTGATGCTTGTTGAGGTTTACTTACCCATGTTAATGGAACTTCCAATCACAATGCTTGCCTGTGCTTAAATTGGTGATGTTCACTCGATATGTAATGGTCTTACTCTTTGCTCTCCAACATCCATAGCTTTTTCATTTCTATAACTTTTTTTTTTCATTCTTTGGGGTTGTATTTGCTGTATTTTCAGCTGAATCTCTTGCTCAAAGAATAGTAGATTGCAATATGAAAGTTGTGATCACTTGCAATGTTGTTAAAAGGGGTTCTAAGGTCATCCACCACAAGGATATAGTTGTTGCTGCCCTTATTGAATCAGCCAAAAGTGGGGTTTGTGTAGGTGTGGACTGAATTCTTTGCGTGTCATATTGAATAATTTGTATTTGATGTTTAGGTCCCAATGGAGTTTAGGTTTCTGTTTGATCATCTATTGGCAAGACAGCCCTCTACATTTGGATTTGACACATTCTGGAACCTACATTATTTGCCAAAGTTGTGTGCCTAGATACAGTAACCAACCATGAGAGAATACCAGATTACTCTTCTATACTATATTTTCTAAAACCAAGGATTAATTTTCTCATCTTTACTAACCAAATAGATATATTTTATGATAGGAATCTGATTGATATATGATTTCTTGTTTCGACCTATGTGGTGAGGATTTGATATATGATTTCTTGTTTCGACCTATGAGAAAGAATCTGCTTTGAAGAGGGAAGTACGTATTATGAAAAGTAGTTAATTCAAAGTGTACCTTTTTTTTAAATTAATAAAATTCTCTCGCATCGTCGAGATTCTCCATAATATATATATATATATATATTTTGTTTTTTTTTTTTTGTTTAAGAAATCCAAGCCCGCCCAAGGTTTCAATCCTGGATCCGCCATTGTCTAGACCTCAACCCAGACTCAAGCGATCACGATCAAACTGCTTCCCTGAAGACACAGCCCGTCGCCCTTCTCAGAAGCTGCAATGCCGAAGTCGCTGTGAACCCGCATACCCTCACACGATCGCCCCGCACTAATCCACAACCACCCAGCAGAAAACATATTGAAACACCGCTGATCACATCACCATCGGATCTGGTTTAGGGTTGAAACCAAAAAAACACGATCAAAGAGGCTCCCGACTAGAAGCTTCTCATAGCAATCACGATCGACTCTTGAGTGCCTGTCCCGTGCAGTCACCACACCACCTTGCCCGAGGGAAGTGCGCCACCGCCAGTCGAAACTAAAATTTCAAAAACCTAGGTCGCTCCGAAAAGCTCGGAGACACCTAACCTTATTGAATTGTGTTTAATTGTGTAATGTATTAGTTTAGAAGTTGACGGATATATTGAGAAACTTTTAATTTCAATTTAAATTTAGCATTAAGAAGCTGATGATGAATAGGGCTGTTAATTCCGACACGACTTGAAACCCGCAAGAAATAAAGCGGGTTGAACCCGCATGATTAAAAAGCGGGTCGGCCGTGGGTCAACCCGCCATGACCCATTTAATAAATGGGTCGGTCACGGGTCAACCCGTCAACACGAAGTGAACTCGTATAACCCGATTATACTATACTTCTTCTTGAAATTTTGGACGTTGGGAGTATTTGATCATAGGATTAGACAATTTGAAATATTATGCTTTATAATTATTGGATTTAATTATTTATGAATTATATATAATTATTTATATTCTTCGTCTTGTGGAGTTTTTAGTGAATTTAATCAATTTATGCATTTTTTTTAGTTAAATGGGTCGGATTGTTAACCCTTAAATGAATCATTTTATCTAACACGACACGACCTATTTATTAAATGGGTTAAGCGGGTTGGAAACGGGTTACCCGTTTAATAAATAAGTTGAGTTTCAGTTTAAATTTTTGACACGAATATTAAATGGTTTGAGTTTGTATCTTGCGACATGACAAATACCTTGACCCGACACGAACCTAACCCTACACGACCCATTGACAGCCCTATTGATGAATAAGAATTGGTATGCACTGTTCAGGGCGACAAGCCTTGCCATGGTAAACTTGATTCAAAATGGATTCAAGCACAGAGATAATATTCTTAGACATTTGAGATTTTTTGAGATGTCAAAAGTGAGTTAGTAATGCTTTTCTAATCCGACTTGTTTATTACTCATGTTTAGTTATTTGTGTTACATTCTTGTTCGTCTAAATCAAAGATAAATTCACATGCATCCAAATTTGTGTTTATCTAGCTTGATCACAACCCACACAAATACTCGCATGCATCCACACGCTACATTCAATAGGCTCAAATGCTAGAATACAGTGAGGGGTGACCCGTGGAGAGGCTGCCTGTCAATGATGAAAATCGTGTTAGTTATTAGGCTCAAATACCTACTGTATTCTTCATGGGAGGCCAAAAATGGGCTACAACAAAAACACAAAAAAGGCCCAACACCATGGTTTGAGATCAACCGGCGACAAGGTCCTCTTCAATGTCTATGAGACCTTACCAAGTTTATTGTTGCCTTCGGCTGATATTAAAGTTATTTCTGATTTTATTAAATACATTACGTGTTTATCTTGATTGGATGACATGTATTCAAATTGGTTGAGTCAATTAGCAATTAACTAGGTTGA
The DNA here is from genome assembly GCF_958449725.1 of Rosa rugosa. NCBI lineage: Eukaryota > Viridiplantae > Streptophyta > Magnoliopsida > Rosales > Rosaceae > Rosa > Rosa rugosa. Next base: position 18,287,342 of record NC_084826.1, on the reverse strand, counting down.
GATCTACCTAGTGGAGGTAGGTATAACTAAGTTGACTATATTAAGATCTACCTAGATGGTCGTATAAAATATCAAGGTAGTAAATATTGACTTAACTATATTAATACCTAGTGGAGGTAAGTTACAAGCATCCCCAAACCCTACCCAAAACCTTCTGGTGGTCTTCTCTCTATTTTTGAGCAGTTTTCAGTAATGTCATCGCTGGGTTGCCATTCGGGACTGAAGTTGCTAAACACGTAGGTTCAGCATAGCTTTAAAGACAAGATCACAAAATTGAAAACAATTGTTTTTATCAATGAATTAAAAGGCGCGCCTAAGGCAAGTTTTGAGGCGTAAAAAGCTCAAGCGCTAATAAAAGTGAGTTTGTTTTGCTACCGAGGCGACCAGGGGCCGAAGGTGCAAAAGGCGTGTCGAAAGCGAAAGCCCAGAATTTTTTTTTAAAAAAAAAAACAGTAAAACGATAAGGGAGAGCCAGACCGGATTCGTGTTCTCGTGAAGGACTTCCGAGTCGAACAGGACTATGACTCGGCGATGAGGGAAGCGCCTCATACGTTCATGATCCAACCATTGACGTTTGACTTCAAATAGGGTTTGGTATAGTTTTGATACAGAAAAGGTAAGTAAGGAGTGGCACACAAATGGTTGAGAAGATTGCTGATCATAGGGTAACTGTGAATTGCCAATCAGTTAAATCACTTTTGGAATCATCTATACATGATTAGGTAAGGTAAGCTCCTGAGTTGAATTGCGGCAAGTACAGTAGGAACAACAAAGAATTGAGAAATAATGGAGCTTAAGTTCTGTAGCAATTGCAATGAAAGCTGAACATTTGTATGTCCATGTAGTATAAGCTTTGTTTCAGAAACAGACTTGTCATGGGACAGGAAGAGGATGAACAACTAAACATGAAGAAATTATATAATAGCATAACTTTGTATTGTTATACTTATACTTTTACAGAGATGAAAGCTTATGATATATAGTTCGGTGCAAATAGCTCATTATACGTAAGGCTTACGCCTTCCGCCTCAAGGCGAACACCTTACTGAGGCTCTCTCGAAAACGCTTCGAGATATGCCTCAGCGTTTTAAAACATTGGTTTTGATTAGGCAAGTGACTCTAGTGGCAGACCTACGAAAGAGCCTCAACCCATTCAACAAAGGTTTCCCAAGCAACTGTGGTGGAAAAATAATTGATGAAATGTTTAAGAAGACTGAGAGCAGCAGCTGGTTTGCATTTTCCTTTGAACTGAATTCAATTTAAATTGTACTTTCAGTATAATTTTTTGTTACAGGTTTAGATAATGCAGTGTTAAATTTACTTCGAATTAGTATTTGGAGGAAGAACATTCTTCAAACAAAGGGTTTGAATAGGAACTCTCTTACTGGAAAGTGCGTATTGATGTCTTTGGAAGAACTACATATGCTTTATGAAAGCGACCCAACAATCATCAAAAGCATCATCAACATCATCTCCAAAATCTAATCATCACCCACCAGATTCTCTGGTTCATTCGCGTGTGCTTGGCATCCATCTCTTTTTGACCTAGTCCTCGACTCTTCTGTCAAAGACTAATCCACCCATCCAAACCCTACACAGTCACACAGAAGAAAACCAGCAGTACAGCTACATATACTTAACATGGTCAATTGGTCAAGGAGGGAGTGGAGTGGTACCACCCTCCTTTCTTCACCATAACTGAAACAGCAGCACATGAAAGTACCTATCTTCTCCTTGGATCCCTCAATCTCATCACTTTCAAATGATAAATCCAAAAAAGGAACAGAGTGAGTGATGATCAATACAACATCTATCTACAGATTTCCCTTATGTAAGGTCTTTTGGATCCGTGATTTCCCTTACTTTCATGCAAAAGAATTCACTCATAATTCAGGGAAAGCAAAAAAGAGGAATTGGAATAGCTAGAGAGATCGACAGTGACCTCAGGGAAAAGAGATGGTTCCCCTTTTCTTAAAGTTTGCGAAAGAGGGCTCAAGCAGCTGTGTGGAAACTTTGTCTTCATGCTTGTTAGCCTTGTCTTTTGTAGATGCCAACAACGGTCTTTCTCTTTTTTGGTGGGTCTAAACTAACAGATTTTGGATCGAGGGACCTCAGTGGTCCTTCCTTGTAGTTGTAGCTGCTTGTTCAAAATCAAAAACTACTTGGCATATATTCGGTGCAAGGAAAGGGGTGCAATGTTGTCTGCTAAAGCCTACTTAGAATTATAGTTGGAGATGTCTGAAGGATAAGGTAAATCTCTCTACTAGATAACCACTATTAGGTTTAATGTTGTCCCTTTTGTTTATAGCGCTTGTATTGTCTGATACACTATAGATCTGTTCATTATCCATGGTTGGCCGAGCTAAAGAAGCACATCGGATTTTGATCACAGAATTTGGTAACTTCAGCAGTCAAGTACTCCATGAAAAAATTACTTGGACTACTCCTAATGTTTGAAATCTTGAATCGTCAAATCCATTGACACAAATAATAATTCATGAGAAATTCCAGTTATCTTATTTCCCCTGGATGTTAGACAAGGTGAACTGGTATGTTAACAGTACTAGCTAGTCACGCGTCCAGTGTGTGTTGTGTGTTTGATGTCAATATTAGATTAATATAGATTAGAGACTTAGAGAAGACCTGCATGCATGCAATTATTTGAAGAACACAATACAGATTGAAGCCCAGATATTGTGATCTATATCTATGATTAGAGTTCCAGAAAGTTGTGGTGGCTATAAAAGGTTTCCCAAGTAAAGGAAGCATTTTGGGTATCAGACAGAAGTAAAAGAAACGAAGTATGGTAAGAGTAAGAAAATTGGCCCCAACAAAGCTGAGAAAGATGTGCCTTAATCAGTACGTCTTTTAACCCATAATCGGTTATGAGGCTTATGACTGTAGCTTATTAGGCTCCTAGTAGGCCCTTCAGGGATCAACGCTTTATAGTTTTCTGTTAGATTCGTGAGAATAATTTTGAACAGTAATCATTATTCATATATTTTATAGGGATCAGCTTCTTTTTGAAATAGACTGTGTAAGGATATGATTGGACACTTATTCAGCAGGGTTTTTTTTTTTTTTTTTGAAAAGCAGCAGGGGGTTCTTTGTGTCTCAGAACAAATATTATTAGAACTGGTAGTAAAGAAACCCTAAAACAAATCTTACTACTTTAGATACTAGATTCATTTAGTTGATATGTTTAGATCCCATTTACAACAGCCTTTACTTTTGAAAATTAAGATGGTTTGACTACTTAAACTATATGCATCAAATTTTGTGACTAAAATATGAAAGGGAGAATTCCATAAGAGTACTATAGGGGAAAATTTCTAAACCAACTTTCAAAACGATCACTTATATTCAAGTCTCCACATACTTCCAAGTTCCAACCAACATAAACAAACTCAAGCCCATAAATAAAAGCGGCCTAAAATTAGAAGAATGGTCGAAGCTAATCCTAGATTAAGAGAGAGTAATTGTCGATCATGATGGAGGAGCACCATAGGGCATTAGGGCAGCAACGACATGAGTATTTACGAAAACAAAACAGTAAAGCAAAAACAATAAGAAAGAAACTAAAACACAGACAACCACGGCAACTTGAAACCGCCCAAATGATCAAAAAGCGCAAAAAATAATCCTAAAAATCTAGGGTTTGGGAAGAAGGAAGAAGACTGTAAATCTCTAGGTGAGACGACGTTTAAACCCGAGCTTTACTGGAGAATAGTTTGGGCTCACACCTGCTTAATTGATTACCTTAATCAACCCAAATCAATGATATTAGTGGGTTTGGGCCGTCCTAATTAAGCCTCACGTGCACATTAATCTTTCACTAATCACGTGCATGAAATTACATGCAGCTAATACATAGATGAAGAAAAACGAAAATGGACGGAAATACTTGAGGTTACTTACTCACTTGTCTCAATCAAAGCGTGAGCCTTTAACTGAGGCTCTCTTTTTCTCAGACTCCATGAAGATTAAGGTCTGCTACCATTGTTTCTGTTCCACTAAGCTATTCATTGACAGCTTTATACAATTCAACTTACACATGCAAACAACCTCCGTGTTTACTCAAATTCTCTAACTAGGAACCCATTATTTAAAAAGACGCTTTAATCTGCTGTACTTTTACCCTAAAGTTTATTCAAATGATCCCTGAATTGGCTGACAATGCGCTCCATGTGTTTTTCAGTGGCATAGATGATATATATTAATCAATATTATCGAATTGATCCTTCTTCAATACTTACGGTCTAGTCCAAGTCCAACAGTAGGAAAAAAGAAAATTAAATTAAAGTTGAGATTCCATTTGTGCCGTACAAAAAGATGAATTGCAGAATGATCAAAGTTAGTCTGGTAAGGAAGGGTTAAATGGCAGCCTCACAGGGAGTGAAAAAAAGAGATCAACTTTGTTTTTTCGATCAAAAGGGACACCCACTTTCTGCAATTAATTAGAACTTCTTTGTTTATTTTGTTTTATTTTATTTTTAATAAAGATACTACTTTATCTTGCTTCCTTCTTTTGAGGGGAAAAAATTAGATTCCAATTATACCTTACATCTAATTATTAAAATAATTCAGTGTTTTCTGACAGGGATATCATGCATGAAAGTAAATGATTACCAACTTAGTTCACATCACATATCCAGCAAATTAGTTGTATATAGAAAAGAATTGTTCATTCACAAAATCAGCATATAATTGGTCAAAATGTTCTTTGAGTGATATATAATCAACTTATTTATGTCTTAAGGCTTAAGAATTCACCAGATGCATGACCAGCCTACGTAACTACTAAGAACACTTGTTCCCATCACAAATTCACAATGGATACTTCCAAACATGCATTACAAAATTACAGGGTCTACTATTTCTGATATTAAACCTAGATAACTTTGCTCAATTTGTAACTAAAAACCCAAAGCTTCCTTCAAAAATGTCATCTAGAGATAATTTATTTGGTTAAATTAATTTTACCTCTCTATATTTTACACTTAAAATTGTTTGTACCAAGAAACTTTAATTTGATCATGTATGTCCTTATACTCTCTAATCATATCAACCATGCCATCCATAAATTGATACATGAATTTTTTTTTTTCATTAAATACTGACGTGGCGAGTCCACATAGACCAATATTTACCCTTGACTAGGGTGATTTAAGATCAAAAATTAGTTTGAGTGGACTCCCAACAATCACATGAGATCAAATTAGAAGTTCAGGAACACAATGATTTTAAGTGTAAAATATAGGAAAGTAAAAAGAATTAGAAACAAGTCTTACTTCAAGTACCATGCATCTATAAATCTTCAAACATGCTGGAATCTATTCCATACCTTATGAGAGATTATTTGAAAGAAAACTGAGTCGATCAGTGTTCAACATACAGCGTGTTAACACCTCACTAGCTCACTAGAGAAAGTATTGGTGTTGGAAGAAAAGTTGGAAGACAGAAAAGAAAGAAAGCAAATGACAAACTGGAAAATGAAGAACTGGAGACAAAAAAAAGAAGAAAAAAAAAAGGCAGTCTAAGACGGAGGCTTCTTCCTTTCAAGTTTGAGAAAAAAAAAGTAACAAATTAAAGATAAGTTGAAATAAAAGAGAATATAATAATATTAAGTTGGATTTGGTTCAAAACAAGTGAAAAAGAGTGAAAGTTGCCCGAGGGCCACTCCTCTTCTGCCCACCACATAACGCATTATGTCTCAAAAACCCTAATCTTTTCCAAAAGCCATAAGCGACAAATTCCCTACTTATGCTTAGGGTTTTAATTTAAAGTTGTCAAGATAATGATCTTTTTATGATTCTAAAGTAGCAACATCTTTGAGGTTTAAAGAAGAGATGCTTATCTTTTTTTTTTCTTAATCCTTTCCCTTTATATTTTTAACCTTTTGTTTTAGTTGCATATTTTGAACCCTCATGCCACAACTTTTCCATGCTTTCCAAAGATGAGAATGTTGGGTTTACGAAAATCAAAGAAAGAAAAGTTATTCTTTTACAAAACGAATCACAAACCATTAAAAGTAGTGCCCTTTTGATATTTCTTAGGGAAGATTTTACTTTTCTCTTCCAAAGTAAGAAAGTTGTTTCTCCTTTGCACAACTCTTACGTTATGAATAATTCCTTAATCTTACTTTGCGCGTTCCCAACATTCCTTTTTGAATATTTAACTAGCAGTGGCATAATGTTAATGAATTTCATGTTATAACCATTCACTTAGAGCAAAATACGAATTAGCCCACCAGAATTTTTTTTTTTTTTTTTTTTTTTTTTTGAGAAGAGAATTAGCCTAACAGATTAATCAATCAACATATATATGTTTGTTTACATGTTTGTATCAGGCCATACCAACGTGGGACAGCCAATTATATTCTATATTTCTATATCAGTAATAAAAGTATGTTTTACAAACTAACCCTCCATACTATCTCAATCAAAAAAAAAAAAAAAACCTTAAAAGATTGCATTTACATGAATATACCCAAATGACCTTTAGTTACATCGTTTGATCCCTAACTAAATTGTTAAGCGATTAAGTTTATAATCGAAAAATGTTGTGTTAACTACAATTTGATAAACTATATTTAAACTACATGATGTGGCAGATGTGCAATTGATACGGTAGCTGAACATTAGTCTATATCCTTTTTATCATTATCAAATATTAAAGTATCACATCAAATGTGGTTTAGATGTTGGGGCACTTAATATGTTTTTTAAGCCGGAAGAGACAATATTGAAAAACTAGTCTCACTAATCCACTATTTATTGAAAATAAAAGAAGATGCAAACAATTAATTTGGTTCTGCAAACAATTAATTCGGTTCTTCTAGATAATTATTATTTATTTGCAATTTATGTTGTTGTTATTATTAAGATTAATTTCGTGAGCTATTAACTATTTACACCGAACACTTAATTGTGATACGCATAATAATTAATACTTCTAAAAAAACTTATAGAAGAGTTTCTGCTAGTATAGACTAGACATGAAGATTTAGAGGGACTTTCAACCCCAATTGCCCAACGCCTAGGTGAGGGCATCAAAAATGCTCAGCCACCATGTTACTGTGGTTAGCTAGAAGGATCAGTGAGTTGAAGGACCTAACCAAGAAAATGGTTTATTAATTATTGGAATACTTAGTGATCACTACACTATGCTTTCGAAACATTCACCCATCCTTTAAATCCTTCTAACTTTCCTTGAATCTAAAGGTGGTGAAATTGTTATTATTATCAGCTTTATTTTCTCATAAAGAAAAAGAGACGAGGGTGGCAACAACGGGATATTGATACTGTACCTGCATATATACATTGAGCAAGTTTTCCATTTACAAAATCAATCAAATTGCTTTGCTAATGACAAAGGACGAAGTAGCTGGAATAAAGTTCAAAGCATGCTTAATTTGGTATTTCTGAATGCTTTGTTGATGACTTATGTTTCTACATCTGAGACAGAGAGCTGGTCGATGCTCTACACTTAATACTTCTCATCAAGCGGATGTTAAAGGATGCACTGTATAGTACTACTATTATCTACACCTTAACTTAGGTCCACCTATTATTGGCTGCATTGTATAGTACTGATATTTTCTACAGGGTTAAACAGCGATAAACGTGGTTTGTGGTTCATATTATTTTGATATCTTCGCAAATTAACCACTCATTAAATGCCGGGTTTTAACTCAAAAGACCTTGGTCATTTTTCTAATGTGAGATCTTTTCATTATCCAACACATCCCCTCATGTGCAACCAGATATTATAAGTCTGCATGTGTAATCAATTAATGCACACCCCTTCGGGCAACCAATTCTATATGGGATGGGTACTTCTTTGATAATTTATATTCCGGATAAATGTCTTTATTTTATTTTTATATCCCGAGATGATTCTGGTTATTATTAATTTGGTAGTGCCACCGCAGCTTTCGAAGACCCAGCTTAAAGAAATCAGTATTTGGGCTCATGATGTGATTGGAGAGAGACCAACTTTGATATCATGTTAAACTTCGACAAGCGTAGTCCGTGGTCCACTATTACATAGATATTGTCCCAACTTAATCACTCTAAGAATTGAGTTTTAATTAAAAAAAAACTCAATACAATTGGGAGTGAACCACCTACTTATAAATTGTCACTTTTCTGATTGAGAATTTTTTTTCTTTTTGGCGGGTTCTTCTTCAATACCAAAGGTTATCTTTGCTCCCAGTTTTGGACTTTTGATGGTTTTTTGCCTCTCCCTCGTTGGTTAGCTATTTGGGATTATGTCCCAACGGATCTAATCGGAGGTCAATTTCTCTGGATTGGAGCAGTGGTTATGTTGTGTTTAAAATATGGATATTTTCTTGGTTGGATCTACTTGATGGATTTAAATGTTTTTTACTTTCATTTTTTTGGTAGTTATCGGTGTTGTTTTAGGGTTGTTCGAAATATTGCTTGGAGTGAGATATGGGTCGGGTTTGGGTTTGGAATTCGGCTTGGCTTGGCTTGGTGTTTTTTTTTTTAAAAGAAGATCAAAGAATTTCACTCATACCCTTATGGTGACTCGAACCCAGAACTTCGATCCTAGGTAGTGAATTGGCTTTAAACCTAGGTTTGAGGTGTATGTGGGTTCCGGATTTGGATATGGAAGTGACTGGCAGTCACAGTGGCTGCATGCATTAATTTATCTATTTCTTTCTTTTCTTTTCAATATTGTATACTACATGCATTCGTCCACCGCCAACATATGCGAATGCATGCTTATATATTCTTCTTCATGGCTATGAGTCCAACTTCTACACATGAGTGACGAGATGTCTACTAAGTAATTTGGTTGATATTAGTAGTTTTCGATTTCCTTCTTATGAATGCAGATAAGATTTACAATAAAACATTAATTCTTGTATTTAATAAGAAAAATCTTGTATTTTATTTGTACTTGTAGTACTCCTTTAGAGTTTTTCTTTTCCTTAATTATTCTAACCTTTCAAAAATGTTGTTTTACCTTGATTAAGACCACGTACAAAGTATAGAAGTAAATAATAAAAGCTTTTATAAAGCTGATTTGGGGTTAATTCTAGGTACTTCACGTACATTACATTGGTCATGCGACAATGAGGTGAATTTGGCGTTAACCATTACGTGATGCCAGCATGGAAAAGTCTGCTTTGACCAATGGTGTGGCGTCCAACTGTCAAGCATGTACTAGTCTTCTGCTGATGTGGAGTTTTTCAGATATTTTCCCTATTTTCTAGTCTGTAATAATTGTTAGGGTTGCCTAAATATAAATAGCCTTTGGTTGTAAGAATTTGGGTGTGTGTTGCATTAATTAGAAAGACTCAGAAAATTGCTCCAGATTTTTCTTCCATTTTCTTCATCTTCAAGCTTGGTTTAGCTCGTAAGGTTGGCCATGGATTTCATGTCATCATTTGGGTGACGTGAGAATCGATTGCTGTACAAAATTTCAGATAAATTATAGACGAGAAAAATATGTTCATAAAAATACCTCAACAATGAGACAAACTAATGTCCTGTACTCCTGTGATTTATGCAGCTACATATGAGAAATTTAAGAGGAAGAGTTTGGTACAAATAGTGATACACGGCGTGCATGGAAAGTGGAACATTCCATTGATTACATGTTCGGTGCATGCATAACAACTCTAGTACTTCGCAGATTCCATGCATGAACAAGGGAAATTGAGAAAAAAGATTCCTGATCAAACAGACCCCCAACCTTTTAAAAGGAAATCATAGACCATAATTTACATATATATATAGTCGTTTTACATAAAGAGGAAAATCTTTAACTCTCCAGCCCTAGGATACGCCTAGCTAAGTTAAAAATCTAAAAACAGACTAAACAAAGAAAGTTTCGCAAGAACCTAAAAAGGGATCCCAAAAGTTGAACAAAGGAAAAAAAAAAAAAAAAAAAGAGCCACCTGATGACATATTGTTCCCGATGTTTACAGTTCTTGAATTTTGAAAATGATCCTTCTATCAACCGATTCAAGAAGACCAATGTCATCAATTGACTGATCACCATCAACATCGTCATTATCAAACGAAATGTTCAAATCCAAAGACGCACGAGGACTTGAATCCTTATGATCTTCGTCTTCTGATGATTTTTGCTTTATAGGGGGAGAGCAAGCTCTTGATCTCGAACTAAAGCTTTCGCAGCTCAAAATAATGATGGCATCTCCAAGGCCAACTTCTTCTCCACTCGAATTTGTTATTCTCCCTCTTTCGATCGCTCTCTTAAACCCCATTTGAGAGCAATAGTCCGCTTGCTCTACATCTTCAACTAAAAACACCCTATGTGGATTAAACGCCACCGCCTCAGCGAATCTCTCCACATAACTGCAACTTTGTTCGTCTCGTGGTCTTTTGCTTCTGCAATCCTCGGTTGAGTCTGCCCGAGTCGACGAGAAACTGCTTAGTGCAATGGAAATGAGGTTGGTTTGAGACCCGAAAACAAGACGAGCTATTTCCCTTGCAACTTTTTCCTTAGCTTCCATATCAAGACCTTGAAAGAACAACCATGTTTCCTCTTTTACCTCGGGACTGAAATTAGTGCCCACCTTACTCCCTTTTCTTCTGACCATTCCGGACCTGCATTTCAAGATTGTGGAGGCTATGTCAGGAATTACATCCTTCTGCCACGGCACTTTTGTCTCCAATGCATTGCATAGGGTTTTCAGGTTCTCGCCATTGATCTCCTTGAACCTCGGAACATAGTCTGTTTCCATGACATCACTGGATGAAGCCGAATTAGGAGTGGAATTTGGATTTGATGAGTACATTGTCAAATTGGGTTCGACAGCCTTGTCACGAGCTTCGGATATCCAGAAATGTTGGTCCCTCCAAGAATGATGGTGGTGCAAAGTAGGGTATTGTTGTTGCTCATATGAAAAACCGGAAGTGGAGGAAGAGGGTGAGAGAGAAGAGAATATTGTAAGAGTCTTGAGCTCAGAAGAATTATTGGAATGCTGTTGGTGGTGCATTGCTTTGCAAATGGAGTTCCACTTTTTGCAAAGGTCTGAAACTGAGACAGAGTTCTGGTGTACAAAAGAAAACAACATGATAGCAAAGGAAAAGTTAGTTTTGGATCGAGAACTTCTATTAATGCTGGGCCATGTAAATAATAATGAAATTTGATGAAGAGGTTAATTAGCTAGGATGAAGTACCTGATGATTATTAGTAGTTGTGTTTAGTCCTTTGTTCTCATTCTTGTACTGTTGGAGCCATGCAGGAAGGCTTGAAGTGGTGGATTCACTGTTACAAATGCTACTGCTTCGTAAGCTTTGAGCTTCTTCTTCGAACTTGTTTGAGCATTCGTCACAGCAAGTGAGCTTCTTCTGATCTCCACCTTCGAGTACTACTAGCCTGCTAGTTCCAGTTTCAGCTATCTTGCTTGTAGACTCACTGTGTAGCTCACTGTAAATTATACGAGTAGTGTTAATAAAAAAAATTAATTGCAAGTTAATCAAATGATGTGATAGTTACATTATTAGGAAAGATGGATTAATTTCAAGAAAACAAGTGAAATATATCAAAGTTTTATCCATATGTTCCGGTGGACCAACAAGCACCATTCGCATTTTCCAGTTGTAAACTTTTATGGAGAAACACAAATAACACTCAAAATAGCGGCTTAGGAATTAATACGACTAAAGAGTGCAAATAACATTCATTTCCCATCAAAAATAAGAGAAATAGTATTAACGAAGTATACCTAAAGATTTTATAGAGAGAAAAATGATGAATAAATTGAGATAATTAAAAGGATCATTTAATTTGAAACTTTTGGCAATTGCTTTACCTTTCAGCTGTGACAAGACTCAAGCGCAGGCTGGTTAAGGGAATTGTTAGAGGATGAATACCCCAAACAGTCTCAAGTGATGGATGGCCAGATTTGCATCTCATGTAAGTTTGAAAAGTAGCAACCCCCACAAGCCAAACCCTCCCACCATTAGTCTCACCATTAATCCCACAAACCAGGTTCCCAAGCTCCATGATCATGTGCTCCACAGGACAATAATACCCCCTAATTCCCTGCTGATCATGACTTGAACTACTACTAGTCCTATACTCAGTAATCCACTTGAGATCTCCCAGATACAAAATTATTCCTTTCCCCACACTGCTCCTCACTAGGCTCTTGAGTTCTCCAAGTTTATGTTCAACCTCTACTCTAGAAATATGTCCAAAAGAGGAGAGAGAAAGTGTTACAAATTTCACCTCTCTCAAACTGAAACCCTCATCAACGACAACATGTTGATCTCCCTTATCAACCTTCTCCATCACTCCCCTCACCACGCCCTCAACACTAGCAAGACACTCACCCACAATCACAATACTCTTCCTTCTTTTCTTCACCAAATTCTCTATAACAATTGTCACATCCTCATTCCTAACTGGATCTAGATTAGGTACCACTGACAAAGGAATCAATTGGAGATTACTCTCCTTGGACTTACTACTACTTACACAAGGAGTAGTAGTAGTTTGGGAGTTACATATTTCTATGGAGACAGCTTGTTCTACATTGCTTTTGACCTGGGTACTAGAAAACCCAGCTTCTCTCATGACTCTACTTACACTTGGATCATCTAAGATTGAAATTATGAGTTGCTCCAGCTCTATCTTCACTGCTAGAAGGGGCTGCTGCTGGTTCTCAATGGAACCGCGGCGTTGGTGAGCCTGCGCGCGCTTGAAAGCAGCGACCAAGGCGTTGGAGATGGAAGGGTTTTGTGGGTGGTGACCGCCACCCAACATGGGGCTGGAATTGGAGGCCGGGAGGCGGTTGAGGGCAACATTGAAGCAAAGCTCAAGTGCTTTGCATTGAAGTGGGTGAGAGTGTGATTGAAGACAAGCAGTTCGCAATAGGCCGGTTGAAGAAGAGAGCATGGTGTTTGCAACATGGAGAGGAGTGACTTGGGCATGGCCTCGGTGCCTTGCTAGGGTTAGTGCTAGCTTTACTATGTTCGCAGCCTCTGTGGTTAGACCCTGTTGGAGCGTGCAACCTCCTGCTCTCATCTTGATCGATCAATTGCTTGCCTTGTAAATAGAATCTTAGAGAAGGTCAAATTAGAGATGGGTTCATGGGTTTTGAGCTTAAGATTGAGAGAGAGACAGAAGCAAGATATGGGTTTTGAGAGAGAAGTTAGCTAATGATGGAAGTTGTTAGGTTTGAGGTTTGAACTCGCCTATATGTAGGTAGATCAACTATATATGCAGTGAAGTTGTGTGAGAGTTGTTTGTTATCTAGTACTCTAGATGATTAGTGATCATGATGTGAGAGAGAGAGAGAGAGAGAGAGAGAGAGATTTAGGGGAGTTGAGGGGTGTGCTTTTCTTGTAGGGGAGGTAAAATTTTGGGGTCCAAAGTCGATTTTGTAGTGGAAAGTGGAATGCATGTGCTGACCAGCAGGACTAAATATTTACGCACCAGTAGCAAAGGCAACTCAGCTTTGCCTTCTCTCTTTCTCACACATCAAATAATTTTATAAAAGATATGGTACTCTAGCTTTGGAAGTGCGTCTCTCTCTTTTATGCAACAGTACAGTTTTACTTAATTAATAAGCATTATGTGGGGTAGTACGAATTCCCAAAAAAAAAATTACAGCAATTATCTCTATATATACGCGCACGGTTGAGAGTATTTCAAACAAATTCCCTAGACTTTGTTTTCACCAAAAATATATAAAAAAATTATTTTAATAGCGACTCCACAAATTTCACTATTTTAAGAAATCTCTAAATTTCACATTTTTATCACCTATTTTCATATTAAGGGTATAGGTAACCACAATAGCTAACATAATTATGACATGTAATCAACTTTTTAATTTTATGTTTTTTTTTAACCGAAGAAATCATTATATTAATAATGATTCTTAACCAAACATAAGTTCTAGAAGCCGGTAGTATGTATCAATGGCAAAAGACTACTCATTACCTGAATACTGGCATTCAAGAGTTTATAACTAAACAAAAACTGTTAAACACCTCGTCTTCAAAGAAAATCTTGACTATTAACTATCCTACACCAAGCACTCAATTCTGGTATGTAGAAAAATTTATACTTCTAAGAAAACTCATAGAAGAGTTTTCGCTAGTACATACTAGACGAAGATTTGGAGGGGCCTCCAATTAAGAACCTCGCGGATTAGAGAGCCTTGTCACTAAACTAGAAAAATCGACTTCAGACAAAAAAAAAAAAAAACCACCTCTTCTCCCATCGATGCCTAACACGTTGTCGCGGATGTAGACGATCATAACAAGCAAGATAGAGGAGGAGAAAAAGCCTTGATTAGACTAGGCCAGATCTCACTAGCAGATGACAACCAAATGCCACAGCTAGGGAGAGAGAGTTTTTCTTAGGCTTCATTTAGTTTGCGGAAAGGAAAGTAATTCATTTGTTTTTCCCATGAGAAGTGAAATGAAATTTTTCAAGAACTTTCCATTCCGATAGTTGGTAACATAAAAAAATTTATTAGGAAACTGTTCAAGTAAATCCAGAATATATGTCTGGCCCAAACTCGAGATTACTTGCTCTAGTTGAAATAGGGTTTATATTAGAGATATTTTCGGAGAATCTTAGGAGATATCCAATCAATGTACGATTATGTTTCCATGTACAACTCTATCTCTATGCTTGTAATCCTCTATATAAAGAGGCCCCTATTATCAATGAAAGCACGATTCAATTTTCTCCCAATTCAGTTCTTCTAAAACACGTTATCAGCACCAAGCCCTAACCCTGAAACAAATAGCCAAACCCTGATTCAACCTAAAAACCTTGAATCCGAATACAAAACCTTGAAGCCTTTTCTGCCTCCACCTCACACCTTGAAGAACTCGATCCCAGGAGTCCAGAACCGGCGGCGCCACCCCAAGAACCGGCCGGAAATCTACCGAACCGGCCACCGGAAGCTCCATACAACCCGCAGCACATATGCCACCGATTCACCATCTTCCGGACATCAAATTTCCACCAAATTTTGGTAGCAGAAGCCCCTTCATCTGAAGTTTCAGGAACCGGAATAAAAAGTCCAAAAACCGGCCTAAAACTTGCTGAACCGGCCGCCTGATTGTCCGGCAGAAAAGAAAAGAAGAAGAAAGAAGCAGCCCAGCCCAAAGGAAGAAGTCAGAGCCCAGCCCACTTACATCAGCCTGCCAAGTCAGCATCTGCCACGTCATCATCTGGACCCACTACCACGTCATCAACCGGACCCCATAGCCACGTCAGCAACCGGACCCACTGCCACGTCAGCAACAACATCAGCCTGCCACGTCAGCATCAGTGCCACGTCAGCATCCGGTCAACGCCGGTCAACCACTTTTCCAGCCAATTTTCGGCGACTTTTTCCGGTGACATATTTCGAGGTATTTTTTTTCTAAAGGTTCCCGTTTTTTTTAGAGTTTTTACATTCAATTTCTCTTCTTTTTCGGGGACTTGCAACATCCCTTCTTCTACCCCCCTTTCTTCATCATAGGGGAGACAAAATTAAGCCGAACTGTGGGGGTTCCTGCTCACTCCAAGCTTGGAGCTTGTAGAGTCCAACAAACTTAGAGTTTGTTGAGATAAAACGATCGACCGCAAACATCATTGTTTCGATCTAATCCAACCCCTCTTGGAATCGAATTTCTTGGAAGCGACTACGCTCAGAAATTCCTAATTTCTTGGAAGCGACTGCTCAGAAATTTTATTTGTTTTCGTGGTAGCCTTTTTCGCTCCGAAACTAACCATAATTTCTTGTTCTCTTTCAGGATGAGTAACCTGAACAAATTGGACTTTGCTCCATTGGGAACAACTGGCTCTGAATATCACAGGTGGGTTCGTGATGTCCGCCAGCATCTCAAGGCCGATGGAATCCTGGATACGATTCTCGAGCCTAGCCAGGACGTGCTAACTGTTGAGCAAGCTCAAGCTTTGGAAGCAAATAGAGCATCCTTAGAGGCAAATAAGGTTAAAGCCATCATCCTAATGACTCGTCATATGGATGATTCGCTGCAGTACGAGTGTATGAATGAAAAAGACCCCAGAAGGCTGTGGGTCTCACTCGAAGAAAGATTTGGCAACGTCCGTGACTCCTTGCTTCCTGACCTAGAAGTGAGATGGCATAGCCTCCGCTTCTGTGATCTCAAGTCAGTTATGGACTACAACTCGGAAGCACTTCGCATTAAATCCTTAATGGAATTCTATGGTAAAGAGATCACACATGCGATATTGATTGAGAAGACTCTCTCTACCTTCCCTGTCTCTACATTGATGGTTGCTAAGAACTATCGAATCGATGTTGCTGCAGGACGGATCACAAGGTTTCATGAGCTCATTGGAGCAATGAATGTCGCTGAAAAGCATGACAACATCTTTGTGAAGAACTATAATTCGAGATCCGTGGAAATAGAGCATATTCCGGAATCCAATTATAGTCGCGCCCCTAAGAGAAGGCGCCAAGAGCGAAACCCTAACCTTAGGGATACTTCTAGATGTTCTGGTCCATATAATCGCTCTACTTGGGAAGGTAACCGCCAATATAGGCGAACACGGAACCGAAGAGGTCAACGTGGAAAGAGAGAGGGAGGCAACGCCTCTGGAAATGTTGGTGGCCCCACCAACACTAAGAGCCATCTAAATGACGCTTTCAAAGCGCCTCAATCAATGGAGTTTGAGCAAAGAGATGTATGTTCTCGATGTGGAGTGTCTGATCATTGGGCACACATTTGTAGAGCTCTTGAAGAAATCGTCACCGCCTACAAAGCATATTGTGAAGCAAGAGAAGCTCACTATATGGAACAAGAAGATCAAGAAGATGATCTAGAGTGAAGGGTTAAAGACTACAAATCTGGCTGGGATCAATAGATCGCCAATTCTGTTTAAGTCTTTATTTTTCCAAGAGATGTAATAGGCAATTGTCATATACTTTGTAGTAAATGCCAATGGTTTAAGTCTTTCTTCAAAGTAGGCTCACCCAAAATAAGTGTGATGTCTAGGAAGGTTATGAGATTAGTGGTACTTAAGCGAGCCTTGCTCCACCGACATCTCTCTACTCACCTGGTCACATTTATTTTGGAATTACCGAAAGAAGTTAGACAACTACCATTGTTTTGCATTAGCTAGCATTTTGGATTAGATTTTCTTTGGTCAAAGAGACAATGATGTAACTCTGTTGGCTTATGAATAAAATTTCGAGTTCTTTATGACCCCATTTTGATTCTGAGCATATGACTTTTGTGACTACGATTGCTGGGCCATCAGTATTAATTCAAGGACATAGAATAGCCCAAGTTCCACTTGCCAAATGGCACCTTAATTACTGTCACAGAAACTCTCTACGCTCTTAGGGCCAATCGCACCTATGAATAGCCAACGGATTCCATGCGAAAACGCATGTAGAGAACGGAAATGAGTTCCTTTGCAATACCTCTAATGATTGCGAACAAAGGCGCATCTTAGAGAAGTTTATGTGTCTCTCTAGTGGACTCTATGTCACGATTCGAGCTATAAAATCCAATAAAGTTATGAGAGAATATCTCTTAGATTTAGACACATATTGGCTTTGTCACGACAGGATAGATCATCCTAGTCATGCTATGATGATCCGTCTACTAAAGACTTCACATGGACATCATTTCTTTCGAGCGAAACGAAGCATGAATCAAAAGTTGATTTCTGGACTAAGTGTGACCGACACAGCTGCCTAGGGCACCGCCTCCGTCCACCACCAGCCTAGGGCTGGCGCAGTCCCTATCCATGACGCCATGGATGGCGTCCATCATGGTGATGGCGCCCTAGGTGATGCTGCAATCACCAACTTGCTTCAAATAGCATTTCAAAAGCTCAGGCCCAACTAAAATTCTCATTGGTTGCTTCTAAAGCCTCTCGCTCGTTTTACAAAGCCCGTTCCTTAGGGAAATTAGGACTGAGACCGTCCTATGCAAAGGATATGAAAATACTCATTATGTTCTTACATAGAATCCATGGGGATTCTATGGACTGATTCAACCAACTTGCGGACGTTTAAATATCTCATGATATTGGTTGATGTGCAAACACGCTCGTCACGTGTTGTGCCATTGTCCACCTGTAAATGCTGCTTATGCTACACTTCTAGCACATATCATATGACAACGGGCATACTCCCCGGATCGTCCTCTTCCGTCAATTGGACTTGACAATGCTAGAGAGTTTACATCGAAAACTTTCGATGGTTATTGCATTGGGACTAATGTTGGACATTATATTCCCATAAACACACCCAATTGGTCTCGCGGAAACGACTACGATGGTAGTCCGGACATTGGGAATGCGCCCTAATTTCCTTATATCCGCTTGGAGTGATGCAATATCGCATGCAGCTATGCTAATTCATCTACGACCCACCGCCACTCAACCTACCTCTGCGTTACAACTAGTGACTGGGTACAAGTATCGTACTTACGCATATTTGAGTGTGCTATTTATGTGCCAATTACACCACCACAGCGCTCTATGATGGGTCCTCACAGACGAATGGGCAACTACGTTGGATTTGAGACTCCATCAATCGTCCGCCACTTCATGCCCTTGCTAGGTGATCTCCTTACCGCTAGATTTGCGGATGTCACTTTGATGAGACAGTCTTACCATCGTTAGGGGGAGATAAGAACACAAGTGTTCAGCAGGAACGACATGAATTGTCGTGGTCTGTCCCCACTATGTGTCATCCCGATCCCTACTAAAGTGATGAGATCAGACAAATATACTGCAAACATGCCTGCAAGAAAGGACGTCCCTACGAGAGGACGTAGCGCCACCCTACACGGAGGTAGGCATGGCGCCAATGTCAAAGAGAGTGACACTCTGGCGTTATAGGCCATGGCCCCAGCTAGGATGCGTGGAAGGCCCGTGAGTTCGAAGGATATTTTGGCACATTCCAATCCTTTGATCATCGACACTCAAAATCCGTCTCATGAGTATCTTCCGAGTTATGGTTATCGTTGGGGGACGCCTCAACGTCAGAACCTATTCCTGAGAATATAGAGCTCTATGAAACTTACACTAGTGTACATGAGACGTGGGATAGAAACTCCATTATAATTGATGATATAGTTGCGCATGAGTTTGTTGAGTCAGATGATATCGAACCACGCTCCGTTGATGAATGAATGTCAACGTAGAGAGATTTGGCCTAAATGGAAAGATGCGATCTAGGTTAAGTTGGATTCTCTAACGAAGAGGAAGGTTTTTGAGCCAGTGATGCCAACACCTCCTAACATAAAACCTATTGACTAATGGGTCTTCGTTAGAAAGCGTGATGAGAAAAAGAGATGGCAATCTCGCCTTATGGCGCAAGGCTTCTCACAAAACGCCCTGGAATCGACTACAATGAGACATATTCTCTCATAATGGATGTCATTGCACTCCACTACCTTGTCAGTTTGGTAGTTTCCGAATAACTGAACATGCAGCTTACAAATGTGGTCACTACGTATCTATATGGGGATCTAGATACTGAATATACATGAAGGTTCATGGTGAACTTCATCTACCCAAGTCAAATGGCTCTAGACCACAGAGCGCGTTTACAATAATATTGAAACGCTCACTAAAGTGACTACTTGATTGGGAAGGGATATGCCCACGCGTTTCTATAACAAGTTTCGGATTCTATCACGGTTCATGTTGGACATGATCTTCATTGGAAGCCCTTAAAGAGTTAAGGGAAACCGCTGAACATTTGAAATCCGAGTTTGAGATGAATGTTTTTGGGAGAACACGATTATGTCTCGGTTTGGAACTTGAGCATCGTGTCGATAGATGCTTAGGCATTTTGACAAGGTCAAGCCTTCAAGCACCCCCATGATCGTCCATAGTCTTGATCCTGAAAAGGATCCTCTTCGTCCAAAGGATGATGACGAAGATGTACTAGAGGCAGAAGTGCCTTACTTAGTACAATAGGCGCATTATTGTACTTAGCTAAATGCACAAGACCGGACATCTCATTTGCAGTAAGCTTGTTAGCTAAGATATAGCTCTGCGCCAACGCAACGCCATTAGGATTGGTGTAAAAGATATCTTTCAGTACTTGAGATGTACGATTGATATGGGCTTGTTCTATCCCTACAGAGAGATGATGGATTCAAACCCATCACACACCAGGAACGCCGCCAACACGGGCCTGCGTCCTCTATCCCCATCCCAAAACGACATGTATTTTGGAAAGTTTTGCTGATATTGGGTATCTCTTTGACCCATACAAAGGTCATTCCCAAACTGGTTAAGTGTTCACCATGGGTAAAGACCGTGATATCTTGGAGGTCTAAAGAACAGACCCTAGTCACTATATCTTCGAACAATGCAAAGATTATTGCTCTTCACGAAGTGATTCGTGAATGTATATGGATTGGATCCATAGTTACGTATGTTCGAACAATTGTGGTTTGAAGTCTACCACAGATGAGCCTACGAGCATATAGGATAATGCTGCTTGTTTTGAAGCAAGGCTACATCAAAAGCGACCACACCAAGTATAATCAGCAAAAACAAAGTCTCCTCAAGATCAAAGTGAACTAGGTTCGATCTGAGGAAAATATGGCAGACTTGCTCACTAAGTCATTGCCTAAATTCCACTTTCGAGAAATATGTTGGTAGCATCGTTTGCGGAAGTTATCCGAACTCCAATGACAATAGTCGTCAGGGGGAGATGCAGACATTAGGAGGAGGTGTCTACATGTATGGTCTCGAAACGTGAAGGGTGTGTTGTGCTCTTTTTCCCCTTCGACCGAGGTTATTTTTGTCCCACTGGGTTTTTGTTACTCGGCAAGATTTTTAATGAGGCAACGAGAGAAGCACCACGTTTGGGCGACACAAGGGGGAGTGTTCAAGTAAATCCATAATATGTGTCTGGCCCAAACTCGAGGTTACTTGGTCTAGTTGAAATAGGGTTTATATTAGAGATATTCTCAGAGAATCTTAGGAGATATCCAATTAATGTACGATTATATTTCCATGTACAACTCTATCTCTATGATTGTAATCCTCTATATAAAGAGTCCCCTATTATCAATGAAAGCACGATTCAATTCTCTCCCAATTCAGTTTTCCTAAAACAGAAACTACTTAAAAAGTTTGTAATTAATGCAATAAAATAATGTTTAATAATTTGTTGTGAGTAATAAATGTAAGGAAAAAGGGGGGAAAATGATTCCTTTTGAGTTTTGAATGAATTACCTTCGTGTTCGTGCGCCTGCAGCGAGAGTTTAGTCTAGCTTTGCTGGGATACTCTTGTGGACCTCGATACGAATACTAACTAGGTTGGTGTGTTACTAACTCGCTAACGTAACCGAGATGGCTTGCTGCCTCACTCCCAATCAAAAAAAAAAAAAACTAAATCTGTAAAGAGAGGCATTGTGAGGTCATAGCTAGGTGTATAAGACAATACTAACTATTGTATACATACTGCATAGTGAGAAACTGAGAATCATATATATATATATATATACATTACCTCTAGAATCCATGATCAACTTAGTAACCTTAGATGTCCCACCTTCAGCGATTTTAAATGGTATAAAGATGTTTTTATTTCTAGAGTTATGCTTCGAGATGATAGTAACCAACCCTTTTGGAAAGAAAAATTCATAAATGGTTTACCCAAACTATTTGCTCACAAAATTAGACAAGTCTTAAGTAATGAAACATGACATATTAATTATGATACCCTTACATATGGAAATATAATTTCAGTTATCCAAAAAGAAGGCTTAAAAATGTGCATAGATATGAAATTAAACTCTCAAGTTAAATCAGATAAGAAAACAGCCAAATATGAGTTAGGTAACTTTTGTGAACAATATGGTCTACCATCTTTACCTTATATATATATATATATATATATATATATATAGATTTTATCCAGAGCGATGCCTCGTTTTGAAATTTCAGAGCGAGGTTAGGGTTTAGGGTCACTTTTTGATCTCATATCCACATCTCGACCGTTCAGTTTTTAGGTACTAATGTATAGATCATCTATGCAAAATTTTAGCCAAATTGATAATCTTTAAGGTATCTAACTCACTTAAACCAGTGGACGAACTGAATCTGTCCAACCTAAACCGTACTAGCTTTAAGGCAGTTATCAATGCCTTAACGACCATCAATTTGGTTGAAATTTTGCAGAGATGATCTATACATTAGTAGCTAAAAATTGAACGGTCGAGATGTGGAAATGCGACCGAAAAGTGACCCTAAACCCTAACCTCGCTCTGAAATTTCGGAGCGAGACATCGCTCTGGATAGAATCTGTATATATATATATATATATATATGATTCATGTTGTTTTGTTTTTTATTTAATGATTGAGAAGAAGAGTAAATGAATGAAAGGAATGTGGATCCGCCAAAAACGAGGACCTGAAAAGAGAATGGGGACTATGTGTCTGCTGAAGAAGGAATAGGGAACTGTGTACGATTTTCTTCCAGACTCAAAGAGAGACGACATGGAATAAAGATTAAAGCCTTAAAGCGTCCTTCCTCCCATTTTATTTTTAGTTTTATAATTAGCATCATTTCTCTTTCTCTTCTCTAGAAGAGATGTATAACTATAAGACGAACAAAGCTTCAAAGCTTGACACTTTAAATGCATGTTGCATGGGGATTAATACCAGCTCTCAGACATTCCCTCCTCTATCTCACTCTCCTTTACTACATAAAGTTCAGCTTTTGGACCCTCCTTGATTGTCTAATTTTCCTTGTGAAAAAAAAAAAAAAAGTATTAAGACCCTTGCATGACAAATTACAGTAATTTAATTATCCCAAATTCGTCTATAACAGTAATATTATTTCTTTTGAAGATATTAGATAAAACTGAAACGACAAAAGAGAAAATATAGTAATACTAAACTAGTATTTAACTATATTAAACTGGTTTAAGTTTGATATCTGGAGTGATTATTAGTATTAAAGTATATTAAACTGGGTTGAGGTTGATCCTCTTTAGGATTCTGAGAGTGTGACATTCTTTTGTTCTTGAGCTATTGTTCTACGGTTAGAATTTTAGAGCTCCTCTATTTCTTTTTGTTTATTTATTTTTTTGTAATTACCGTGTTATTGATGTTAGTTTAAAAGTTCGTGATTCTGTTCCACGATACATACCTAAACAAACTTAATATGACACAATATCTTGCCACAAGTCCTACACCATAATTAAGTAGCACATGGATATGCAAAATTCTTTACTTAGTGTCATGGTAGTTGTCAAATATTAATTTCTCAATGATTATGGAACATAAACTATGATGTTAGATATGCAACCGATCGAGATAAAAGCGATTTCCAATTATAGGGCCTCAAGCATGACCGGGAGATGATAAACCTAAGAGACAACGAGTATACACAAACTATTATTGAAATTTAACAGAAAAATAATAATATGGTTTTTGTTTTTTTGGCGCATTAACAACAGATGGAATCAGTTAAACAAAATATCTGGCAATTAACTGAAATATCATAAATTAAACTTCCAGTATCTCAACCCAAAAGTATAAATCTATATTCTCTGTCTTCTTATTCTTCTTCTCTTCTTCATCTTCAGCTAGCTGGTTCAGTCACTGGTATTTTGGTGGTGTCGAAGCTTTTTTCTGGACAGACCAGTTGGTCTTGTAACAGAATTAGATATAGAAAGCAGAGCTACAACGTAGCTCTACACTACTGATCACCACCATAACTAGGTCTTGATCTAATAACATAAAATTCATGGAATTGCGTAAAAAATTCAAAACATTACAGAGATATTTACACTTCAAACGAGAGATCTCCCAGCTCTTTCATTCCTCAATCATCTGCTGCTTTTACTTAAAGTTAGTGATAATTGATAAAATAAACATTCTATCAACATTATATTAATGCTTATTGTTTCATCGTCTCCTTGAATGATATAATCGAGTAATAGAAATCCAAAAATTGAATGAGATAATTAACAGTATTATCGTTCGATTTTAATCTCGTACTTATCTCCAAATTGCATACTTCAAATTGGAGTTTAAATGTTAGACATTTTCGGTCTCAGACGATCTAAATTTAGGCATACAATCTGGAATATACTATCTCCGAACATTTTTGTATGTAAACCATTATTTTTTTTGAATTATGTAATTTCAAAACTGTTAATCAAATATAGAATATGGGTCAGAATGATATGGAGAGTAGGACCCAAACAAGTACAGATAAATCCAAAACTCTTCACTGTTTATTCTTTTCTCAGCGAGAGAGCATTCTTCTAGCTAGCTAGCTCAGTTCAGTCCTCAGTCAAAAAGCTTCTTCAACCCTATCCATCTTTGTTGGCCTAAAAAGACATAGAAAGCCACCAAATAATTTGAAACACAAAGCACCCTCTCTGCTATATTTTGCTACAAAAGGAGCGTTTGAATGAGATCGGAATATTTACAGTTACTTGGAATACACCCTAACCCATTCTCTCGCGATCTCACTTTCTCCCTCAAACCAATAACGCTCAACTTGTTTGAAAGGAAAGTAAAAAAGAAAAGCCATGATCCATAACGTACTAATAATCTGTGTTAGGACGCCATGAGATTTGTGTCAAATGATCGAAGTTGATTAGGGTTTACGATCTTTTCTCTTCTTTCACCATCAACGCCCTTTAATATTTATAACATAAGGGAACACAATGCATTAGGGAGTTGTGGTATTTAATTAATTAATTTTGTTTTTTTAGCTAAGCGCTCTTTTGGTTAAAGTAAAGCACTCTCTCTTCATAAAGCCATATTAAAAGTAAAATATGGCATTATCTACTCAAAAGGGCCGCTCATTTTGTGCTTTGAAGCTTCAAATAAGAGCATCTTTGGCGGATACGTGGCCATGTGGGTGAAAAGCAATATCCAAACTAAGAGAAATAGTTAATAGAATTATACATAGTACGTACTACGTAGAGTGGCCAGCCAGACTTTAAAGGTTAGAATGCAGAAAAAGTTGCTCAAATTTTGACATGACAGCCTTGTTTATGTAAAGGTGATGGAATTACACACTCCTTTTTCCAAAAGTTTTCGTTGCTTTTCCGCTTGCTATCTGAAATGCTCTTGTTAATCTTATAATCTTTCGTATTTAGGCTCAAAAAGGGGGCATCATATTGATTAATATTCATGAGAATAGATCACCGAGCAACTAGATGAGCTGATAGATATCTTCTGCTCCTAGCTGCAAAGCTATAATGAAGACTCGTGCATGCTTTCAATTTGCAGCTGGTTGTATATGTATATTGCTGAGTTTTCATGCACTTGAAAGATTCAAAGCATGCACGAGCTTTAATTTTGCTACACTTGCAAATTAACTTAAGTGGTGCTATACATTTGATGATACACATTATTAGCTCATTTACTAAGAACTAAAGCTTTTAGGATCAGTATGTATTTTGTGTAGTATCAGAGCGTTATCGTTTCGTAACAGGTTCTGGACCCCTGTATTGAATCGTCCGATCTCCGATGGCCCCACTTCCTCGTTGGTTTGCAGCTTGCACGATGAGACTGCACCTGCAGGAAAGCGTTAATAGCTGAAGTGATTGTTTAACGGTGACCGGTCCAGTTCTGATCATCACTACCAGCTCCGCTTTCCCAGGATCTGACTGTTGCAGAATATTTTTGGTTTCTTCTCTAGTCTGATTAGCTAAGGAAGTTGCTTTGCCTATGCCTTTTGTATATGTAGTCTGATGAGAGAACTTGTAACCACATAGTGGTGTCTATAGCCACACACGTACTTCAGTTTGTATTATAAATAAAAGCATTTTGCATAAATACAAATCATTTCTTAACCATAGTTGGTCCTGATACACGGGGGACTAAGAACTTGCCTCTTTCTTTTGCATTCAATGATAATTTACAGATAATTAACAGATTCATGAGGAACAAATTGAGTGAAACAGAATATATCAATAGGTGTTCCAACTTAACAGAGATGAATTTCCACTGATTATGAATCTACATATTCGTACGTATTCTAATAATCTAATTGATATGATACATTTCTATCTTCAGTATTGTTGAAAAATAGAACTGCTATAAGGTCTCAACTTAACTTATAGCATGTTTGATGATGATAGGTGATGTATTATTATGAACCTCAGCCTTATGTGGGAAGTCGCAAAATTGAACGGAAAGAAAACAAAGACAACTATTAAATTGAAATTGTTGCAAGCTAACTTACAACCATTAAAAAAACAAAAATAATGATTCAGTCATCTTCGCTCTCTGATAAATTTCCTAGACAGTTATTTTGCAGTAGAGGAGCAAGTAAGCTCTCAACAGAGGATCTCAGCTTCCGAGTTTCCTCAAGTACTGATGATCTAGCAGCCGCGCAAGCCTTTGCATCTGAAAAACCAAGCGTCCATCTGCCATCAACAATGTGATTGGACTTCGCTGCATGATATCCTCTAAATTTAGTACGGAATTTTGGTTCGAACTCTCTTATCTGAAGATGCAACCATGTTGGATGGTCCTCATCTACCTTCGGCTGTTTCAAATGAGAAACAAAATCAAGCATAATAAAAAGAATAATAAAAAGAAAGGCACATCTACAATAATAAAAAG
Source organism: Rosa rugosa (assembly GCF_958449725.1). Lineage (NCBI taxonomy): Eukaryota > Viridiplantae > Streptophyta > Magnoliopsida > Rosales > Rosaceae > Rosa > Rosa rugosa. The sequence goes on along the minus strand of NC_084826.1, from coordinate 18,260,763 downwards.
AATTTCAAGCTCCCATGATACTTTGTTGGAGCCATTACAATCCTTTTCCTTTACCCCCATCAAGAGGTGATAAAAAATAAAAATAAAAGTAAAAATAAATGTGCACGGCCTCCTCATCTGTTGTTTCCCACTTGAACATAGAAACATGATTTCTAGAAGCTTAAACAAATTAAGCATATTTCTATCCTAATATTTCTCAGTCCTATCTGCAAAAACCGGAATGCAACAATGTCACTAACTCTGGAAATTGCAGATTTATCAGCCAATTTGTAATATCATATTTTCTACCAAAATCTGAAACTAGAAAAAATCATATCCTAGAGGATAGACACTGGAAATTGCAGATTTTTCAGCCAATTTGTAATATCATATTTTTTACCAAAATCTGAAACTAGAAAAAATCATATCCTAGAGGATAGACAAGGCACATCAGAATTCTACTTCAAGCCTATCAGAGCAAGTGATTGGACACCGATCTGGTATAGTGCAAGACTGCCAAGAATACCAGCCATAACCATAAGCCTAGTTATTGACAGAATCAAACTGAACTCATTACTAAATCAGTTTTATTGACCCTGTCAAGCTAAAATATACAATTACTGAACCGAACTGTGTTGATAGTAAAACATAGCTATGCCAATGGCATTATTTTTAAACTTACATTTGACCCAGCCAATGGTGCAATAGCAAGTACCGTTCCTCGATGACTGCGGAAAGGATGCTTCTCTGCAAGAAGCAATTTTCCTGATGTTTTCCTTGCCACAGGTATCAAGTAGATATCCCGAATTCCTGCATTGGAAAATGCGATTCGACAAGGTATTCCAGATCCTGCAAAAAATTGTAGGGAGTAACAGAATATAAATAACACAGAGATTGATCTGGGATAATATTCAACTTCCACTAGAAAAATACCCACCTAAAGGAACCTCTGACCCAAAGCTTGCAGATGCAACATCTGAAGCATGGGTTTTGCCAGAGTCAGCCACTGCACTGCTTAAGTTCAGCATAGGTTCTTCAAGCAGTTCTCCTTTGAGAATACATGATTTAAGCTGAAGATGTAGAATGAAAACCTAAACATGCACACAGGGGAGCTTCAAAGAGTCAACAAAAAACTGGAAGCAACTAATCAAGACAAAAAAAACTGAGATGCTAAATAAGTTTTCATAGAATCAATCAAAGTACACCAAATACATGCGGACAAGACGAAGTCTAAGAAAATAATGCACAACATCACATTTGGCAGACCAGTACGGAAAGCGTGGCATGCTTTTATAAGTATGAAGTCAAAACACATCAATGTCTTACTCATATACTGCACACATACAGAGAAAATATCACATATAATAGTGCGAATCACTAAGTTCAAAGAGAAAGGCAAATAATCCAGCAATTCAATTTATGGAGCAGCAATAAGAACTTTCAAGTATCTACTCCTCAATGACACTTCATTTTTTGACATGTTTTGCTCAGGTATGATTACCAAAACTCCAGCAACAGAAACATTTCATTTAGGCAATTTGTATCTTTCATTTATTCATTCTTGCCTCTTAGCATGAGTTAATTTTGACAGTTCGACTCCATATTCTGACATTGGAAGCTCATACTAATGTGATCCATAGAATATAACCTATGACCAGCAAGTCATGTTGGACACCATCATGGATTCATGGAACCAAACACTCCACTGAGTAAAATTTGATTTCAGAAAGTTTATTAGTAGATCCAGTCCCCATATGGCAAACTGAAATTCATCTCAGTGTTCAAAAATCTAAGCCAGCAAGGAATCATCTCTCAAACATAGAAGTTGAACACAAACATAAAAGTTCATCTCAGTGTTCAATAAATGATAATTACCTTCACAGTGTCAACCATCCTCTGCCACGCAAGGTAGGACGTTGTATCACCTGCAATATGCGTACAATGTAAGTTACTTATCATGTAACAGATTACTTTCTGAAGCATCACAACAGACAAAGTGCTATCCTTTTCAAAAAAACGTACCATCAGTATTTTGTTGGCTAGAGTCGAGCTCTAAGACAAAAAAAGGATCTTTACATTGGGATGATTCCTCCAGAGCTGCAGGCAGCATCATAATAGATTAGTTGCATTTAGTAAGTTATCCATATAAGATATCAAATAAATCATGTCTTTTTCGTATCCTTTTTATTTTTTTTCCAGGAAGAAGCAGTTGCCAATGTTATAGTAACAAAGTATTAACCCTCATCTTAACAACTTGAACTTTGGGTAATAGTGATAAGCCAACAAAACTTAAGATGATATCAGAGAGAGCACAAGTTCATATCCTGCAATTGCAGCCCTCTGAATTTATGAGAGGATTGTTAAGAATCTATTCCCACCACCATCTAATGATCCAAGCTTTTAGAAATAAGGTTAACAAACAAAGAAATTCTATGGTATGAGCACGAGATCTTGTGTTCGAATATTTGCAAGTGCAAATCCCATGGTCTATATAGAGGACCATGTGAAGACCAACCAAGATGTTAGGAACATAAAAAGATAAAAATTAGTACTGTTCCTACTACATTCTTGCAGCTTAACCTTTGTAAAAATCCTTGGAAGAAAAGATAAGGAAAAAAAAAAAACTTTAAGAGACAAAGATACCAACGCTGTCCCCAAAAGAAACAAATGATGCATCCATATCTAAATAACTGAGATATGACCAAAGTACCTGCTTTACAGCCTGCCCATTCATTTCTTAAGACCTCTGGGATATGATCAAACCAGCATCCATCAAGTTCCTTCTGAAGGTATTCACGAGACTGCTGGTATGAGGCCTGTCCAGATAAACTAGAACATATAAAACTTTAGAAAGTTTGGGAAATGTAACTACATGAAGGACAAGATCGTCAGGGTAAATGTGCATTTCAAACAAAGATCTAATCCTGCCTCAAAGACCAGTCAGTCTACGTCAAACTCTCTACAAGTTTATTGGCTACATATAGGTCGGAGAAACTCAACCTTAAGGTTTGTAATGTCAAAGTCTGAGCATCTTCAGACCTGAAGCTTCAACAACTTCTCACTGAGTAGAGAAAAACTAAACAAAAACAAACTTTTTTTTTTCCAAGACAAGTTCTTATGCCTAAGAAAAACAAAGAACAAAAATTATCTTCTTGCGTTCATCACTAGTTCACTACAATCATTGATGGAAGCTAAGAACAAGAAGGGAAACTGCTAATACACGACCTACCACGAATGGTTTGTTTTGCCAAGAAGAAACAAAAAAACTGTGAAGGTAGGGAGATTTCATAGAAACATATCCACACACAATAAGCATTATCCATTTCATTCTGGTTTGCGATTTTTGATGCCAGCATTCTTTCCTTGCAATTCAATAGAAGATTCATATATGATTAATAAATTAGTACTTTTACCAAATCAGCTGAAACTTACGTTGAATAGCTGGGTGTTATGACAACCAAGACCTTTTCCTTGAAAAATCAATAGCTTCCGCAAGAACCACCCTGTATGCCATTGTATTAGTATAGAGAAAGGTGGTTGACTTGCTAAAACCTTCAATAATGCATTTAAAATCTGTAAAATGAAAATTCAGTTCATTATGACACTGAAAGCCACATTAAATTAGGATACATAGGGTCACAGTTCAAATAGTTAAATTTAGCTGACTAAAAATAATTAATAAATGGAGATATATGATTTAGGCAAGAATCATCAAAGATTCCGTATACCTGATCCCTATATATCACAAAGATATTTCCAGTATTTCCATCTGTTGCCTGTTAAAATACAAATAGAATATTATGAATCTCCAACGTAAATGTTGGGTAATTCTACGTCATGGAATTTTTCATGTGACCTCAGAACTGATCACAGAAAATAGAATTTTGTATATTACAAAAAAAAAAAAAACAATTTTAATACTCACAAGCATATGTTGCATCCCACTTAATCCAATCATTCGAAAGAGCAGTGGATGAAGATCTGTATCAATGGAAAGAGATATGCAAAACACTCAGATATTACAAACAGTGAAGAAAAGTTCAAGGTTGAAGAAACATTGTCAAGACTGATAAATTGAATTTATGCATGAAGATCTATACAGAAATGGACAAGTTAGTACCTTTTGCTTCTGCTAAAATAAATAATACAAACAGTGAAGATAGCAATAGACTATAACTCTCCGAGAAAATATGAGCTAGTATTCCATTCCTGCACCAGGAATAGAATTTATAATAAGTACACTACAAGAGAACAATACCCTGGAAAGTTCCATATGAGAATAAATTCTTATAACTTTAGAGTTGCATGAGCTAAAAAAAAATTAAGTGCAACAGAACCCTGACAAAAGTTAAAGAAGTTGTTTCCTTTCCTTCTTTTTTTCTTTTTTTCTTTTTTTTTTCTGCAGGAGGTTATAACTTATAAGAACAAGAAAGCCTGTAACAACCTGTCGACAGGGATAGTATCTCTCGGGCAGCTAATTCTTTCTGCTCCTTCAGCCTCAGAATCAGAAGATTCTACCTTTTCCATGTCACTCAATTGGTTGAATATAGATTTAGCATCACCAATGCTCTCTGTTGAGTCCCTTTCAATACAGACTCTCACACTTGAGGCCATGTAAGGATATAAAATGACTCCAGCCACAGAGTTGAACATGCCTTTTCCACCAATGACTTGAAGCAGACGAGAAACAGTATAGAAAGACGTGACTACAGATAAATTTGAGCCCTGAAGCATAAATGAAATGCTGAATGAATACACCAACAAGGACAAGTATAATTCAATTGACAACTCATGCAGCATAAAAGATTTAGTACTGGCTTTATCTTTCCTTTTGTGATTGTAATTTTCTACATGTTAAGTGTTTTTTACTAATTTGATTTAAAGTATCTGTTAAGTGTTTTTTACCAAGTGTTTATCTCTATTGTTTCAGTTTTCAATTTGTGAAAGGTGGCCAACAAAATCTAGCAATAAAGTCGGTACAGGGTAAAGCAATTAGTAAAAGCAAACCAAGCAAAAACATCACTCTATTAGTCTATTGCAAACCAACCACATAAATTAGTCAATCATATATAATGATCCTTATAAGGAAACAACTATGTCATGCAATGTGGAAGTTTTACTGTTTGCATAATTTTTTTTTGCCAGGAGTCTTCCAACAAACAGTATTATTTGTATCTCATGAAGTAGATAAGAAGGCAAAGCAATGGATCGAAGAAAAAACATCTCACATTAATCTGCGTCAACTGCAGTAGTGGAATTAGTACGGGAAAGACCAATACTCTAAGAAGATTTTCCATAACTACTCTACTCAAACGGGAGTCACCGATACCAAGCATATCCTTCAGGTAATACAAATCGTCGATGATCTCATCCGTTTCCAAAAGAAGTTCTTCTCTCTTCTGATATGTAAGCCTCCCACTGCATCAGTGTTACACGGTTCAACCTTACATGCACATTTCAGTATTTCACTATCAAAATTTGTTTGTCAACAAAATAAATAAACATACTTAGTAGCCTGGACAAGGGAATCTAGATGAAAGAATTGCTCTCTTAAGCTTGCAACCAAGTCTGAAAAATACTTTGAGACTGGAGGACCAGTTATATATTGATAAACCATATCATCACTAACTGCACAGCCAAAAAGAAACCAATCCAAATTACCAAAAGTATACTTGCAATTCAAATGTCATGCTGCTCTTCTAGTAGCAAATAAGGGAGAACAAACGACAGGGAGATAACAGAGCCATACCATTATATATACTGAGAGTTAATGCACGGATAGCTGTCTGAATCATCTTTTCCCGGTGGTGGGAAAATTTGAGAGCCTCATAATACAGGGGAAATGAAACTACAGCATCCTGCAATTGAATGAAGAATTGACATAATAAGGCTTTGCAACTCAGTCATGCACACATAATATAGTTCCATACTTCCAAATGTCATAAACAATTTAACCTCCACTTAAGGGAAGTAAAATTTGTGAGCATCCTTTAGTTGTTTATTAAAGACTGAAATAGTGAAGGCATTTCCTGTTACTCACGACTCTTTTTCCCACTATGAAATGACCATACAGAGACCCACAAAAAAAATATATATATTATTCAATCCTGGGTGATGGAAAGAACACAAAACATGGCTCCAATAGATGACTGGCAAATGGCAATACAAGACAATGAGAAATGATAACCATGTTTGGACCAAGCTTTGATGGACCTGCCCTTAACCACTAGGAGAACAAAAGCATGATAACGTGGAACACATAAATAACCATAAAATTGCATTTTCTGGTCTAACAGGCTCAATCCAGTGAGGGCCTGAAGCCAAATACTTAAAAAAAAATCTTCAATAACGGGAAGATAAGATTAACACTGACATTCAAAGAACTGCATAAACATGTAAATCAAAAATTAAATTGAAAAACTTTACTTACCCCATGAACCTTCAGAAGAAGGCAAAGTGTGTCCTTGTTTAGTTTATTGCTCACTGCTCTGAAAAAATAAATAAATAAATAAATCATAAGCAATGACAAAAGCAAGGAAAAAGAACTTCAGCATTATTTCAGAAAATAAGAGTTAAAACATACACAGAGGGCCCTTCTTAAGAGGATCCATTTTGAATGACTCACGAGTGTGTTGATTGTTTACAAGTATGATTTTTAGATGAAGCTCCTAAACTTAGGCAGTTAGGATAATTGGACCACAATGGAGGATGGCCCCAAAACCGTGATCCATTTTGGTTATCGTTAAAAGGAATCCCTCTTAAGAAGGGTCCTCTCCACACACACACACACACGTGTGTGAGAGAGAGAGAGAGAGAGAGAGAGAGAGAGACCTCAAGAAGGATACATAATATAGTGCTAGGTCTCCTTCAAATTCAAACTCATGTCCAATAATGCTGTTGATATAGTCATTGCTCAAACAATAATCTGCATCAGAAAAACCATCAACGCATAAGTTCAGGGCTTAAGAATGCCTTGAAATGATGAAATAAAAAAGGATCGGAACTGACAATAACAAGATTTTTTTCATGTACAATACCAACTGGTTTCCCAACATGAGTTGGTCCTCTGTAGCAATCAAAGAGTTATTGTAAAAGAAATTGAATTTAGGTTCTTACAAATTGAATGTTCACTATTCATGTTTTGAATCATTATACTCAGATACTGGAGCAATGGTGCCTCAATTCTTGATTTTCTACTGATCTTCAGCACACGAACAAATTCTGCTAAAACTTGGTATTCCATAAAGCATCTGCATACATATTACATATAACAATTAGAATACAAACAAGAAATTGAAAAGCGTACCCATAGAGAAGCTTTACCATGAACAGTTCATACTCGAAAATCAGTGGATCTTGTCTATCGCCATAAGTAACTAGCTCCACTATGGACTGTAGTAAATCTATGACAAATTCCTGGTAGAGAGGGAGCATAGCAGAAACAGAAAAGAGAGAGAAATATGAGTCAAAGGAAAAAAAATAAGTTGACAGTTTATATATATTAAATTATAGAAAAGTCAATCAAGTTACCCTGTTATGCCTATCCACAACTTTGATTTGCTGCAGTTCAATGATTATGTGTCTGCATCCACAAGAAGATCCAAACAGGTATTAATAATAATAATAAATGACGATCATGACAATCAAATGAAATTATGAGTGCATCTTTGGCATAAAGCTTATATCCTCTCCAATTCTTCTCACACATGAGTTTATACTTGACTATTTCAAAAATAAATAAAAAAGTTTATACCTGACTCTTTTTTTTTTTTTTTTTCGAATTTACAAGCAACACCATACTACTTCCATGGTAAAACACAATCAGATACTATCCTGCTAGCAGAAAACTTCACCCTATAGCTACAATGCAGTCTCTCTCTCTCTCTCTCTCTTCTTTTTTTCTGTCTAAGAATACAATGTAGCAACTTCATCCTAGACCCCAATATTTCAACAAATCGGGTTTCCGAATAGGTTTGCTGATAAATTCAGCCACTACTACCCCACACTCAAATGTACATCAATTTACAATTCTCGCATCAGTCAACAGCCAGTCCCCTTCCCTTGTTCATGTCCTCCATTCCCCTAACCAAAACTCATTTGCTACACACCAAGCGAGTCCAAACCCCCCAATTACAAACAAATTGAGCAAAACGACTCCCAGTTTTACCCAATTCCAGCAAAACTTGACTCAATTCAGACCAAAATTAGACTATCTCTCAGTCAGTCGGTAAAGCGTGGATGCAATTATGAATGCCGAATCGAAAAGTCGGACTGGAAACTTACTTGAAGTACTGGAGAGAGAAGCGATCGATGGATCGCCAGAGAGAGCGCCACATGATGAGACCGAGACTGAGACTGAGAATGATCGAGGATCAGAAGCGGAGGAGGATCTACCAACCTGTCTACTACTCTAGCTGGGCATAGGAATTGGGGGTTGAAGATGCCTTTGGTCTTCGATTTTGATGGTTTGGTGGATTTGCTTTTTTTTTTGTTCTGTTTGTTTTGCCCAACCAACTGTCAACGGTTTCATTCTTTCCCTTCCCCCTGGGCTTTTCAGCTTTACTCTTTCGTGTTCTCAACGAAACGCACCGAATCATACTCGTTTCATGGACCTTGGTCCATGGGCCGTCGCTGGGTGTGATAAGAACTACTACTAATACAAATTCCACTGGCCCAGAGACCATAAAATGATGATTAGGATAGGATCTGTTTCATAGCTTGGTGGATTAATTGTGTTACCACGATGATGCTAAATCAGAGCATGAAAAAAGAAGTGTTTTTTTTTTCAATGGTAGAACCGCAGCACACATTAGTAAAGTGGGTTCATATGTATCAGCTCTCATATGCATATATTTCATGCACAAAAGATCACATTGTGATTTGTAGCTATATAGTATTTGATCAAAGTGGGTGTTACTCGCCAAATTTTTGTAGTTTTTATGTTTTATTACACAGTTCTATTATTTTTTTTTGATGGTAATAGGTCAGCCCTTTCATTAATATTCAGCAAGCAGTACAAAAACGAAACACCCCTATGGGGTCGACAAAAAGAATCGTTCCTTAGAACCTCCTGAAACCCTATTCTAGAAGAATAAAACCCCAACAAATCCCTAGTACACCCACCTTTTAGGAAGTCCACGCACCTTTATTCTTACAAAAACCCAGAAACCTCGAAGCAGACATAAAATGGTTTCAACTAAGGCTCCGGTTTTTGCAACCCATACCAAAATCAAATTAAACTAGCCCTAGAAGGTGACGTGTCACCTTCCAGCTCTCCCTCCATAACCGGGAGCTCCTTCACAACCTCATCTGCCCCCATCTGCATAGGCCCTACCTCCTCCACAGTGGCAGTATCCAACGCTTCCCTTGAGGAATCAGAATTCAAAATTTTCCCTCTACGCTTATACTTACGTATCTTCTTCACTGCTTGTTCATCTGCATGCTTAATCTTATTTTTGCTTCCCTTAGCTCGTCCCCCTTTCTTCTTCTTTGGTGAGACCAGAAGCTTACCATTCTTGTGTTGGACAATCAAAGAGACACTCTCCCCAACCTCCAGCTTCGACTCGGGGAAAGTTAAGTACTTCTTCCCAAGGCGATCCAAATAAAATGCAGCCTTTCTCTTTCTCCCCACCGGGACCAATTGCATGGATGAAAACTCCATTCTTGAACCCTCGGTACCTGTCGCAGATAACCTAGGGATCAAAGTCGCGGACTTCGAGGCGATCTCCTGCGGAACAACCAGCATTGGAGCCCTCAGCTTCAAGTTCTCCATGGTGTGGATCACCGGTTCCAAAACCCTAGGTATACCAGACAACATGGAAGGCATGAACTCGACAGTTGTCGACGGTGCATGGTCGCCCGTCCCACCAGCTACCACCAAGACACCTTGTCCAACAGACCCCGACCCAACCTCCAGATCGGCAGTGCTCAAACACAAAGACTTGTCCTTCAAGAAAAAACCAGTCTCTGTCCCGGAGTTCAACGATAACCCGGCCATGGCTACTGCCGTACATCCAGTTTGGAGTTCCTCCTTCTCTCGGATTAAGAGCTTGTCACAACCAGTGGCATCATGAACAAAAAGCCCATAGTCCCGGCAAAAACCCTTAACCTTCTCGAAGATGAAGGTTAACTCCGGTCTCACCACCGGTGAGAACTCAAACACCTTCCAGACCCGGACCCGACGCCGAACATCAAACACCACCTTGATGCGCTGTTCTTCTTCTTTCCTCTTCAAAGCGTTGTGATCCACTCGAACCATCATCCCCAAAGAGGCACCCACCATGGCCAGCGCCGTCTTGTTCCTCAGAGCAAAAGGAAGCCCCTTCACAGCTACCCAGGCCTCCAACAGATTTAGAGGCACCTCCTCCACCGGACTGAGGCCATCGTATTCTCCCACCACCAGCATAGTATTCCGATAAAACCAGGGGCCTCCACGCAAGATCCGGTTGCGCACACCTTCATTCTCAAATTGGAACACAAAGCGCTCCCCTGCATCCTGAATGGTCAGCCCTGATCGGATATTCCAGATCGTGGAAATAGTACCCTTGAAGCCGGGCAGCCTTGCTTTCGGCACCAACAAACGGCCCACCATGTACCAGTTCCCATCCTGAAACGCTGCAGCCCCTGCAGTCCCCAACGCCACGAGGCTCGAATCCATCTGGAGCCCTGCCTCCTCAGCCTCAAAACGGATGTCAGCCATCGAACAAAGATGAGATCTAAAGGAGAGAAGTGAGATTTGGAAATTTTATCAGTGAAGAAGCCTACACCGAGAAACCCTAGCAGAGACGGCTAGGTCTAATTATTACTCCCTCCTTTCCATTCGTAAATATACTTTGAAAAAGAATCTTACAGTTCTATTATTTAATTTAGGGTATTGGAGAAAACTAATTACTATTCATATATAAAAGATATTCTCTACTAGATTATCGCTCAACTAAAGGTGTATTTACAAATCCTTTCTCTAACTAGTTGTTGAGCCCGTGCGTTGCTGCGAGGTTGGTTTTTGCCTCAATTATTTGGCTTGTGTGAGATTATAAATAGTATAAAAACCACATAGAGAGCAGCTCCTTCTTGTTCAGGGTCATCAGATGCCTCCGATTCCGAGAAATCGGTCAAAACAATCGACTCTAATTTGGTCTTAAATTTAGGATTTCCTATTGTTATATTGATCTCACATAGTTCTAGTAGTATTGTAGCTGAACTGACATATCGCAAGTTCTTTTCTTCGTAAGTTCAAAGTTTCCATTTCAAATAAGACTTTGTTATCCACTCGGTAAAAAATTTGGCCATCTACAAATTACTTGAGACAATGTAAATTCCAAATATAAGCAATTCAGATGTTCACAACATGCATTTATCACACAATGACAATACATTATGGCTTACGTACAGTTTTGCTAAGCTTTCTTCATTATTTAGCACTTTAGATCTTGTAAGCATCTGGCAGTTCAGGGTTACGTACTGGGGAGATGGGTACCAGAACCAATATACATGAAAATTCACTTTCAAAGAGCTGGTAATTGACTTGAGGCAATATCATATGAAGCTTAAAGTTGAAAACTAAGAGACTTCATGATGAATATAAGTGAGAAAAAGTATGAAACCTACTTCTCTAGAAGTCCGAGGAATACAAATCACCTACTAACACAGAATTTAATCCCAAGTATCCCTACAACAAAGTTCCTTATCTTGGGCATCTCCTGACTTTTGATAAACCCATATAGCAATTATATAGTAATCACAATATATATTTGACACTTGACCATCTTTTCTATTGAAACTTCGATTCCCTCGGAAGTTATAACTACTAGAAAAATTGATCTTTCACCGTATTTCTGGTCTAATTGGTCTAATGGTTAAAACTAGGGGAAATTACTGGTCCCCCCTTTAACTTTTGGTGCGTCGACAGTTCAGTCCCTGTTATTCCAATTTTAACAGATAACTCCCCAAACATTCAAATTTCACACAATTTGATCCAAAATGACAATTTTACCCCTCACTTATTTTTTTTTTATATATCTAATATACACACACACACACATATATACATATATCTACATATACATACATACATACATATATATATATACACACACACATATACATTATATATATACACACACATATGTATAAAATTATACATATATTTATATATCTACATATACATATACATATACATATACATATACATATACATATATATTAGGAAGGTTCTGAAGAGGACGTCCGCAACCCAGAAAAAGTGCGGACGTCCTCTTCAGAACCTTCCTAATATATATGTATATGTATATGTATATGTATATGTATATGTATATGTAGATATATAAATATATGTATAATTTTTATACATATGTGTGTGTATATATATAATGTATATGTGTGTGTGTATATATATATATGTATGTATGTATGTATATGTAGATATATGTATATATGTGTGTGTGTGTGTATATTAGATATATAAAAAAAAAATAAGTGAGGGGTAAAATTGTCATTTTGGATCAAATTGTGTGAAATTTGAATGTTTGGGGAGTTATCTGTTAAAATTGGAATAACAGCGTCTGAACTGTCGACGCACCAAAAGTTAAAGGGGGGACCAGTAATTTTCCTTAAAACTATATATCAAAAGCCATCTTTTCTATTGAAACTTCGATTCCCTCGGAAGTTATAACTACTAGAAAAATTGATCTTTCACCGTATTTCTGGTCTAATTGGTCTAATGGTTAAAACTATATATCAAAAGGAACTAAAATAGCGACAAAAGACTCCTCGACACCAACAATGATCAGCAATTCTTGAACTAATAACCCACATGATATACGTACCTTTAGCCTCTATAGCTCTAATTCCAGATTGAGTGATTTACCAATAAGGTAAACTGCTCCAGTTTAATACCCACGTGCATAGGCAATTGCATGAAAGACCATGCGGTCTCTTTATTTGTTCTCCGGAATGAATTAAACACTAAAGTTTTCGTTAATTACAAAATTGCCACCGCATCTTTAAATTTATCAGTATTTACAGAATTGCCATCCTTGTTATGCAATAAAAAATAAAAAAAAAATCTACATCATTTTTCATTACTGAGGCTCAAGCCGCTCAACCATTTATATCTAAACCAAGGCAATGTTTATACACAAATTATAATAGACACCTTCAACTTTGATAACAAAAAATTTTCAAGGTTGATTTGTACTACATCAGTATATTTTCTCCTTTGTTAAATTGTTGGTCTTTGCTACTGATCTTCATGATCTTGAATTTTTTGCCTGTCCATAATTTCTCCTTTTTGTTTGCACTTACATAGTTAATGTCTTTATTATATGGACCTTTCTCCTCGTAGGCATTGTGAAACTGCAAATGAAAACATTTGAACTCATTAGATGCAGTGAGTGAAGTACAAATATCGTCATTCAAAACACATAGAAAAATTGTTATCGAGCAAACTGGATGATTACTACTGAGTTCTAATAGATAATTGGATTGCTACTGAGGGTTAGTAGAATTGATTATGTTACTGAGGGTTAGTAGAATTTGGTAATTGCTACTGAGGGTTAGTAGAATTTGGTAATTGCTACTGGGGGTTAGTATATTGGGCAATTGCTACTAAGAATAAGTAGGAAATTGGATAATCTTACTCATTATTGGTTGAACATGGGTGACTACTACAGTACTACTAACTGTAAGTGATATATTGAGTAACTATTACTAACTGCAGTGATGCGTTTCCTACTGAGGGTTAGTAGGGAATTAAGTAATTGCAACCAAGGATCAATGGGGTATATGGTTAGTGTTACTGAGGACAGTATAGAACTGGGTAAGTGTTACTGAGGATCGGGACCAGTAGGGAATTGACTACGAGTCTAAGAAAATGGATGCTACTAAGGATCAGTAGGAATAAGGTAATTGCTACTGCAGGTCAGTAGGAATAGAATATTGCTACTGAGGATCAATAGGAATTTAGATAATGTGAAATTCTTAAGAACTTGACTGTCATAATATATGCAATGGTAAGAAGACGTGTAATGAGAAACAACCTTGGCCACATAATACAAATTAGAAAGTCTAGCAAGAATAATCCTTGAATTAACCAACTACTCTATGAAAACAGAGTTATACCTGTAAACCTAAACACGAACACCAGAGCATCAATTTATGAACGATTAAGTGAAATCAAATACATATCAGCGACAACACCGAGAACAAAATCGAAAACATATTTCAGTGACAAAAAGTGTAAAAATATTAAAGAAATGAACAATTCATTGTGAATTCGATAGAAGTAAAATTGGGATATTCAATATGCATACCTCAAATTGTCAGATTTAGGAACCAAACTTCACGTTTGAGTGAGAATTTCAAATTCGCCAGCCCAATTTATGTCGATCTAGATGAGGATCTCAATCTAGTCATGGATCTCGATCTAGATATGGATCTCTCTCTCTCTCTCTCTCTCTCTCTCTCTCATTGTCATTTGTCTGCGGCGTTTAAGCTTAGGTCTTGTTCGGTGCCCTCCCCTTTCTTTTAGTGGTGGCAGTGCCACCAAACAATGGCTGAAAGTCGGCGTCGGAACTTACAAAGACGGAGAGAAGAGAAAGAGGACACATGTATGAGACTGGGGGAATCTCCCACTATTTTCCTCTATTATGTGTCAAAATATAGATTCAAGGACATTTTCGTCAATAGAAAAAGAAGAATAGGTCCCGAGCTGGTTTTACTCGACCGCATGGGCTATCCAAGCTCACCCGCCTCACTGCAAGGAAATGCGCTTCTTGGGTTTGGCGCAAGGGAATAATTGGGCTGTATTTGTAGTTTTGGGTAATTTGCTATTCCAGATTCTACTGACCATGGTAAAAATTTCCAGGTCAGCGAGATGCATACTACCGATCTTACAATATTTAGATCATATTGTGACCAAAAGACTAAAATTGTAATTTCAGATGCTACCAACCTTACAGTATTGAGATTCTTTAATTTTTAGTGACCAAAAGAATATAATTGAATGCTTTTATTTTCTGATGAACAATTAAATCCTAATGAAAGCCATCAAAAAGTCTGCATTCACACCTTATGTGAAAAGCAAAACTAATTAACCTCTGCCTTGCACTTTAAATTTCTTCAATTGATCCTCACAAAGTATACAATCTAATACCCCCAATTCATAAATGCAAGGAACAACAGAAAACAATGGAAACAAAAAGCATGTACCATATACAACTGCCTTTTCTTCATCAGGCTTCCTATCTGCTAATTCAAAGAACTCATCAAGCGAGTGGGCCATCGTACGAGCCATAGAAGCAGCATTTCTATTTGGTTGCAGCAAATAGTGTTCGCTTGAAGTACCTTAATAGTAGACAGACCATGAATTGTTCTCCAAGGATTAGTTTTGTTCAACATTGCTTGAAAACAATGGACTTATCACGAGTTATCCTAGAGCAACTAGGAAATCATTAAATATTAAATTGAGTGCAACATGGATCTAGAAAATAATCTACTTAGATATCTAATGTGATAGTGTATTTAGCATTGGATTAGCAATCCATTATTTGGACTACAAGAAAGTCCTAAACTGTACGTGATGCATTAGGATTCTAAAGTACAGTACTTGATCCTTAAGGAAAACATTTATGGGAGGATTCCTAGGGCTTGTATTTGTATAAATAAGAGGGTAGGGTTTCTATTATCACCACCGTTTTACAAGCATTGAGTTCTGCCCATTCAGAAGCTACAGTTAGTGACTAGCAGAAGATTTCAGCCTCGTTTTGATCCTTGTTCTTGCAGCTGCATCAATGGCTTTAACCATGGACATCAATAGTATATTTTGATCTTCTAAAGATGTTGTAAACTTGTAATTGTGTTGTTTGAATGACATAAGTATGTGAGCTTGTTTTGTATTTGGTTTTAACAGCTTTTACTCAAAAGTGGACCCGGGTACGTTGAATGGTTTTTCTTCCTTTCTTGATCATGCTATTCAAGTTCTATCGGTGGCTGGAGTTAAACACTTAAACTCTTGGTTGTTATTATGTGGAGTAATTGGAAAGAACGAAACTTGGTAGTGCATGGGGGTCAACCAAGACCTGCAGCCATTATTTATGAGCAATGTTATTGTATTTGGAATAATTTGCTTGCGGTGCAAGTACCAGAGCAGGTTGGTACCACGTCTACTCACATTGTTCAAGCTAGTTGGTCTCCTCCATCTCAAGGTATGATGAAGCTAGCTTAATTGCATCTATCCTTGATAATGGAGCTTAGGTTGGTTTGCGTTGTGTTATTAGGGGAAGTGATGGTGAGTTGGTACATGCAGTGGGTGAACGGTTGCAAAGCCGTCTTAATTAAGCCTTGCGCTAATGAGTTGCAGGCAGTGATTTTGGAGCTTGAGATGATGGTGGAGCATGGTTGGAGGCCTGAGATGGTGGAAACTGATTGCTTGGAGGCTGTTAATTTGATAAATGGGGAGGAGGATTGCATGCCAGTGAAAGGAGTGTTAGTAGAAAAGGTTAGGCTCCTGATGGGGTCTGTGGAAATTCAAAGTGTTCATCATGTTTCTAGGGTGGCTAGTGGTGCTGCTCATGGTATTGCTCAGTTTGTAACCCAATTAAATGGCCGTCATAGTTGGTTAGGGGTTGAGCCCTCTTGGTTCATGAATGTCATCGGTGATGATAGACCCGTAACTCTTTCTAGTAGAAAAGAGAGTGGGGAATTTTTCACCACCGATTGTTCCCATGTTTTGTAATTGCTTTCTTATTTAAATAAAAATTTAGTTATTCTAAAAAAAAAAAAAAAAAAAAAAAAGGTTCTTCAAAAATTTCTTATAACGATCAATTTGACGTGGTAAGAATTTCAAGCATTTCTCTTTGTTTAAATGGCCGAAAAGTAAAGACCAACAAATGGCCCAAAAGAAATTAAGAAAGTCCAAGTCAAGGCAAAGGAGCAGGCCTCCTAAAGTTAGAAACTCACATGAGAGATTCTTGCGTACGTCAGTCGTACCACGTGGCGGTGCGGCTGACCAATCAGGACCCTAGCAGGGGGTGTTTTGGATATTTTACTTTTAAAAAATAAGGATAGTTTTGAAAAAAAAAGAAAAAAAAATTATGGCTTTTGATTGGTCAGCCGCACCGCCACGTGGTACAGCTGACCCTATGCAAGAATTTCTCAACCCACATATAGGAGCTTTAAAGACATGACAAGGACAATAGTAGTGATAAAAGCTAATAATAAACATTCTTTACCGTAGAACAAAACATATTTACTCAAGCAGCCTAAAACACTCTTTACTCTAAGGGCACGTTTACTTACTGGGAATGGGAGGGAATGATTACGGGGTAAAACTATTCTTACGTTTACTAATACATAAAGGAATCGGAATCATTCCGGGTAAAAGTATTCCTGCGTTTACTAACACATGAAGGAATCGGAATTGGTGTAGGTCCCACCTCCTTATAAGGAATCGATTCCTGAATACTCAGGAATTTAATTATGAATGGGGGATATGGGTTTAGAAATCAACTCATCCGGAATCAATACCGATTCCTTTATTCTCTCATTCCAGTTGTCTCCGATTCATGATTATTTTCCATTCCAAGTAAGTAAACGTGTCATAAGACAATACATCTTCCTACAATCGTATAATAAACATCATCCTAGAGCTCCGACGAATATTATGAACACGAAAGAAATCTCTAAAAATTTCAAATTTCGAGAATTTAACACTCCGACTCTTGATGAATTCCTTCGAATGAAATATTTCTTTCTAACCTCTATAGCTCCAGCAATCCAGCGAGTGAATGGTTAGCCATCATTTTCATCTTCATAACATTCTGTAAATTTTACCCAAACTTTACTCCATTGTTGCCGGCCCCCTTTGATTACCTTGCATGGACTATAATTAATTAGGATTATTTAATTGGTTACAGGTTCATTACTGAGATTGCCACTCAATTTCTCCAATTCTTTTAGATTTGCTCTAGTCAGGTTGTCAATCATGCTATTAAAACATGATTTTAATTGGAAAGCACAGCTCACATGGTTGCTGAACCTTACCATCACGGCATCACCAATAATTTTGTACTGATTTGCAACTTTTATGATAATCCTGTACATGATTTTAAGTTTTAACCAGCTACTAATACCTCCCAATTTGTACAATCCTAGACTGGTCCATATACTATTCCTAGATTGGTCTCTCTCACATCAATTGCTAGGCACTCTATATGCTAATGTCGTTCCGTTGCACATCAAGAAGGTAACAAGTAAAAGTCTTCTCGTATTTCCAAAAGTTTAGCTGACGCAGTCGGATTGATAACTAGGTTTACCAGCAATAAACCTAAGCAAAAGAATCTGGAGTCCACCAGAGATAAAAGAGAAAATCTCTATTATATTGATTAAAAGTTGAAAGATGCGTTCTGCAGCAGCTTGCGGCTGCATAAATAAGAGAAAAGTATCCTAGGGCGACTAACAACGAAACCCTAAGGCCCATGGATAAAAACGAAAACAATCCAAAAATAACTAAGAAAACCAAAAACGGGTAAAATAGAAAAATGCCGTTTTGAGGCCCTAAACGATCCCGAAAGCCCGAAAAATGCTACAGCTCATGGCAAAGCGATGAGTCTTGTTTCTGGCGCGATTCCCTTTCCGGAAAGGTAAGGTGCGTCCCAATCAGACACCGAACTGCCATTTCCTGTCTACTAGTCACTTTTCGTTTTCCTCCTTTAGCACGGTCTAACTGTTGTTCAAATTGAGCCGCCATCCTCTCTGCATCATTAGCCTACGAGCCCAACATACTAAACCCCAAACTTAGTTTATTCATTTCACAAATCGAGCACGAACGAGCTAAAATTGAGTCGATATCAGTACAAACACAGGTATATCGATGGAGCTGGTGTACAAACGCAGGTATATCGATGGAGCTGGTGTACACTTCTAATTCGCATCAAGCATGTAATGAGAGTCATATCCAACAACGAATGTTGGTTCAGTCAACTACACATTATGCATAATCATTGGACTTTGGCCTTGAAATATTAGCACAATACCTAATCTTTTAAGTTACAGTATGTCCAATTTCCAAAGTTGATCGAATTTGCAAGGTTCTTAGGTTGTGGTTGACGAATGCAAAGGAGCACTAATTAAAGAGCATTTCAGATCAAATCCCATTCCCATGTTATAAACAAAGTTATCACACTACCATTTACCACCACCAACCAGCAAGTCCCTACACAGACTTTCTCTTCGAACTAATGGGCGGTGAGTAGAGAGAAGAGATTCCAAAAGCAATCAAAACTCAAAAGCTAAGACTTCAATTTCCAATTTAAATCCGTGTGCTGTGATGACTCATTTTTTTTGTTCTTATTCAAATCACATGTCTTCCCATCTTCACCATCGCTTAATTATCCTTCTCGACAAATCGAAATATCCCAATCTTTGTATTCTTAGCAAGAACCACTTCCGTTTTTGTAATTTTGTACGAGATGGTAGAAGTAGGACCTCTCCCACATGACTATATAGCGCATTACTCCGGACATGGTTAGTATAGTTCTAAATATGACATATTCTAGATAGGGAAAAAGTCACAAAGAGTATCCCAACTTAAACTCATTTTATATTTTGGTACTTCATTTTTTAAATAAATCACTTTAGTACCTCTACTTATCATTTCTATATAACATTCATACACGCTGTTACTAACACCGTTAACTGATCAAGTGCTACATGGTTTTTTTCTATGGGTGTTTTCGTCCATTTACATTTTTCCCTGCCCCTGTCTATTAGTCAGCGATTCAAAGGTTGGGAATCATCAGTCGTTCTTGTGCTTTCTCTGTTATGGAGGTTGTTAATCTATTTGAATTCATGAATATTAGTAGTACACAATTGTAGTAGTAGTAGTGATTGTGACACTTCATTCCTTATAATAGCACCCTACGTACGTACTTGTAGTAGCATAATCAATAACAGAAATGACACATTTTGGAGGGAGTTTTAACTTTTGAAGGGAACTAGTTGATCTAGTGAAAGCTATGAGATTTTTAGAGGGAAAACATTAAAGGATGAAAACACCCATAGAAAAAGCAGCCATGTGACACTTGAGTTAACCGTGTTAGTAACGGCGTGTATGAATGTTATATAGAAATAATGAGTTGACGTACCAAAGTGATTTATTTAGAAGATGAGGTACCAAAGTGTAGAATGAGTTTAAGTTGGGGTACTCTTTGTGACTTTTTCCCTTCTAGATATACTATATAAATTCAACGGTTAAAAAAAAAATTCAGAATATATACGTTATTATTCTGAAATAGTGAGTATTTATTATTTAAGACCTCGATATTAATATTTGGTCATTACCCTTTTAGTCTTTCAATGAAACCATGATAAGATAGTCCTCTTTTTTTTTCTTTTTTCTTTTTTTCTTTTGATTACAAGGAAGGCTATAAGCCCGAAAAACAAACTAAGCAAGAACAAGCTAGTCTCGGTCTTAGAAGAACCTCTTTATCTTTTTGAAGTCTTCGCTTGATAGCATAGTCCTTTTTGAATGGTTCTTTTTCTAAGTTCTAACGTGTAATCTGGGTGGAATTTTTTGGTGCTTCTCCTAATGGGGGAACTGGAGAAAAGGACTAGTACCCACCAAGATCATATGAAGAATGGGCTTGTAATAATTATTGCATGAAATTAAGAATGATAGTTGTCTAGACTTGGCAGAGTGGATGAGAAATAGGAGACTATTTAGGAGCTGGTATATCAAACAATTTGTCTAGACTTTGATGTGGTCCTAAATTGCAGTTACCAGATCATCTGTATTTCCTTGTTTGATGAGTTACTCGCAGCAAGACAAACACAATAGGCATTTCCACTCCTTGGCTCCTTGCCTTGCCTGTTTTATCATATTAATTATGATCAAATGCTTGCACATACAGTATAGCTGTGTAATGTGCCTATGAATCTACCTACAAGCACATTTATGTCTATATATAGGCGAATCAAACTTGTGTTTATGTTCTTATCTAAATTCTAAATTTGTGTTAGGTAGTGTAGCAGAGAGGTTTAACCAAATAAAAAAATCACGCCTGCGTGAGTGCGTGCGAATAATAAAGCGAGCAATATTATGAGCTACATTAATACATTTTGTTGATGGTACCAAATCTTTGGAATGATAAGACACTCCACCAGAATTTTTATCACTCTATAATTACTCTCTCAACAAGACTCCATTGATTTTAAGGATGCTGCTTCCAAGTAATTAATCTGATTACTATAATTGGGGTAAAGTAACCATCGATTGCGAACTCTATGCCTGCCTCAAGGAAATGAGTTCCATAACTAAGACAGAGATGTCACAAGCCTAAGCCTATTAAATACATTATGTTGTGCAAAATAAGTTATTGTAAAGTAAAACAACGATATATATGTTGAGGGGGATTTTGTGAGGGTCTAAGGCGAGTAATCCCTAACCGGTACATGGATTAGAAATCTCATATATATTGTAACAGAGATTGGAGTGGATCTAGAGGCTGTCATCCTAATGGAAATGGGAAATCCACCATTTGGGGTTGTTAATCCCTAATTTACAATAGAGTAGGGTGGGTCTATGGTACGTATGTAATCTCCAAAGAGGGTAGCTAGGGATATTGAATCCCAATATCAATTTTTCAACTCCTTTACACCATACTCACATCTTTAGATCTGATAAAAATGAAATTTTTGATAGTTTTGTTGTTATTTCAATTATCACTTCTAATGTGAATGCAACCACAGATTAGTGCATCTTTTAAGAGAAAAGAAGATCAAAGTGCCCTCTCAAACATGTGCAGACAACTGCGTAGACTAATGTTCATGCTTTACATGAGTCAATTACATGTGAATTTCACATTTGTGTTTGATGGTTCATCATATGCAAACCGAATAATTGATTAGAGTCACAACTCTGACCTACATCTTATTGTCTAGGAAACTTCCAAACATGCCTATCAACTTCATGACAGCGTTGGTACGGTTCGTGGCGACAACCAAGTAATTAATGGTTTAGTTTTTGTTGCTTTGAGTTGTATTGGATTCACTAGAGTTTAAGCTTAATTTTGATGTTATGCGATTGATAATTGTTAGTTCGACTTTTGTCCAGCTTAGTTATGCTATATTGTTTTTCATTTTATGTAACAGTTAATGTAGCATAAAAACTAACATATTAGAAAATTTTATTAATTGATGTAGATGTGCTACGTCAACCTGTTATATAAAATGGGATGCATGTGGTATTCAAAAAAGTGATTCATCAATCATTATTTGTCGCGTAATTATTAGTGTTATATTGAAGTTTGTAATTTTGCTATTGAACTTTATCTAATTAAATTAATGAATTTGATTAAAAAAATGTACAATGTACTCAGTACCCACCAAGATTGGGTAATACTGATTGAAAAATGAGATAATATAATAGGATTTTGAATGCTAGCTGCCTGGCCGTTTTACATGAATTGGTAGCAGTTATAGGAGTACCATTTTAGTAATTGCTCCGACAATTCAGATAACATAAATTATGGAGTCGGGACCAAAGGGCAGCTAGACAAATTTTTTTCTTTTTTAATTTTCTTCCTCCAAAACACATAACAACTCATCAACAATGACAAGAGATGACTCAGAACCCTCTCCTTTTCATCTTTCATAATTTTCTTTTCTCCTTTTGTTTTAGTACAATATGCTAAATAGCACATCATCTTGACTTGATCACAGTTGTACTTAGAATATGTAGTACGAAATTTCTTATTCTCTAAAAATTTAGATCTATTTGATTTTAAGAATTTTTGTTGTCAAGCACAGTGAATTTAATTTGTAGATGTAATCATAATTTAAGATTTTTTTTTTTTTTTTTTTGAACAAGGGCCGGTGCGGCTGCCCTCAAGCCTTCATAAATGAAACCGGAGAATACAAGGGGGGGACATTAAGCCTAAACCCCAGATTACAATCTGCAACAAGAGTACATCCAGAAAAAAATTCATGAGACGACTCCACTAAATACATGTACTCCAATCCACACCAGCTAGCAAATAACGCGCTCCAGACGGTTCTATTTGCTTCCCAGCGGTGACATAACGGAAAGATTACTCGATCTGCAACTTTAATGCAGCAAAGCGTAATTTCCGTTCTACCAGCTTTCCCATCATGTTGCCACTGGAATCTACATCCAGTGGCATGAGGTCTCACCCTGCCACTAGGAGGCAACGACCATTTGACAAAGCAAGGAACTCGCCGCCTACCTAGAGCAGACAAGGCACTTAGAGTGCACCCACAGACACAAAGCCCGACTATCCCTACACAACAAATGTAGGGACTTATTGCTCGCAAATTGCGCAAAACAAACCACAAACTACAAACAACATAACAAACAACAAAGCAAACAAAAATAAAAAAACAACAACAGCAAAGTCCAAATGGTGAAGCCCAGCCCAACCACCGTCTCGCCCAAAGACCCAACGCAGAAGCCCACCCAACAAGCAGCCAAAGCCCACCGCCGGAACCAGACCGCCTCCAAGGAGCACAAAGCCGCCGCACAGCAATCCTGCACCGCCGCATCACCACGACACCGCTCAGCCCACCCAACCACGCCCGAAACCTGATCCAGCAACGAGACTCAACACCTCCCTGAGATCGAGATCTCAGCCACCTCCCAGTCCCCAGATGCCGCCGATACATCACAGATCGTCGCCGGCGAACCATGTTCCAGAGCCACTCCAGAAGCCACCGAGAAACCCTGATTCCCAGCCAGCGAGCCCACGCCCAAGATCCGGATAGGACAGATCGACATAGATCCTCCCACCCCCAGAACGAACCATCCTTCCCCCACCTTGGACCACGCTCCAGCACAAGAGACCTGCTGCACTCCCAACTCAACATCCTCTCCCGGACCGGAACGCAGCGGCAAGAGCGCCGGCGTTCGGCCGGGAGAGATCGCACTGCACTTTTCTGTGTTTTTTTTTGTCGCGCGTGAGGCGCGTTCAAAGAGCCTCTATATCGGATTTGACTATAGTAAATTGTTATTATCATAATTTAAGATTTTAATTCATAATTTAAAATCATAATTTAAGATTTTAAATATTAAGGGTTTGAATTATAATGTAAAAAGGTTTTATAACGGCTAATTCCTCCTTAGTGCGGTCACCATGACACATATATCCTCATTTTTCCACCACAACAAAGTGCTCTTTATTTTCAGCCTTTTCTCCTTTCAAATATCAGCAGGAAAATCCTAAGACACCGAAAACGAAAAGCGAGAAATTCCTTTTGTTTTGTGATAAATCATCACAAAATTTACAAAGTTATTATCTTAAACTATAATCTATTTAGTCAACCAGTAGAAATAAATAAATCCGGGCTCTCTTTCACTTTTTACAGCTCTGTTTCCTAAACCCGAACCGATCGTGCGCCAAATCGTACTCGACGTAAAAATTCTGCTGCTGGAAACTCCCCAAAATAATCGCGGGCCCACTACTCGCCACGCTGGGCCCCGCCACCCCGTCCGTGACGATGGTCAAGCACACAACGCCGCCGGTGGTGACCAGAGCGAAGTAATTGTTTAACGGCAATGCCATCTTCGCACCGCCCTTGAATTGGAAAACCAGCTCCGGGAAGTCCACCGTTTTCTCCTTGGAAATATCAAAGCACGGCTTCAACCCGGTCCGGTTCTCTATGTCCTTGGCCCGGGTGTACTTCACCATCTGCGCCGCGAACGCCTGCGCCACCGCCTCGAACACCGGCCTCTCCATGAACGTGAACGTCGACCCGGAGTCCACGATGGTCCCGCCATTGTCGTCGGCCCCCGGAACCAAGTACTTGTACGGTATCTTGACGTGTTTTTTCCCGACGACGACTTTGCGGAGAGCGAGGTAGTAGTACTCGCGGTAGGCGGAGTTGGAGGCGCCGGGGTTTTTCTGGAAAGGAGTGTAGCTGACGCCACCACTGTCGTCGGAGGTGGAGCCGCTGTAGAGAACGAGGTCGCTGCTGACGGGGGTGTCGTCGAATCTGCGGGAGACTAGGCAGTGGGAGAATTTGGAGAGGCCCATTTGGACGGGGAGGGATTCCGGGCCACGTCCAAAGCCGGCGATTCCGGCGGGTTGTCGGATCGAGAGGAAAGAGCAGCCGACGACGAAATCGGGGACGGTTTTATTGGGTAAATCGAGGGACTCGGAGAGCAAAACTCCGGCGGTGGCGCCGGAGCCGTACTGAATGAGGTACGTCGGGCAGGCCTGGGAGGAGTTTGGACATTTGGTATTGATTTCGGGGCCGAAAATCCAGGCGCATTTTGGGTTTTTGCAGCCGACGATTCGGGAAGTGGAGGAGCGCTTGGGGATGAAGGTGGGGATGTGGGTGGGGTCAATGTTGGGGAAGACGCAGTTGGAGCAGGTATAGCGGGAGGTGCAGGGGAACCAGACGAGGCTGCTGCCGGTGTCCATGACGAAGGTGGAGGTCTGCGGCGGTGTGCCGAAGCTGAGGGAAATGGAGTAGGCGCCGAAGCTGCGGGGGTAGAGAGGGACTTTGGTGGTGGAGGAGTTGGAGTGTTTGGGGCGTTTGAGGTGGTGGGCGCGGGAGAGTGAGGCGGAGGAGAGGAGGCTGAGGGTCTGGATTGGATCTGAGGAGGAGGAGTGTGTGGCGAGTAGGGTGAGAGGGAGTGTGAGTTTGGATGAGAATGCGAGGTGGGAAAGGGAGAAGAGGGAAATGAGAGAGAGGAGGAGGGGATTGGGAGTCGCCATGGAGTTTTGAATTGTGAGGGGTCTGGGTGAGGGGGGAAGAAGAAGAAGAAGAGGAGAAAAGATGGTGGTGGGTTTCAGTGTGTTGTTTGCTTTTGAGCAGCTTCTTTAATCTTACTGAAGAAGAAAGGGCCAAAGGAGGAACAGAATCAAGTTCGATTGGGGCAAAACATAGTCTGCCCTTTTTGTTGGACTAATTTACAGAGGGTGCCCACCATGGCACTATCCTCCTCCGGTTGAGCAGTGGGTTTACAGTCAGAGCCCTACATTACTGCTAAGCCCAACCATATTGACAACATTAAGTGTGTGTAGTGTCATTATGTTATGAGGCTTGGCAACTGGTAGATGCCTAGAATGGGAGAGGCGGCCTAAGTCATTGAACAATTGTATGAGAAAGATGATTTGATTTGAAATGTCTTGTTTTTGAACTACGATTAGAGGTCTTTGAACAATGAAATTAACAAGAGCATAGGGAATTAAGATCAGATTAGTTCATGTGAAGGGATAGGATAACAGAAACATCTTTTTAACACTCCTCGACTCAATAATATTAAGTGTCAAGTGTCATTAAAGATACAATGGAATCTAACAACTAATAAATGTGCAAATTAAAAGCTAGCCGATTTAGGTCATGAAACTTGACAATAAATATGCGAAAGATGATTTGAATTGAAATTTTGAAACTTGTGTTTGAAACTACGATTATAAATCTATATAAGCAAATGAAATACTATAGGTTTAACAATGAACTCAACAAGCACGAGGAATTAAGATTGGATTAGCTAATATGATCGAAAGAGTAGGACGAGTGAAAGATATTTTTAACACTCATTGTGATCTCAACTTGAAAATTTTTCCTCTTTTTACAAATTCCAAGTTTGGAAAAATTTCATTACTCCAAACTACAAAAATCTTCAAGCTATGTAAAAGATGTGGCAAAAAACACTAATAAAGTTAAAGTAAAGTAAGAATTTAACTTTAAAAACCAAATTGTCATTCAAACCATAACCAAACTATGCAACCCCATGCCTAAGCAATTCAACCACATATAATTTTGCTAAAGTTCTAGTAATTTGGCCCAGAAAGAATATAATAATTAATATTCAAAAGGTTACATTAATTAAGAACTTTAGTAAAGTTCTTGATAGGAAAGGGAAAAATGCAAAAGCACTCACTAGATATGCCATGCCTCCATCAAAAGTTTCTTTTAGGTAAAATGTATACTTTACACTACAATTATGATCAAATAATTAGACAAGGAATGCTAGCTAGCACTTGGGACAGCTTAGCAAGCAAGGAACCTACACAAAGGACATGTTGGGTGGGGCAATCCTCGTAATATTCTAAAACTCCGGGTCCAGTTTTGTCATCTTGAGAAAGTTACTTAAACGACGCCGAAAAGTCTCGCACAGTCGTGTTTTCCGTTCCGTTCCTTGATATAGCCGTTGCAAGATAGTTGTGACTAGTGAGTTACAACGGTGGCGTCGTAGAGGGGTCATAATCAGGTGCATGCAGGGCCATTGAGTGCTCTGGGTCTTTAGTGCTTGTCCATGTGAAAAAAAGTGAGGTGGATCTGTGATCCACACGATTAAGGTTACTGCAAATATGGTGGGATACTGGGATTGAGAGAAGCATCAATGATTTGATTCGGAAGAGACATCAGTCAATTAAGGCTCGAGACACGTGATTATGATGTGAGTCGTGGTGTCATCCTCACATCATGGCTAGTTTAAATTAATCAATTTAGTGAATAATTGATTAAGAAAATTATGTCCATTGTTGATCGGTTACTAGTAAGATGAACATCAGTATAGATTCTAACATTATTTTTCTTTTTACATTCATTCGGCTTAAGTTTAAATCTTAAGTTCTCGAATCAGTAGTAACCACACAATAATGACAAAAAATTATATATATATATATATATTGAAAATGTTGGATAGATGAATATTGATAATATTGTCTTTTTTTTTTTTTTAACTTCAACATTTGTTTTTTGAAACTGTGACGACATGCTTTATTAATATAACAACGGGTTACATTAAGTGGTGAGGAATTCCTCAAGCATTGGAGGGACATTTCCCCTCTAAGAAATAATCAAACATGTGCTTAAGGCACATTGAGCTAAGTTATGAGCAAGCTTATTTGCTTATCTATACACGAGTGAAAAAACAGCCTTGCAAGGAAGATAAATAATGAGAAATATCATCAACCAACCAACACCACCCACCCTCCCCACCCCCCGCAAAGCTCTGAAGTATCATCACTATCTTCTTGAATAGCCTGAACGTACAAGTTGCAAGCGCGCAGTCCGATTCGAACACAACTGGAGCTACATGGAAATGCTTCACCAACTGGCAAGCCAAACTACCTACAAAGCCTTCCACCAACAGCGGAAAGAGAACACAATCCAAGCATGCGGCAGCCCCTGCAACTACTCATCCCTAATGACAATGCCTACCCCTCCTCTATGAGTAGCCACATCAAATGCTCCATTCGAGTTAGCTTTGAGCCATCCTACCGGTGGCGGATACCAAGGCCTGGCCCTACGCCCAGTTTTAGGCAATTAATGAAGCAGGTCGAGCACTCTTGAAAGAGTTGGAGAAGATTTATGCTTGGAAGTATACTTGATTGAGAGGTTGAAACTTGTCAGACCATACCCTTTTGTTCCTCCTTCCAAACTAATCAAATTAAAACAAGTAAGAGGGAGAAGTTCTCAGAGAGGAAGAGATGAATGCCAATGCAGCAACCAGTCCAAAACAGACATCGAAGGCAATTGTTGCATCAATAGTTGCAGAGATGGAGTCATTCCTAACAGATCATCAGGCACGAATGAGCACTCCATCGTGACATCAGCTATGGTTTCATCCTCCTCATTACAAAAATAGTAGCCTCCAATTAAAGGAACTCGACGCCCTCAAAGCTGCAAAAGTGTGGGCAGTATAGAGTTACAAACCTTCCAAAGATGTACCTTGACCTTCCCAGGAACCAAGGCAGCCCATAGGACCTTCCGAACTGAAAGATAGAACATTTTAACAAATAAAGCTCCCACCCACAGGAATTTACTCCCACCTAGCGAAAATCGACCCACTCCAACGCAGTGAATCAGTCATGCGCTTTTTTACCTCCGCCCACCACCAATGTCCTTAAGCAAACGTTGCACCCATAGACCTGTGATTGCCCCATCGAGCTTGCTACTGCACCGTGATGGCCAAGACACCGCCTCTTAGACTCGAAGCCTGTACATACCTCCAATAATATGGAGTATTTACTACATCACCAAGCATAAGTAACACCCACTTTGAGACATCCACAAGACATGGCAAGGCCCAACCGAGACATGCATCGTATAGCCCTATGTTCAGGCTACGCGGCGGTATCCGGAAGTCGCAAATCCGCCACCGGGAAGCCACCTTCCCGCCCTTGCCAAGATGCCCTCACAACTAGGCTTTCTAGACTAGAATAGTGTGGTTTCTTGTCCCACATCGAAAACAATGTAAAGGAGAAGCATTCCTTCACTTATAAAAGGAATGCCTCCTCCCACAACTCAACACATTCATTCATTCCATTACATACTTTGTAATCTTGTTAGGCCGCAAGGCTCGACACACTAGTATAGCTTTCAAGTGGACGTAGTCTCCCGCTCATGCGGAGGCGAACCACTATACATCTCGTGTCAATCTCTCTCTCTCTCTCTCTCACTTAAGCTAACTAGGGACCCCCTCGGTCACTAACGTTAACAAAGCCCTTAGGGTTTCGCTCAATTAATTGATTACACGCATTTCTATGCATGTAATTGTATCTAAAATACTAGAAATAAGTTAATCCTCAAGTCAATTATTATGTAATTTATTTATTTATATTTATTGTGTAGGAAATTAGCAGAATTGCGGAAATGAGATAAAAAAAGCGCGAAATTGGAGTATTCCGACAAAATGACAAAATAGTAGAGCATCGATCAAGCACTAGTCGGCACGGTCAAGAAATGCGGAAGTAAATTGGGGAAAAGAAATAAATTGAAGAAAAGGAAAATTACAACATGTTCAAGTAAATCTAGAATATGTGTCTGGCCCAAACCCGATGTTACTTGCTCTAGTTGAAATATGGTTTATATTAGAGATATTCTCGGAGAATCTTAGGAGATATCCAATCAATGTACGATTATGTTTCCATGTACAACTCTATCTATATGCTTTTAATCCTCTATATAAAGAGGTCCATATTATCAATGAAAACACAACTCAATTCTCTCCCAATTCAGTTTTCCTTAAACAAGTTATCAGCACGACATCCTAACCCTGAAACAAATAGCCAAACTCTAAATCCGAATACAAAACCTTAAAACCCTTTCGGCCCCCGCCACACATATTAAAGCCCTCCTTCCCAGGAGTCCAGAACCGGCGGCGCCACCCCAAGAACAGGCCGGAAACCTACCGAACCAGCCACCGGAAGCTCCAAACCACCCGCAGCAAATATGCCACCGGTTCACCACCTTCCGGACTTCCAATTGCTACTAAATTTTTCCACAAGTAGCATCTCAAACCAAGAAATCCAGAACCGGAAGAAAAACCATGAAAACCGGCCTAAAACTCACTGAACCGGCCGACTGAATCGTCCGGCAGAAAATCGGCAGAAAGAAGAAGAAAAAAAAAAAAAGGAGGAGGAGGAGGCAGCCCAAGCCGCCCACTGACGCAGACCCACTGCCCGCAGGCCCACCAGGCGACACGTCAGCAGCCACGTCAGCAAGTCAGTCAACCAAGGTTAACGACGGTCAACCCTCTGGTCAACGACTTTCGGCAACTATTCCGGCCAAATTTTCCAGCGACCTATTTCAAGGTATTTTGTACTAAAAGTTCCCGTTTTTTTAGTTTTTTATTCAATTTCTCTTCTTTTTCTCGGGGACTTGCAAACTCCCTTCTTCTACCCCCATTTCTTCATCATATGGGAGACCTAATTAAGCCGACCTGTGGGGGTTCGTGCTCACTCCAAGCTTGGAGCTTGTTGAGATCTCCAAACTTAGAGTTTGTAGAGAATTTATGATCGACCACTTACGTCATTGTTTCGATCTAATCCAATACCTCTTAGAATTGAATTTCTTGGAAGCAATTACGCTCAGAAATTCCTTTCTTGTTCTCTTTCAGGATGAGTAACCTGAACAAATTGGACTTTGCTCCATTGGGAACAACTGGCTCTGAATATCACAGGTGGGTTCGTGATATCCACCAGCATCTCAAGGCCGATGGAATCCTGGATACGATTATCGAGCCTAGCCAGGACGTGCTAACTGTTGAGCAAGCTCAAGCTTTGGAAGCAAATAGAGCAGCCTTAAAGGCAAATAAGGCGAAAGCCATCATCCTAATGACTCGTCATATGGATGATTAGCTCCAGTACAAGTGTATGAATGAAGAAGACCCCAGAAGGCTGTGGGTCTCACTCAAAGAAAGATTTGGCAACGTCCGTGACTCCCTACTTCCTGACCTAGAAGTGAGATGGCATAGCCTCCGCTTATGTGATTTCAAGTCAGTTCTTGACTACAACTCGGAAGCACTTCGCATTAAATCCTTAATGGAATTCTGTGGTAAAGAGATCACAGATGCGATGTTGATTGAGAAGACTCTCTCTACCTTCCCCGTCTCTGCATTGATGGTTGCTAAGAACTATCGAATCGATGTTACTGCAGGACGGATCACAAGGTTTCATGAGCTCATTGGAGCTATGAATGTCGCTGAAAAGCATGACAACATCCTTATGAAGAACTATAATTCGAGATCCGTGGAAACATAGCATATTCCGGAATCCAATTATAGTCGCGCCCCTAAGAGAGGGAGCCAAGAGCGAAACCCTAATCTTAGGGATATTTCTGGACGTTCTGGTCCATATAATCGCTCTACTTGGGAAGGTAACCGCCAAAATAGGCGAACACGGAACCGAAGAGGTAAACGTGGAAAGAGAGAGGGAGGCAACGCCTCTGGCCATGTTGGTGGTGTAACACCCCAAACCTCACCTCACCAGCTTGGGCACGTCACAGTGCCGCGGGCTCTAAAACATAAATTGAATGCTCGATTAACATTCTAGAGAACTGCTAGGCATTTTGTTCGAAAACTTTTTGTAAAAACACAGCGGAAGCTACAGATACTTTTGAGGTGAAAACTTGAGTTGCTAAAATCTATTTAGTTCGTCCATAACTTGGATAAAGGCTAACACCGGGTACGAATCCGGACAAAAAAACATTCAACTAAATTTAACACGAGACTAGATATCAACAAGTTCCAAAACACGAAGATCGCGAAGTAGAATTTAGAATAGAATCCAAACAAGGATTTACCGAACTTGTTCCGCACACCCAGCTTCGTCCGCCACTGTCCCGTCACCAGTGCACAGTACCTGCATCCATACTGTTGTAGGGGTGAGTTTTCGTCCTCGCTGCTCAACAGAAACTCTACCTCGACTAGGTTTGAAAATCGATAGATAAATTATTGAGGCCTCAGTATGAAAACATGCTTAAACCAGGTATTTAAAGGAACGACAAACTTAAAATATTTTTCATCATAAAACCTGATGCATGATTAGAAAACTACGTGTGCTTTACCTGATGGTCTGGTTTCGTAGAACCAACATCTGACCTTACCAGTCACAGAGCGCCAAACTTAACACACTAGCTACACACATGGAACAAGGTCGTCATTGTGATTGCGCACCGTCCGATCGGTGTAGCTAACCCTCCGGAGGTTTAGGGGTGGCTAATCCCCAAGGAAGTCATCGACCACCTTTCCGCTCTCACACACCGCCATCAACAATCTTATACGCACGTTAGCTTAAAATTTTTTTAAATTTGAACTAACAGTGTACTTTCATCATGCATCACGTATATAATCAAATATGGAAAATCACTAGCCAGTAGAGAGTCCCGAGTCCCCTACCTGGATTTCGAAGCTTTACCATTTCACGTTGTTCGGAGATCACGAATCTTCCGTTCCTCGGGTAGCTGGAGTCCTAAGTTCCGACATTTCGATAGTTAATAACTTTTGAACAGTTATACAAAATCTCAACGATTATTATATAGTCCAAACCAACTTTTCCTGGTTTGACCAGGAGTTGACCCTTTTGACCACTGTTTGACCGACCTTCTTAGTTTGACCAACATTGACCAGTTTGACCACGTTTGACCAACCGAGGTAGGTTCGATAATTACCTTAATTATCAAACATTCACTTGAAGTTACGTTATCGACCAAACATATATTGAGTCCACCCGATTTACTAAGGCCACCCAATACATGTATACACATTAATTTCTTTTCTTTACTTATTATTACTTCAACACTCCACTTTAATTCTATCTCAAATTTGGTTGGATAGCTTCTGATATAATTACTATGCACACCCAAGCTTCACAACTTGACCACTTTTCGATTATTCCACAACCAATACACAATTTCTTTACAACAGCCACAATTTCAAACATGCAACACAATACCCATTCAACCATGCAATCACAATCAAGTCAAGGTATATCCCAGCTTGCTAACTACAACAACTTAACAAGCTAAACACACATCCCAAACAAACCCGAGCTCCACCAGAACTCCACAGTTCATTGCACACACAACCAATTGATTACAAAGTTCCAATACCAGCAACAGATGCAACCAATTTCAGTCCACAATCTCACTTCACAAATCTGAATACAACTTAAAACAAGACAACATAACCCATTCAAAAACAGTTCCCAATTTCACTATATCAAACCAAGCTCGGTTCCATCACACCTGATCACTAACACAGGAGCGAAACGTGATTCTGGTTCAAGATTATACCTTCGAAAATCGACTGATACTGAGCTCAACACCCTGCCGAGAATGGAAAGGGGATGAACCGAGGATTCCTCGTGCTACAGCCTAGAAGGCTTCACAATACCTCGCCTAGACCTGCAATCGAACAAGAAACGAAGCCCAGAAGGTCGGAGAAGTCGCAGGCAGCAAGGAACCGCGACGGAGGCAGAAACAACCCAGAAACCAAAATGTCAAAACTCGATCTAATTGGAAAACTAATCATACTGGGGTGTAGAGCATGACGGGGAGGTGAGGTTTCATACCACAGGTGGCCCAAACGGTGGCCGGAATCGCCGGAAATTGTAGAGCTCGCCGGAGAAGTCTCAGAGCTTCTAGTCGTCGAGTCTCCTTCTCCGTTCAGTGCATGGACGATCAGAGGCTACTGGGAGGTAGGTGACAGCGAGATGCAGAAGATGCCGGTGGTCCGCCGCTGTGCCGTGGCCGAAAGGAGTGGCGCCGGTCGGGTCGTGCTTCGGGTCTGTAGATACCTACTAGCAAGCTAGTTTGCTATCTCACCAAGCATAAGTAACATCCTCTTTGGGACACCCACAAGCCATGGTGAGGCCCAACCGCTACTTGCATCTTGTAGCCCTATGTTCAAGCTACGCTACGGTATCCGGAAGTCGCAAATCCGTCGCCGGGAAGCCACCTTTCCGGCCTTGCCAAGTTGCATCCACAATATGCATTTCTATACTAGAATAGTTGTTTGCTTGTCCCACATCGAAAACCATGTAAAGGAGAAGCATTCCTTCACCTATAAAAGGAATGCCTGCTCCCACTTAAACATCCATCCCATTACATCTTTTGTAATCCCCTTGGGCCGCAAGGCTCAACACACTAGTATAAGCTTTCAAGTGGATGTAGTCTCCCGCTAAGGCGGAGACGAACCACTATACATCTCGTGTCAATCTCTCTCTCTCTCTCTAAAGCTAACTAGAGATCCCACGGATCACTAACGTTAACAGGGTCTGAGAGCACCGAGCTCTCGGTCTCTTTCTCTCTCTCTCTCTCAAGCTTACTTTCTCCCTCTCTCTTTGATCTGATCAACAACTATAAATAAATTGGTCCATTTAACAATGGACGGCCCAGATCTAGTGGTGAGTGGATCAATGGCTCACATCGCTCCACCAAATTCCCATTTTCTTGAATTTAATTTCTTAAATCCCACAACTTCGTAAAATCGCCGTAAATAGCTCGGGTACTTGGAAAATTCCCCGAAAATTTCCACGAACTCGTCGTGTCGTGTACTTTATTATCCAACACTTAAATTGAAGATTTCACTTTATGAAAATTTCTGAAAATATTCTCAAGCACTTTGACAATTGTCGAGATCACGAAATAATTTCTCGTATGATCATCAATAAGTTCAATACATTTTCCCGGGGCTCACAGTTCCACCCCCAACACTAAGAGCCATCTAAATGACGCTTTCAAAGCGCCTCAATCAATGGAGTCTGAGCAAAGAGATGTATGTTCTCGATGTGGAGTATCTGGTCATTGGGCACACATTTGTAGAGCTCGTGAAGAAATTGTCACCACCTACAAAGCATATTGTGAAGCAAGAGAAGCTCACGATGTGGAACAAGAAGATCAAGAAGATGATCTAGAGTGAAGGGTTAAAGACTGCAAATCTGGCTGGGATCAATAGATCGCCAATTCTGTTTAAGTCTTTATTTTTCCAAGATATGTAATAGACAATTGCCATATATTTTTGTAGTAAATGCCAATGGTTTAGTCTTTCTTCAAAGTAGGCTCACCCAAAGTAAGTGTGATGTCTAGGAAGGTTCTGAGATTAGTGGTACTTAAGCGAGCCTTGCTCCACCGACATCTCTCTACTCACCTGGTCACATTTATTTTGGAATTACCGAAAGAAGTTAGACGACTACCATTGTTTTGCATTAGCTAGCATTTTGGATTAGATTTTCTTTGGTCAAAGAGACAATGATGTAACTCCGTTGGCTTATGAATAAAATTTCGAGTTCTTTTCATTATGACTCCATTTTGATTCTGAGCATATGAATTTGTGACTACGATGACTGGGCCATCAGTATTAATTCAAGGACATGGAATAGCCCAAGTTCCCCTTGCCAAAAGGCACCTTGATTACTGTCGCAAAAACTCTCTACGCTCCTAGGGCCAATCGCACCTATGAATAGCCAATTGATTCCATGCGAAAACGCATGTAGAGAACGGAAATGAGTTCCTTTGCAATACCTCTAAAGATTGCGAACAAAGGCGCATCTGAGAGAAGTTTATGTGTCTCTCTAGTGGACTCTATATCACTATTCAAGCTATAAAATCCAATAAAGTTATGAGAGAAGATCTCTTGGATTTAGACACATATTGGCTTTGTCACAACTGGATAGATTATCCTAGTCATGATATGATGATCCGTCTACTAAAGACTTCACATGGACATCATTTCTTTCGAGCGAAACGAAGCATGAATGAAAAGTTGATTTCTGGACTAAGTGTGACCGATGCAGCTGCCTAGGGCACTGCCTCCGTCCACCACCAACCTAGGGCTGGCGCAGTCCTTATCCATGATGCCATGGATGGCGTCCATCATAGTGATGGCGCCCTAGGTGATGCTGCAATCACCAACTTGCTTCAAATAGCGTTTCAGACGCTCAGGTCCAACCAAAATTCTCATTAGTTGCTTCTAAAGCCTCTCGCTCGTTTTACAAATCCCGTTCCTTAGGGAAATTAGGATTGAGACCGTCCTATGCAAATGATATGAAAATACTCATTATGTTCTTACATAGAATTAATCCATGGGGATTCTATGGACTCATTCAACCAACTTGCGGACGTTTAAATATCTCATGATATTGGTTGATACGCAAACACGCTGGTCACGTGTTGTGCCATTGTCCACTTGTAAATGCTGCTTATGCTACACTTCTAGCACATATCATATGATAACGGGCTCACTCCCCGGATCATCCTCTTCCATCAATTGGACTTGACAATGCTAAAGAGTTTACATCGAAGACTTTTGATGGTTATTACATTGTGACTAATATTGGACATTATATTCCCATAAACACACCCAATTGGTCTCGCGGAAACGACTACGATGGTAGTCCGGACATTGGTAATGCGCACTAATTTCCTTATATCCTCTTGGGGTGATGCAATATTGCATGCAGCTATGCTAATTCGTCTACGACCCACTGCCACTCAACCTACCTCTGCATTACAGCTAGTGACTGGGTACAAGTATCGTACTTACGCATATTTGAGTGTGCCTTTATGTGCTAATTGCGCTACCACAACGCTCTATAATGGGTCCTTACAGACGAATGGGCAACTCAGTTGGATTTGAGACTCCAACTCGTCCGCCACTTCATGCCCTTGCTAGGCGATCTCCTTACCGCTAGATTTGCGGATGTCACTTTGATGAGACAGTCTTCCCTTCGTTAGGGGGAGATAAGAACACAGATGTTCAGCAGGAACGACAGGAATTGTCGTGGTCTATCCCCACTATGTCTCATCCCGATCCCTACTAAAGTGACGAGATCACACAAATATGCTGCAAACATGCCTGCAAGGAAGGACGTCCCCACGAGAGGACGTAGCGCCACCCTACACAGAGGTAGGCATGGCGCCAATGCCAAAGAGAGTGGCACTCTGGCGTTATAGGCCATGGCCCCAGCTAGGATGCGTGGGAGGCCCGTGAGTTCGAAGTATACTTTGGCACATTCTAATCCTTTGATCATCGACACTCAAAATCTGTCTCATGAGTATCTTCCATGTTATGGTTATCGTTGGGGGATGCCTCAACGTCAAAACCTATTCCTGAGAATATAGAGCTCTATGAACTTACACTAGTGTACATGAGACGTGGGATAGAAACTCCATCATAATTGATGATGTAGTTGTGCATTTCGTTGCGCATGAGTTTGTTGAGTCAGATGATATAGAACCACGCTCCGTTGATGAATGAATGCCAACGTAGAGAGATTTGGCCTAAATGGAAAGATGCGATCCAGGTTAAGTTGGATTCTCTAACGAAGAGGAAGGTTTTTGAGCCAGTGATGCCAACACCTCCTAAAATAAAACCTATTGACTAATGTGTCTTCGTTAGAAAGCGTGATGAGAAAAAGTGATGGCAATCTCGCCTTATGGCGCAAGGCTTCTCACAAAACGCCCTGGAATCGACTACGATGAGACATATTCTCTCGTAATGGATGTCATTGCACTCCACTACTTTGTCAGTTTGGTAATTTCCGAATAACTGAACATGCAGCTTACAAATGTGATCACTACGTATCTATATGGGGATCTAGATATGGAATATACATGAAGGTTCATGGTGAACTTCATCTACCCAAGTCAAGTGGCTCTAGACCACGGAGCGCGTTTACAATAAGATTGAAACACTCACTAAAGTGACTACTTGATTGGGAAGGGATATGCCCACGAGTTTCTATAACAAGTTTAGGATTCTATCGCGGTTCATGTTGGACATGATCTTCATTGGAAGTCCTTACAGAGTTAAGAGAAACCGCTGAACATTTGAAATCCGAGTTTGAGATGAAGGATTTTGGGAGAACACGATTATGTCTCGGTTTGGAACTTGAGCATCGTGTCGATAGATGCTTAGGCATTTTGACAAGGTCAAGCCTTCAAGCACCCCCATGATCGTCCGTAGTCTTAATCGTGAAAAGGATCCTCTTCGTCCAAAGGATGATGACGAAGATGTGCTAGAGGTAGAAGTGTCTTACTTAAGTACAATAGGCGCATTACTGTACTTAGCCCAATGCATAAGACCGGACATCTCATTTGCAGTAAGCTTGTTAGCTAAGATATAGATATGCGCCAACGCAACGCCATTAGGATTGGTGTAAAAGATATTTTTCCATACTTGAGATGTACGATTGATATGGGCTTGTTCTATCCCTACAGAAAGATGATGGATTCGGACCCATCACACACCAGGAACGCCGCCAACACTGGCCTGCGTCCTCTATCCCCATCCCAAAACAACATGTGTTTTGAAAGGTTTTGCTGATATTGGGTATCTCTCTTACCCACACAAAGGTCGTTCCCAAACTGGTTAAGTGTTCACCTTGGGTAAAGACCATGATATCTTGGAGGTCTACAGAACAGACCCTAGTCGCTATATCTTCGAACAATGCAGAGATTATTGCTCTTCACGAAGTGATTCGTGAATGTATATGGATTGGATCCATAGTTACGCATGTTCGAACAATTGTGGTTTAAAGTCTACCACAGATGAGCCTACGAGCATATAGGATAATGCTGCTTGTTTTGAACAAATGAAGCAAGGCTACATCAAAATCGACATCACCAAGCATAATCAGGAACAACAGACTCTCCTCAAGATCAAAGTGAACTAGGTTTGATCTGAGGACAGTATGGCAGACTTGCTCACTAAGTCATTGCCTAAATTCCACTTTCGGGAAACATGTTAGTAGCATCGTTTACCGAAGTTATCCGAACTCTCGTGACCGTTGTCATCAGGGGGAGATGCAGACATTAGGGAGAGATGTCTACATGTATGGTCTCGAAACGTGAAGGGTGTGTTGTTACTCGGCAAGGTTTTTAATGAGGCAACGAGAGGAGCACCACGTTTGGGCAACACAAGGGGGATTGTTCAAGTAAATCCATAATATGTGTCTGGCCCAAACCCGAGGTTACTTGCTCTAGTTGAAATATGGTTTATATTAGAGATATTCTCGGAGAATCTTAGGAGATATCCAATCAATGTACGATTTATGTTTCCATGTACAACTCTATCTCTATGCTTGTAATCCTCTATATAAACAAGCCCCTATTATCAATGAAAACACAACTCAATTCTCTCCCAATTCAGTTTTCCTTAAACACAACCTTAATTAACCATTAGTTTTAATTAACCAATGGTTAATTAAGGCCAATGATGTTAGGGTTTGCGCATTATAAAGAAGTTTTGAGTGATGGGCAGTCCGGTGGATTGGGGGTGTTATGGACGGATGATATAGTGTTGCAGGTGCGCACTTTCTCAGCGCATCATATTGACATAGAAGTTAGTATTGGCCCTGGTGAACCTTGTTGGAGACTCACACGTTTTTATGGTTATGCTTGTACCAGTGAACGTGACTTATCTTGGCAACTAATCAGAGACTTATGTGATCTTGATTCCCTTCTTTGGGTCATCATCGGGGACTTCAATGAG
Source organism: Rosa rugosa (assembly GCF_958449725.1). Taxonomy (NCBI): domain Eukaryota; kingdom Viridiplantae; phylum Streptophyta; class Magnoliopsida; order Rosales; family Rosaceae; genus Rosa; species Rosa rugosa. The sequence continues at coordinate 18,221,042 of NC_084826.1, read as the reverse complement.
ATATTGAACAATGGTGAGAAACTTGGTGTACATACATGTACATTTACAAGCATAATTAGCTATAATGAGCTACGCTCATGGTACCGCCAGAGGTACCGATTCCCGCCAAAGGAATAGCCTACGGATACACAGCCAGGCGAGCTACAACCTGAGCCTCGGATCACCCCCAGATCACCGCCGACGCGCCGTGCCAAGATAGCATCAGAAGCTCCTGACGCTGGGAACTGAAGCACATCAGTCCCACATCGAAAACAAGGAGAAGACCAGCCTCCTTCTCACCTATAAAAGGTTCTCTCCTCTCTCCTCATTAATTACGCATTTACTACTCATTTATTGTTATGCTGTCTATATGCATTGACTGACTTAGGCATCGGAGAAGTGCAGACCGCCCAACGCGGTCTCCCTCTGACGCCCTGTCTTTCGTTTGACAGCTAGCGAAGATCACCAAGTCCACAGAGTAGCTGTCCGCCCATCGGACCCGCGTTAAACGAAGGTTTGGCTACCGCCGAACTTTGAGCATTAACATTGGCGCCGTCTGTGGGAATCCTTGAACAAAAAGTCATCCCACCACAATTACCATGACTAACGGTAGCGGGGGAAACGCTGAAGAGCAGGCGGACCAGTCAGCCATTCCCCAACCCTCCAACCCAGCCGTAGGCGTTAACCGCGCACTATTCAACACCCCAGCCAACCCCGGTGGTGAGGCGAATCCAAGCAGCAGCCGCCCAACGGGCCAGGGATCTCACCGCTCTATATGAGCTGGCACTGGTGGACCTTCACAAGGCAAACAGAGAGTGTGAAGAGGAGCGCAGAGAGAAGGCCGAGGCCCAAAAACAAGTGGCTACGCGGATGTCTCGTTTTGATGAACTAAAGAGGACACTGGAAGCCACCGCCAATCCAGCACAGAGCGAGCAATCACGCAGCACCAGGCGTAGTCGGCCCAACACTGGCACATTGGTACCGGGACCAATAATACAGATGCAGGTACCGTTGGACCCACCTGAACTATTGGGGATGGGACCACCGCCCATCCCCCAACTAATGTTGGAGCAGGAGGCGGAATCACTGTCTCACACCAACCGCTCGGAAACTAGGGCGAGGACTGAAGGCAACCTGCCTGCGCCAAGGCCCCAGACAGGTCCAGCGGAATATCCAGGCAGGTTCCGCCGGCAATGCAACAGCCCAAATACTGGAAAGGATGCAACAATTGGAGCAGAGATTAATCCGGGCGGAGTCGGGCACCCCAGCGCCAACTCAAAATCCGCTTTTCGCGTCCAGACCAGGGCCCTTCACCGCTGCGATTCTGCAGGCTATCAGACCAGCATATGCAAAACCCCAAAGATGTCACACTACAGCGGCATGTCTGACCCCTTCGTCCATATGGACACCTTCAAGAAAGTCACCAACAACAATGGATTTGACGACGCCACCCTGTGCCACTTGTTCAGCGAAACGTTGGATGGTGAGGCAATGAACTGGTTCTTCGAGTGTCTGCCGGGATCCATTGACTCATTCCATGCACTATCACACGCCTTCCTCTCTCGGTTCATCTTATTGTCCGCCGGACATCACAACACAAGTCAGCTGTTCAGCGTCAAGCAAGGGGCAGACGAATCACTGAAGGCATTCGTCATAAGATGGCGGGCGGCAGCATCTCAGTGCCGCGATCTAGACAAAACAATGGCATCGGCGGCCTTCAAGCAAGGACTCCTCAAGGGGCCATTCCTCTATCACCTCAACTACAAGCATCCAAATGTGGCTTATGACCACGTCATGAGTGAGGCGGTCATTCATGCCCAAGCGGAATTTATCACATATGGAGAAACCCTACCGCCACCAGCAATACCAACAAAGTCAACACAACCATCCTCCCGTCATCAGGAGACCGCTAACAAGACCCCTGCTGCGCCGCCAACTGACAAGAAAAGGGAGTGGCAACAGGGCCACCACCAGAACAAGCGGCAGAAGGACCAACACTACAACAAGGGCAACCGCCCATCGCATAGGGATAACCGCAACAAACAAACGGAATCTTCCCAGTGGTATGCAGTGTTTACAGTCCTCACAGCCTCATATGAGGAAATATACAATCAGTGCAAGGATCAGATCCCACCGCCACCCCCAGCAAGGTACCCAAAAACGGGAAAACCAAGAAACACCGGCAGGTGGTGTAAATACCACGAGGACAGCGGTCACAATACCAACAGCTACAACGCTTTAAAAACGGCCATTGAGACCTTGTACTACCGTGACGGCAAGATGGAACAGTTCAAGGTGCGCCAACCGCCACCTGTGATCTCCAACATTGAGACCTTGGGCCGCATCAACACCATCGACGGCGGTGCTCCAATCACTAACATGTCTCACAGGGCAAGGAAGCGCTATGCACGCGCTAATCACCCAAAAGAAGTCTGCAACATCAGCTACGAGAGATCCGCCAAACTTCCAAAGTCAGGTTGGGAACCTATTACCTTCTCAGAGGAGGAGGAACGCGGAGTGCATCTACCCCATGACGACCCATTCTTGGTCGACGCCATTCTTGGCAGATTTTCAGTGGGAAGAATCCTGGTGGATAGCGGGTCCGCTATCAACGTCATGTTCAGCGGTAGCTACAACCACCTCAAGCGGAACAGGAAATTACTCCAGGATCACGAGCCACTGCTCAGCTTCTCCGGCGACGTCACGCAACCGCTGGGTTCCGACTACATGCGGTTGACTATTGGCACTAGTCCTTGTATGGCGGAGATACATACAGAGTTAATTGTCGTCGATTGTTTCAGCTCGTATACATGCTCAAATGCATCATCGCCGGATACATGCTTCTCATGAAGTTCCCCACACCCAACGGCACGGGCTGTGTGAGGGGAAGTCAGCAGTTGGCACGAGAATGCTATTCAACGACTATAGCTCGGTCAACGCCCCGCCATGAAATCCTGACAGTGAGAAACCAGGCACCGCCACCAAATATCTTCGAGGACCCTAGGGATAAAGAGAATAAGTATGTAAAGAAGGAGCCAGTCAACCCAGAAACGTAGTTGAAGGTTGTCTGCATCTTGGACGAGCACCCTGAGCGGACAGTCCGCATAGGCGCCCAATTGGACCCAGAGGTAGCGGCGGAACTCACTCAATTCCTACGTGACAACGCTGCCGTCTTTGCATGGTCATACGCAGACATGCCAGGTATCTCCCCTAAAATCATTACGCACAAATTGACCATCAAACCATCCTTCTATCCCATCAAACAGAAGCGGAGGGCCTTTGATGAGGAAAACTACCGGACAATAGGAGAGGAGGTTGCCAAGTGAAATTTTAATTAAAACTCGCAAGCGCACGAATCGTCGTTAGTATAGTGTGCAAGTACGAGGTCGTTCCAACTGAGGATTGATAATCAATTTAAACCCTAACTCAATTAATCCAAACACAAAATCACATAAACAATCATGCAAAAGAAGATATTGATTTTTGGGTTTTCGACTAAACAAATAATGTGAAAATTAAAGAAAGAAAGAAAGAAACAAATAATGATAAAACCTAGGGTTTCGGAATCAACCATTAATTAACAATCCTATTTATGTTTCAATGCAATTAACAGATTCTTTTGTTTCTCTAGATGATAATTCCCGTATCTAAGTCCTTCTCAGTTACTCTAGACCATAGTTTTCCTTAAGTGTATGATGCTCTCCCTCTCGGGTAAAGATCTTATATCCTAACTATGCAGTTCATCCTTCTCAGGTATAAATTTAACATGCAAGACTCATTACGCTTTAGAAAACAAGGGAATCAAACAAACCATTAGTCTTTCTCAAGTAATAATGTAATTTACCACACTTAATCACAAGAAGCTAATCAAATTATATTGCATCTCTGCTTCAAATTTGTCTTCCAATTACTATATGCAAAGCCCTAAGGTGATCAATCAAAGAACTTAAACATAAAGTATCAATTCAAATAGTGATTAAGCATTCATCATAAAGAAACTATAAATCCATCAATATAATATCAAAGTACATAAACAATCATGATAGGGCATCATCCTAACCCTAAAAAAAGTTTAACAAAAGATAACTAAGTAAAACATAGGAAAAAAAACATAAAAAGAATGGAAGGGAAAAGAAAGGGAAGATGGATGAGTCGTCTCCGCTCCTTAGGCGTCTACATTGTGCTCCCGAGACTCTTTTCACATGTAAATTCGTGCTCCCTTATATAGGGAAGATTTCTGCTCATCTTTGATTTCATGTTTCCTTGTAAAACTTGGATTTAGATTCCTTTCTTCATTTGGAATGGGAAAAGCTTGAAATATCTCTTGTAGAAGTAGGAATAAGTTCCTCATTGAATCTTCATCTGAATTAACTTCCTTAAAACATTAGGATTGATGATCTTGTGCCACAGAACTTGAGTTCTCCATGAATGGTTGTAAATTCCCGAGCAGATTTCCTGTCCGACCTATCTTCACTCAAATAATCATAACTTTCCCCAGAAATATCGAAATCAAGATCCGTAAAATTCTACAGAAAGTTGACATCCGTAGCTTTGCATGCATATAAGGCTCATTGTCTGATTAGATCGGAGTAACTCCCAGTAATTCGAGGAAGTTGGATGTTCTGCACAGACAGATTCTGGGACCTGGGCGTCTTTTAATCCTAGTTAGCTCATTTTAACTTCTTTTCTTCTCTTTATGAGACAAACCTACAAAAACACTATAACAACATAAATGACTCGAAATAAGGAGGACTAAGCATAAACTTTTGTTCCTCTAGATGATAATTCCCGTATCTAAGTCCTTCTCAGGTACTCTAGACCATAGTTTTCCTTAAGTGTATGATGCTTTCCCTCTCGGGTAAAGATCTTATATCCTAACTATGCAGTTTATCCTTCTCAGGTATAAATTTAACATGCAAGACTCATTACGCTTTAGAAAACAAGGGAATCAAGCAAACCATTAGTCTTTCTCAAGTAATAATGTAATTTACCACACTTAATCACAAGAAGCTAATCAAATTATATTGCATCTCTGCTTCAAATTTGTCTTCCAATTACTATATGCAAAGCCCTAAGGTGATCAATCAAAGAACTTAAACATAAAGCATCAATTCAAATAGTGATTAAGCATTCATCATAAAGAAACTATAAATCCATCAATATAACATCAAAGTACATAAACAATCATGATAGGGCATCATCTTAACCCTAGAAAAAGTTTAACAAAAGATAACTAAGTAAAACATAGGAAAAACATAAAAAGAATGGAAGGGGAAAAGAAAGGGAAAGATGGATGAGTCGTCTCCGCTCCTTAGGCATCTACATTTTGCTCCCGAGACTCCTTTCACATGTAAATTCGTGCTCCCTTATATAGGGAAGATTTCTGCTCATCTTTGATTTCATGTTTCCTTGTAAAACTTGGATTTAGATTCCTTTCTTCATTTGGAATGGGAAAAGCTTGAAATATCTCTTGTAGAAGTAGGAATAAGTTCCTCATTGAATCTTCATCTGAATTAACTTCCTTAAAACATTAGGATTGATGATCTTGTGCCACAGAACTTGAGTTCTCCACGAATGGTTGTAAATTCCCGAGCAGATTTCCTGTCCGACCTATCTTCACTCAAATAATCATAACTTTCTCCAGAAATATCGAAATCGAGATCCGTAAAATTCTACAGAAAGTTGACATCCGTAGCTTTGCATGCATTGTCTGATTAGATCGGAGTAACTCCCAGTAATTCGAGGAAGTTGGATGTTCTGCACAGACAGATTCTGGGACCTGGGCGTCTTTTAATCCTAGTTAGCTCATTTTAACTTCTTTTCTTCTCTTTATGAGACAAACCTACAAAAACACTATAACAACATAAATGACTCGAAATAAGGAGGACTAAGCATAAATACTAAGATTAAGAGGCAAAGAAATATAGGAAAATATGAGCACATCACCAAGCTCCAGGGCATTGGGTTCATCCGCCAAGTCATCTATCCCCAGTGAATTTCCAACTTGGTTATGGTCAAAAAGCCCAGCGGAAAATGGCGGATGTGTGTCGACTTCAAAAATCTCAAAAAGGCATGCCCAAAGGATAGTTTCCCGCTACCCCGCATTGATCAACTGGAACTGGTTGATGCAACTGCCGGGCATGAGCTCCTTAGCATGATGGACGCTTTCTCCGGCTATAATCAGATCAAGATGCATCCCGCCGACCAGGAGTGCACCACTTTCACCACCGACAAGGGCCTATACTGCTACAATGTTATGCCTTTCGGTCTTAAAAACGCCGGCGCAACTTATCAACGACTGATGAACGCCATGTTCGCGGAGCATCTCGGAAAAATAATCGAGGTCTACGTGGACGACATGCTGGTCAAGAGCATAAAAGCCAGCGGACATGTGGCAAATCTCAAGATCATAGTAACCATTCTCTTGGCCTATGGTATGCGCCTCAACCCAGAAAAGTGTTTCTTTGGCGTCACCGCCAGCAAGTTTCTGGGTTATATCGTCAGCGAACGAGGCATCGAGGCTAACCCGGACAAGGTACAAGCCATCCTCGACCTGGAGGACCCTGAGTATATGGTACACGTCCAGTGCCTCCAGGGCAAGTTAACTGCCCTTTCTCGATTCATCTCCAGACTCACTGATAGGTGTGCCCCATTTTTCAAACTCCTCAAAACGACTCACAAGAAAGTCATCAACTGGAACCCAGAGTGTCAGGCGGCGTTCCAGGGCCTGAAGGAATACCTAGCGGCAGTCCCACTCCTTTCTATCCATGTGCAAGGAGAGACACTATTCATATACCTAGCGGTATTAGTATCAGCGGTAAGCTGCGCCATTGTCCGGCGGGAGGGCCAGGATGAGCTCCCAGTGTTCTACGCCGGCAGAGGCATGAACGAAACAGAAACAAGGTATCCTCCCTTGGAGCAACTAGCTCTCGCACTCATCGTTGCCGCCAGGCGCCTCCGCCAATACTTTCAGGCCCACACAATCCATTTGTTAACCAATCAACCGTTGACGTAGGTAATGCAGAACCCTGAACATTCGGGGTGCCTCAGCAAGTGGGCCATTGAGCTCAGCGAGTTTGACATTGATTACAAACCAAGAACCGCCATGAAGGGCCAGGCGGTGGCGGACTTCATTGCTGAACTCACCGAGCGTCAGCCAGAACCCGGCAGGGAGACAGAGCCCGGAACGGAAGTGGTAACCGCTGAAGAATCAGCCCCCTACAGTCAGACTGGAACCTGCATGTGGACGGCTCCGCTAGCGCCAAGGCCAGCGGCGCCGGAGTCATCTTAACAGGACCCGGGGGACTGAACGCGGAATACGCGTTGAAATTCAACTTCAAAGCTTCAAACAATATGGCGGAGTACAAAGCACTCATCGCCGGCCTACTCCTCGCCATCGACTCAGGCGCTGACAACGTCAACATCTTCAGCGACTCTCAATTAGTCGTTAACCAGGTCAACGACAGCTTCCAAGCCAAGGACCAACAGTTAGTGGCATATTTGGGGTACGTCAAGACACTGCTAAAAAAATTCAAATTTCACACCATCACACAAATCCCTAGGGAAAAGAACGCCAAGGCTGATTCACTGGCGAGACTGGCAACCGCCCAGCCACATCAGAGTCCAGCGGACACAAGAGTGGAATGTCTTGACAAGCCAAGTATCACAAAAACCCTGGCGGAGATCTTCAACATTGAGGTCAATCCCAGCTGGATGGACGAGATTATAGAATACAAGCGCAACGGGACATTGCCAGAGGACAAAGTCAGGGCGCGACAGCTCAAGCGGAGAGTAACCCGCTACAACATCCAGAATGGCAAACTTTACTGCCAGGGATTCACCCATCCCAACCTCCGTTGTCTAACCCCAGAGGAGGGAAAGGTCGTGCTAGCAGCAATACACGGCGGAGAATGCGGAAACCACTCGGGCGCCAGATCCTTGGCCAATCGCACAATGCGACAAGGCTACTTTTGGCCCACACTCAGTGATGACGCCCGGCGGATATCGAGATCTTGCCACAAGTGCCAACAGTATGCTGATCTCCCACATGCACCGGCAGAGCCGCTGTTAATCATCATCGGCCCATGGGTTCACTCTACGTGGGGCCTCGACTTGATGGGAAAATTCCAAACCGCCAAGGGCCAGTTCAAGTACATCATTGTTGCTATCGACTACAACAGCAAGTGGATAGAGGCAGAGGCACTGACGGCAATAACTACCGCCAAGGTAATTCACTTCCTCTGGAAGAACATCTACTGCCGCTATGGTGTCCCACATACAATCATTACAGACAACGGCACACAGTTCAACAACAACGAACTCATATCTTTCACTTCCAACCTTGGCACCAAAATGAGTTTTGCTGTCGCTCACCCCCAAACCAACGGCCAAGTGGAAGCAGCAAACAAGATAATCAAGAAGCTGCTGAAAAAGAAACTCGACAATGCCAAGGGTTTGTGGGCGGAGAAGCTTCCAGAAGTTCTATGGGCCATCAGGACAACCCCAACCTCCGCCACTGGCGAAACTCACTTTTGTATGATGTTCCGAACTGAGGCTGTACTACCTGTCGAGGTAACTCAACCTACCGCTAGGGTCGAAGGCTACTGCCCCGAGACTAACAACGACGGCGTCGACCTCGACAAAGACCTCCTAGAGGAAAAACGACACAAGGCCCATTTGCACAATCTGCAAAACAAGCAGCGGATATCATGTTTCTACAACACCAGGGTCAAAGCCCGGAACCTCCAACTGGGGGACTGGGTAATGAAGGAAGTAATTCCACCACCAACCAAACTCCGCCCAACATGGGAGGGTCCATACAAAATTGTGGAAGTCGTTAACCCAGGCACCTTCTACTTAATGGACAAGGATGGCGTCACAACGACCCACCCTTGGAATACCGACCACCTTCGGTATTACTACAAATAGTCATACCGCTACTCAAGAGCATCTTGACTTAGCTAAATTTTTGTTCAATATTTAGCTAAGGGAAGCTACCCAACGGGTACTACCCCGCTTTTGTAAACGCTGATCAGTCAGCTATCAATGAAACGAGGAATTATTCAAACCATTGTTACCAAGTCTAGCACTGAGGGCAACTGGCAACGCTAGCATCAGTTAGCGGACCACGACCGCTACATTGTGCACTTGGACCAATCTTAATTCCTTTAATGTTTCATTGATTCACAAAAAAAAAAAAAAAAAAAAAAAACTCAAGTCAAAACTCTAGCGGTATGGACGTATCATGACAAACACAACAAAATTTCAAAGTCACATTCATATACGCAGGGCTGGGACTCCCCACCCAAAAATGTTCATTACAATGTTTTTTTCTTTTTACGCCTCAGCGGCTACAAAAAGGAGTTCCAACATCTTTCAGGGGTTGGCCTCAGCATCTTCACCTTCGGCACGCGGCGGCGGGTGTGCGCGGCTTGTTTGGTCAGACCCTCGGGCAGTGGGACTTGGGGTCTCTATTGTACCATCCGCCCGAGTATGAGCCGCCAAGAAACCAGCACACAACACCTCTGACTGGGTAGGAGGAGGAGTCCGCTGGGAGCCATCCGCCGACCGTGCGCCACTCTCTCCGCTTCCCGAGCGAGCACCTTCAGCTTGGGTGGGGACCACACCCTTCGCCGGCGGGGCATTCTGAGCTGGCGGCACGTTGGGCTGGGACGCCTTCACCCAGTCGATAGCGCCCTTATGTTGCAGCATCTCCACATTGGCTAGGGCCCCGGCCTTCGCCACCTCAGTCATTGCCTTGCTATAATCCGCTGACTATTTGAATGCCTCAACAGCGGCGGCCGCAGCGCGGCTCCCTTCAGCTCTCAGGTGGCTGACCTCACCCTCCAGCTTCTTCACCTCGGCCAGTCTGGCGGCGGACTCCCGCTGCAGGATATCAATCTTCTTATCCTTGGCGGCCACCCGTTCCTGTAGCAGGGACATGTCTTGCTCCAGCTTGGAGACATGATCATTCCGCTCCAAATCCCGCTTGACGGCCACCGCCAGCTTGCCGCGGGCATCTACGGCATCACAATCCGCCTTTGTCAGGCGCCGTTCCACCTCCGCCAGCCTGTCCCTGGCCTCCGCCAGCTCTCTCTGAAGACCCTGGATCTCCTCCCTGAGCTCCCGCTCAACCCGGGGCTGCTTCGACGCCGCTAGAAACATTTCGTGCAGCCCAACCAACAGGTCACCGAAGGCCGAGCTAAAGGGCGACTGGTCAATGGCCGTTGGGCGCGAAATCCCCACTAGGCCTCCAAACCCCAGCCGCTCGCAGAGGTGGTAAAGAAATTATCGCTCACCGTCGGTCATGAACTCTGCGTATGCAGAAAATGAGTCCAGGTCGCTCGCGAGCGCCTCTCTCTCCTCGACCACGGGAGCCTTGGGCGGAGGTTGTCGAGCCCTCTTCTGCTGGCGGGCCCCGATGATCTCCACATCGTCCCCCTCTTCCTCATCAGCGGAGTCGTTTTGCCGGCGCCTTCGCTGAAGCACCCGTGTGTTTCCAGCAGCAGGCCTCAACCCCTTCGGCGGCTGCTCCAACCCGGCGGTGGTGACAGTCCCCGCCGGCTGCACCACTTTCTCCTTCTGTGGCCCGCGCCAGTTGACAGGCACCCTCTCTTTCTGCGGCGCGGTGGTAGCAGACCCCTTTTTCCCGCCGTCCACATTGGCCCCCGCCTGAACGACGGGCAGGCAGTCACCACCAAGGTGGGAGTGGTGCGGCATAGGTAGCACCACTGGAACCTCGGACGGGCTCAGTGCCAGCGTTTCCGGGTTCACGACCGTCTGCTGAGCCGCCAGCCCGGAGGCATACATGGTCTCCAAGAAGTTATCGATCTCAGCACGGTCCATAGCCTTGTCAAAAGCGTCGCGGCTCGCTTTGTTACCTGGCGGAGTTTCTAAAAAAAAAAAAAAACAAATCAGTCAGCCTGAGACAGTCTGATCGAAGGTACAATGTGGAGGAGATTTCTTACCAACGGCACGAGTCAGTTGTTGATCGACCAACAACTCCCAACCGGTAAGAAGGCGAAAGTCCAGCAGATTGCGATTCCGCCAACAGCCTCTGATACGTGCTACGCGACACTCTTCTTCACGAGTCAGGTTATAGCGCAAGCCCGCTGCACAAACATAAACAGTAATCGTTAGTAGAGTACAAGGATATGCACAAGAGAAACCGCCAGCTATGTTCAGCGGAGACCGGCAAACAACCTCGGATAGGCTGAAACTCTGACTTAATCCTAAACGTCGGCTCCCCCTCGTTGGACCCAGCTTGGTATTCCCACCCCGCCGTGGCAACACAGAAGGTCCCCCGCCAGTAGGACATGGAATCCCTTAGGTTCTCGATCAGCTTGGCGCCCCCTGGCGGCGGCTCAACTTCACCTGCCCTCTGCAACCTTGGCGCTTCACATACACCAGCTCATAGAAGTGCAGCACTTCCGCCACAGTTGGCCCCTCACAACCGGACAGCCGCCATAGTGAGTTCAGCGCCAACATTAACCGCCACATGTTGGGACAAATTTGCCCAAAAGCAAGGCCAAACTCGCACACCAAGATTTGAAGATTTGGCACCAGCGGGAGTGTCACTCCTTGGCGGAATATCACCTCGTGCACGGCGGCAAACCCCTCTGGAAGAATCGATGCCTTCTCGTCCACCGTCGGCGGACGCAGCTTCACCGCACCTGGCAACCGGAACATCCGCTTCACTCGGTTGACGGCGGCAACAGTCATCCGCCCTCCTGCCTCATCAATAGGGGTGCCGTCCTCGAGGACCCACGCTGACTCAGCATCCTCCCCCGCCACCTCTCCCCCGTCAGCGGAACCACTGGCAGCGCTGTTACTTGCCAACCGCTCATCACGCCTATTTTTGGCAGCGGTAGCCTCCCCTGCCCTAGAACTCTCTGGACGCGAGGCACGACCCATAGCTACTTCCCAGGGTATGGTTTGTAGCGGCTCAACCTCTAGCGGTTCTGGCAGTGAGGTTCCTGCTTGGGCAGACGGACGTAACGAGTCAATAAACATTCTATCCGCCACGCTGAACGACACGTCAGACCCGGAATCCTCACTGCTCGAAATCTCTACGACGTTAGCCATCCCAAACCCTAAAACCCAAATCAGTTAGCTCAAACAAGATCTAGCCTATGCCTATATCAGTATAGCCAAGAACATCAAGAACAGTTACCCAGAAAATGCCAAAACAAGAACAAACACACTCAACCCAGATTCGACCATCTTGCAAATCCCTAAACGCCAACTCTCTGCCAAACACCATAACCCACCCCCCAAATCTCACTTTACACCTTCAAAGCACACCAGAGAAGAACAGATAACACCCCAAAAACAGAAACAACAAAACCCAGAAACCAATAGACCCAATGAAACAGGGAAGAGAATCAAGATACCAACCTTAATGGCGAAAACTCCGGTGTGATGGTGAACAATAGTCTTCGATGAGGGAAATCTTTGTCTTTCCGGGTACGATAACTCCACGAAATCCCAGCAGCCTCTTTCTTGAGTCTCGGACGAACAAAGCTTGAAGACGACGAGTAGAGTTTGAAGCTTTAGCAAAGTGTCAAATCTCGCTAGGTTCCCCCCCTTTTATGTCAACGTCAAAGAATTCTAAACCGTCCACTGAAAAACGACATCGCGCACCAGCCGTACACGTGTCCCACATCTCCACTTACTCTCTGGATTAACCGAGACGTCGCCTCGGTTACAAAATCCATAATTACTCGCATTAATGGCGAGAAGACGGCCAGGCTGAGGAGACACGCCTCCAGACGCTAACCCTCTAAGAGTTGGCCACGTGTCGACCACCATTAGACGAAGCGTCTAATGGAAGTAACCACTTGGGAGGAAATCACCAACCTTCAGAAGTCTCCGCTGAGCGAAACCCCGCCAGCGGAACTTCTCCCTTGTCACCTTCCAAGCGACGAAGTCTCCGCTGAGCGAAACCCCGCCAGCGGAACTTGTCCCTTGTCATCCGCCAAGCGACGAAATTTCCGCTGAGCGAAACCCCGCCAGCGGAACTTCTCCCTTGTCACCTTCCAAGCGACGAAGTCTCCGCTGAGCGAAACCCCGCCAGCGGAACTTCTCCCTTGTCACCTTCCAAGGGACGAAGTCTCCGCTGAGTGAAACCCCGCCAGCGGAACTTCTCCCTTATCACCTTCCAAGTGACGAAGTCTCCGCTGAGCGAAACCCCGCCAGCGAAACTTCTCCCTTGTCACCTTTCAAGTGACGAAGTTTCCGCTGAGCGAAACCCCGCCAGCGGAACTTCTCCCTTGTCACCTTTCAAGTGACGAAGTCTCCGCTGAGAGAAACCCCGCCAGCGGAACTTCTCCCTTGTCATCCTGCAAGCGGGGCGTCTTCCGCTACACGACACACCGCTAGCGGAACCCCCTTTTTATCTTGCAAGCTGCGTACTTTGTTCAGCGCAATACCGCTCAATAAAACATTGCCAAGCACGTCTACTGGACGCTGCTTCCTGCTACAACCAGCGGGGGGATATCCGCCAGCGGCGGATCCCGAAGCTATGCCTCACTCTGACAACGACCGCCACGCGGCGTTACGGTCAGACCGTCCCTACGGGACACGGGTACTTGTCAACAGTCTACGACGGCCCTGATCAGGCACATTGACCCCCGTCACTTGGGTACTAAAGATTGGGCTCGCTACCCAACACCCTATGCTCCGTGTAGCTCCCCCTCAACAAACAATTTTCCGACCATCCGGAGGTCTATCTTAGCCAGGGAGTGGGGGACTCCCTGGGGGGCCTAGCAGGGGCCCACCCGAAAGGGTATAAAGCGTTTGCTTAGTAAATCCATGGTTGACAACGCACTGACGCTAATTATGCTGTTGCAAGTCTAGCGGAAGATAACGCTTCAAACCGCTGAACAACTCCCCAACCAAGATTGCCCTCCTTGACTGGGGACTTGGGGGACTTGTACATACATGTACATTTACAAGCATAATTAGCTATAATGAGCTACGCTCATGGTACCGATTCCCGCCAAAGGAATAGCCTACGGATACACAGCCAGGCGAGCTACAACCTGAGCCTCGGATCACCCCCAAATCACCGCCGACGCGCCGCCACGCGCCGTGCCAAGATAGCATCAGAAGCTCCTGACGCTGGGAACTGAAGCACATCAGGCCCACATCGAAAACAAGGAGAAGACCAGCCTCCTCCTCACCTATAAAAGGTTCTATCCTCTCTCCTCATTAATTACGCATTTACTACTCATTTATTGTTATGCTGTCTATATGCATTGACTGACTTAAGCATCGGAGAAGTGAAGACCGCCCAACGCGATCTCCCTCTGACGCCCTGTCTTTCGTTTGACAACTAGCAAAGATCACCAAGAGAGTAGCGGTCCGCCCATCGGACCCGCGTTAAACGAAGGTTTGGCTACCGCCAACTTTGAGCATTAACAATTGGTGGTCCAATTCGTCCTGAACGGCAGATGCGTGGTTTCAGGGAAGCTTTGGGGTACAGTGAGTTGATTGATTTAGGGTTCCAGGGGGCTAAAATGACTTGGTGGAATTCTGAGACTCAGCTCAGACTTGATAGGGCTGTTGCAACTGCAAGTTTGAGCGATGTTTTTGGTCCTTCTAGGGTCAAGAACCTTGCCCTAAGTGACTCAGATCATACACCAATCTTACTTCAGGCTAGCAGCATTCCACTGCTTAAACGACCACGCAGACATAGATTCAAATTTGAATCTTTTTGGCTACAGCATGAAGAGTGTGATCCGTTGGTGCTAGAAAAGTGGCAAACTGATTTTGAAGGGGTTCCAATGTATGCGTTGACCAGAAAGATCATATGTACACGTCAAGCTCTGGAAACATAGCAGCAGCAAACATTTAGATTTTGGTAGCAGCAAATGTTTGAAGTACAGGGCCGATTGGAGTTTTTGATGAGTGAACAGTTAACTGTCGAACTTCATGAAGAGAAGAAAACTCTAATGGCTTCATTACAGGATCTGTTATCCCAAGAAGAGGCTTTTTGGAAGCAATGAGCGAAGGTTACTTGGCTACAGGAAGGAGACAGAAATAGTGGTTTCTTTCACAGGAAGGCAGCTAACAGAAAGAGGAAAAAAATTCTCTTTTGGGTTTGTTTGATGCTGAAGGAAATTGGAAAGATGATGATGATGGTATGGAGAGGGTAGTTACCTTTGGCTACCATCCAGCCCTGTGTCACTGAGGAGATGAATCAGAGTCTGTGTGAGCAGTATACAGAGGAAGAAGTGCAGTGTGCGTTGTTCCAAATGTATCCTACTAAATCCCCAAGGCCAGACAATATGCCACCTTTATTTTTTCAACATTACTGGGAAGCTATTGGTAAAGATGTTAATGCAGCTGTTCAAAATTTTTTGCATACTGGATCTTTGTTGAAACAAATAAATTTCACGCACATCTATTTAATTCCTAAAGTGCAAAATCCAGAGTTGATGTGGGATTTGAGACCTATTGTTTTATGCAACTTGATCTACAAGATATGTTCGAAGGTAATTGCCAATAGATTGAAGGTCTTTTTGCCTGCTCTTATTTCTCATTTCCAAAGTGCTTTCGTGCCAGGGAGATTAATTACTGATAATATCTTAGTAGCAAATGAAGTGGCTCATTTTGTTCATAATAAAAGGCAGGGTCAGGATGGATATATGGCTCTAAAATTAAATCACAGCAAGGCTTATGATCAAATGGAATGGACTTTCTTACACAAAGTGTTGTTGCGTTTTGGTTTTGCTCTGGCTTGGATTGAAGTTGTTATGCAATGTGTCACCTCTGTGAGATACTCTTTTCTGGTTCGTGGTAAGCCTCGAGGTTATGTGATTCCTTCTCGAGGATTGAGATAGGGAGATCCCCTCTCCCCTTATTTATTTCTACGTGGGGCTGAGGGTTTCTCGGGTTTCTCAGCCTTGCTACAATAGAAACAAGAGTTGGGTTTGCTTCTAGGTATTGCAATCTGTCAGAATGCCCCGTATGTGAACCATCTCTTATTTGCAGATGACAGCATGTTTTATGCTCAAGCTACTCCTGAGGCTTGCTTTCAAATTAAGGAGGTGATTGAAGTGTATGGAAGAGCTTCTGGTCAAGTGGTAAATTTCCATAAAAGCTCAGTTGTCTTTAGTAAGAATGTTGGTGAAACTATTTAAAATTCTGTGGATTCACATGAAAGGTATCTTGGTTTGCCTACTTATGTGGGACGCAAGAAGACAACTACATTTGAGTGTATTAAGGAGAGGCTTGGTGAAAAGTTGAAGCTTTGGCAAGGCAATTAAATTACTTAGTGGTGCTGGTAAGGATATCTTAATTCAAGTTGTGGCTCAGGCTCTTCCTAACCATGCTATGAGAGTTTTCCAACTTACAAAATTTTTTTGTGAGGACTTGGAACAGAGGTGTGCAAGATTCTGGTGAGGTAGTACCTCAGATAAGCGTAAAAATCACTAGAAAAAGTGGGATGATTTATGTCATGCCAAAGAAGTGGGAGGATTGGGGTTCAGAAGCTTGTCTGATTTTAATATGTCTATGCTTGGAAGGGGTGGTCTCTAATTCGGAGTCTTTGGTGGCACAATTATATAAGGCACATTATTATCCTGAGTGTGATTTTTGGAATGTGACTTCGCATGCTTCACCTTCTTATTCTTGGCATAGTATCTTTGCTACAAAGGATTTTATCCAGACGGGTGCTTTTTGGCCGGTGGGTAATTGACATAATGTCTCGGTGTGGAACGATGCCTGGATACCCAAGTTACCTACTCATAAGCCTCATGGTGCTTTAGTGAGTTAACATAATGTGAATATCGTGGATGAACTTATTGATCCTCCAAGTAATTGGAATGAGAACAAGGCGCGTTCCATTTTTACTCCTGAAGATGCAAAAGCAATACTTGCTATTCCTCTTAGCTCTAGACAACCAGAAGACAGGTTAACATGGCATTTTGAGAGAAAAGGTATGTTCACTGTCAAATCAACTTATCATTCTGCCTTCTCAAAAAATGTTTCTACTCTTCCTCCTTCTGTTGTGGCTAATCAGCTATTTTGGAAAAAAAATTGGAATGCTAAAATGCCGTTCTGCTAAGGTTACTGCATGGGAAATTTGTCATAATATTTTGCCTAGCCTACTAGGGATCGATTAGCTTCTAGACATGTGGAGTTGGAGTCTCAGATTTGCGTTCTGTGCAATGCTGATACAGAGACAGTTATTCATATGTGTCGTAATTGTACGTTTACAAGGGATGTGTTTAGTACCCATGTTAGCATCAAGGGTTGTTGTCTAGGGACTGATTCTGATGATTTGGATGCCTTGAGTTCGTTGACGTTTTGCTCTGAGAAACTGTCAAAGACTGCCTTTGCTCAGCTTTTATTTTTGATTTGGGAAATCTGGAAAGAACGGAATGTTAGAGTGTGGGAAAACAAAATCACTTCAGTTTGTGATATAGCTCTCATGTCTTCTAGCAGACTTAGTAATTTCATCTTTCATAACTCAAAGTTACAGCGAGTTCAGAATGTAAGGAGACAATTGAAATGGAAAGCACCTCCTCAAGGTTGGGTAAAATTGAATTTTGATGGTGCATATAATGGTGGGAATGGCAGAGCGGCTATTAGATTCTTGGTTAGGGATGCTTAGTTTTGCAGCAACAGTTGACTCAAGTTAGAAATCCAAATACCTCATTCCTTGGGAGGCTCTATGAGGATATAGGTGAAGATTTAGCACTTATGGTCAGTTCAAGAATTGTTCATGTTAGAAGGGAGGAAAACAAGGTTGCGCATGCTCTGGCAGCCTATGCTTCTGCACAAGATCATAACTTCTTTTTCCCTTCTGTTCCTCCTTTTATTCATACTGTAATTGATGCTGAAAAACATGTACTCTGAGTTTGTGCTCAATTTCCAATAAAGTCTAACCTCATTCAACTAAAAAAAAAAGATTAATTTTATTGTTCAATCCTTTGCTGCCTTTTTTTTTTTTTTTTGAATAAATGATAATTTCATTTATAAAACTCAGCCAAAAAGGCCATTACATACTCTCCCGCTGCCGCACAATGGACAGAATAAGGATTCGTGGTGGAGACTACAGTGGTACATAGGGATAGACCAGCTATATTCGAACTTATGGCTCACTTATTTAAAGCGAGCCTATAACTATGACATAATCTAATACATAGTTTATAGGCATAGAAACATAATCTAATACATAGTTTATAGGCATAGAAACATAAAAGAAAGTACATATTCTCCTTGCCCTTCAAGCTAGGGGTAAGAGGTTTTCCTAAGTACAACATGCTTAGGACTTCATCAGCCTGTACCTTTTTGAATTTAGGCAAACTTGACTGGAATCGAGGGCCACTGTGCAATTGTTGGGAGTGCCATTAATTATGAAACCTCTAAATTTATTCAAAAGTATGAAATACAATATATCTTTTAAAAATCGTACGTATGAGTAAAATTCAGCTATATATTAAAAATGAATTTACGAACTCGATCTTTTACTCAGAAACTAAAAATTAGTTTACTGTTCGATCAATCGCAATTTTCTTGCTTAAATCCCAACAAATTGTGTTTAAGATCGAACTCTAAATGAAAATCCATTAGCGGATAATTTCCCATAAGTTCTTCGTCCCCCTTGTTATCTGTAGTTAGTGGCAAGCACAAGACATCCTTCTTATCGTCGTACAAAAAGTAATTAGTAACAGGGAAATCCATTAGGAAGGAACTTCGCTGACCAGCCCTGGTCAGGGTAGGCTGACCACAGCCACTAACAAATCGACATCTGTCCCATTTTTTTTCTTTTTCTTTTTCTCAAAATGGATAACAGCTTCCTCACTGGCTCACTTCTAGATCCCTCAAAGTGAAGTCCAAGTGAGAGAACTCTGGTACAGATGAACTCAGAGTTTCATGCTTTAAACAATTCAGCTCAACTAGCCCAGAAATAATCCACATCCATTCCCAGGACGTTCAATTTCATGTTTTTCCTCCCCAGCAACCAAATAAGGGTCCAATGAGAATCAATCAAAAAACAAACCCATTCTGATCGAGACGTAGTATAATCAAAATCCTCACAATTAATACAATCCAGAAGAAACAAATACTTCCAATTTTCAAGATCCACAAAACCCAAATTTTCTCGATTTAAACAAAAAAATAAAATAGATCCAAACCGGTCCTCTGAAGTTTTTGAAGTTCATCTCTCATGGATTACAATTGAGGAATGCAGAATTCTCTCAAGGTTGGAAGATAAGAAGAGGACGACATGGTTTTGGTCAGATTTTCCCAAAAACAGAAAATAGATGGCTTTGGTCTTAGTTAAGAGCAGATGAAGCCATCATTTACTATGGTTTATCTAAACTAAACTAACTACAAAAAGTATGAAAAGAAGATCTTTAAACTAAATAACCAAACCTCTCGAAAAAAAAAAAAAAAAAAAGTTTCGAGATTTGCCGTTTGGGCCGATCTTGTTCACCGGTGGACCATAGCCGTTTCAATGTTTCACTTATGCTTGATATACACACAGACACACACACACTCAATGCCAGAGAACCTCAATCAAAGGCTGAATTGAAGATGAGATTATCATGAGAGCAGTCGAATTCTTCGATGGGTGCGACGAGAGTTGAGAGCATAGCAGACAATGGAGACCGAGAGAGTAGGTGAGAGCGATCTGGGACCAGCTTTGGTCTATGTTGTAATTTATTGGAATGGACACGTGTCAAATGATTATAGGCACACGTATGAAGCTGGTCAGCGCTGGCTAACCAGGGCTGGTTAGCCAAGTAATGTCCAATCCATTACTGCCCCACCCTGCAACACAAAACTCATTCTTTGTTTAAGTAAAATAGATTCGAGAGAGAATTGTAGAGAGAGATGTGTATTATTATTGAGAATAGGAGCCCTATATATAGGGATTACAAAGTACTAGTTCTAATGTTACAAGGAATACCAATCCGTGTAGGATTGGGAAATCTAGAACCTTCTCTCCTATTGCTACTCCTAGTTTGATAAGGCACACTAAACTTGATTTTCCTTCAACACTCCCCCTTGTGCCGCTCAAACTTGGTGGTGACGCTTCATCCGTTGCCTCGTTAAAAACCTTGCCAGGTAACAAAAACCCTGTGGGATAAAAATAACCCTGGTCGAAGGACAAAAAGAGCACAACACGTCCTTCACTCTTCGAGATTGAACATGTAGACATCATAACTCCCCCTGATTGCTGAAATCGTGGGAGTTCGGATAACTTTCTCAATCCGATGCTCTTCACATGTTTCTCGAAGGTGGATTTAGGTAACGACTTAGTGAATAAGTCCGCTACATTATCCTCTGATCGGATTTGATTCACTTCAATCTTTAGAAGTGATTGTTGTTGCTGATTATAAAAGAACTTGGGCGATATATGCTTGGTGTTGTTGCCTTTGATGAAACCTAACTTCATTTGTTCAATACAAGCTGCATTATCCTCATAAATGCATGTAGGTTCATCTGTGGTAGACTTCAAACCACAACTTCCTTGAATATGTCGAATCACAGATCTTAGCCATATACATTCACGAACGGCTTCATGTAGAGCAATAATCTCTGCATGATTCGAGGAAGTAGCAACAAGGGTCTGTTTTGTAGACCTCCAAGATATCGCAGTGCTTCCCATGGTAAAGACATAACCAGTTTGGGAGCGACCTTTGTGAGGGTCAGAGAGGTACCCTGCATCAGCAAATCCCATCAAAACATTATTGTCGTTTTGATGGAGGGGAGTAGGGTGAGGCCGGCCACCCTTGGTGTTGGTGGCGGCGTCGGCGGCAATATGGCCGGCCACTTTGTCATGGTGGACGGTGGCTCCATGCCTAATGGGGTCCGATCCCATTCTTCCGTCATTCCTCTTCTCTCTGTAGGGATAAAATAGGCCCATATCAATCGTACCTCTTAGGTATCGAAAGATTGTCTTTACACCAATCCAATGGCGGCGTGTTGGCGCAGAGCTATGTCGAGCTAACAAGTTCACTGCGAATGAGATATCCGGTCTTGTGCATTGAGCTAAGTACAATAATGCGCCTATTGCACTTAAATAGGGCACTTCGGCCTCTAATGGTTCTTCGTCCTCATCCTTTGGACGAAGCGGATCTTTTCCGGGCTCAAGACTACGACCAATCATGGGAGTACTCACAGGCTTTGCTTTATCTTCATTAAAGCGCCTTAGGATTTTCTGAGTATATGCAGACTGATGGATCAAAATCCCATCACTACGGTGCTCGAGTTCTACACCGAGACAAAACCGCGTTTTCCCAAGATATTTCATCTCAAATTCGGATTTCAAGTATTTAGCAGTTTCCTTCAACTCATCTAGAGTTCCAATTAGGTTCATGTCATCGACATAAACTGCTACGATTGCAAATCCGGAACTTGTTCTCTTAATGAACACGCATGGGCATATTTCGTTGTTAATATATCCCTTCCCAATTAAGTAGTCACTTAGACGGTTATACCACATCCGTCCGGATTGTTTTAATCCATATAGTGAGCGTTTTAACCTTATTGAAAACGCGCTCCGTGGTTTAGAGCCACTTGATTTGGGTAATTGAAGTCCATCTGGAACCTTCATATATATCTCTGAATCTAGATCCCCATAGAGATATGCTGTAACCACATCCATAAGCTGCATGTCAAGTTTTTCGGAAACTACCAAACTGACAAGGTAGCGGAACGTTATAACGTCCATTACGGGAGAATATGTCTCCTCGTAGTCGATTCCAGGGCGTTGTGAGAAACCTTGCGCCATGAGGCGGGCTTTATATCTTACCACCTCATTTTTCTCATTACGCTTTCTAACAAAGACCCATTTATGGCCAACAGGCTTTACACTTGGGGGTGTTTGCGTTACAGGCCCAAATACCTGTCTCTTTGTTAGTGAATCCAATTCAACCCGGATCGCATCTTTCCATTTAGGCCAATCTGCTCTTCGTTGACATTCTTCAACAGAGCGAGGTTCGATATCATCATATTCTATGATTCCTTTTGCAACATGATATGCAAACGCATCATCAATTGCCATAGAATTTCTATCCATCATCTCATGTACACTAGTGTAATTTATGGAGATCTCTCTATTCTCTGGAGTTGGTTCTGACATTGGAGCGTCCCCCAATGATGTCTCTCGGACATAACCATAATCCGGAATATTCTCATGAGATGGATTATTCACATCGATGATTAATGGATTATTTTGTGCCAAACTCGCTTTCTTTCTTGGGCGAGAATCCATCGAACCTATAGGCCTCCCGCGTTTCCTGGCAGGAGCCATGGGCCTAGCCACAACGTCACCATCACTGTGAGAGGGGACGTTGGCGCCATGCTCAAATCCTCTTGAGTTAGCGTCATGTCCTCTAGTTTTAGGGACATCAATCCTTGCAGGCACGTTTGCAGCAAGTATGTGTGATCTCGTCACTTTAGCGATATCAGAAAGCGTATCAGGCATCGATTCTGCTACGTTCTGAAGATCGAGAATTCTCCGCACTTCAGTTTCGGACTGGGATCAAGATGAGACAGAGTGGGGACAGACCACGACAATTCTTGTCGTTCCTGTTGAACATTTATGTTCTTATCTCCCCCTAACGACGGGAAGACTGTCTCATCGAAGTGACAATCCGCAAATCTAGCGGTAAAGAGATCGCCTGTCAAGGGTTCTATATAGCGGATAATCGTTGGAGAATCATATCCAACATAAATGCCTAATCGTCGTTGAGGACCCATTTTGGTGCGCTGTGGCGGCGCAATAGGCACATATACTGCACACCCAAATATGCGTAAGTGTGAGACATTAGGCTCATACCCAGTTACCATCTGGGACGCAGAAAATGGTGGAGTGGCAGTGGGCCTCAGACGAATAAGCACAGCTGCATGCAATATTGCATAGCCCCAAGCAGAAATAGGGAGATTGGTGCGCATTACCAATGCCCTAGCGACCATTTGTAGTCGTTTAATGGCGGCTTCTGCGAGACCATTTTGGGTGTGAACATGAGGAACAGGATGTTCAACATCAATCCCAATGGGTATGCAATAATCATCAAAAGTCTTTGATGTAAACTCTCCAGCATTGTCTAATCTTATAGACTTAATAGGATGAGCAGGGTGGTGAGCCCTTAACTTAATGATTTGTGCTAGGAGTTTAGCAAATGCAGCGTTCCTTGTGGACAATAGCATGACATGTGACCAGCGTGTCGATGCATCAACCAACACCATAAAATATCGAAATGGTCCGCATAGTGGTTGGATAGGTCCACAAATATCACCTTGGATTCTTTGCAAGAATGGTATATTTTCTTTAGTGTCCTTTGAATAGGATGGTCTCGATCCTAACTTTGCTAAAGAGCAGGCTTTGCAGAATGAATAATGGGCTTTAGGAATAACCAATGAGGATTTTGGTTGAGCCATGAAGTCACAATTGACTTTAGAAGTAGAAATTGGAGTCAGGGGAGCAGAGGTGGCGTCAAAGCCACCCTTGAGCCGCAGGGGGATGGCGGCGCCGGCTAGTGGTGGCCGGTCTTGAAAAGGGGAAGGCGCCGTGAGGCGCAGGTGCTCCTCCTTGATCCAAATTTCGAGTTTTACTTCCTTTCGTTCTGAAAAAGGGATGTCCGTGTGAAGTCTTTAATATATGGATCATCATGTCACGACCTGAGTGTCCCAAACGGTCGTGCCAAAGCCTATATGTGTCGGAATCCCATAAATCATCTCTCATGACATGGTTGGAGTCAATGACTCGAATAGTGGTTGCATACAACCCACTAGAGCGACACATCAGTTTCTCTAAGACTCGTTTATGTCCGTAGTCATTAGAGGTGATGCAAAGGAACTCTTGTCCATTCTCACAATGTGTTTCCACATGAAAACCATTGGCTCTTACATCTTTGAAGCTAATAGAGTCGAAATAGATATCCAAGACATGAGATAAAAGAAATCGACACTTTATTAATAATAGCCAATGATTACATCAAAGTTTCTTGACCAAAATCTAATCCAACATAAAAATCAAACCGTAGACAAATCGTAGTCACTCAATCCGTTCGGTAATTTCAATTTAGTTGTGACCAGGTAAGGTAAGGCGAGATTTTGGTGGAGCGTTGCTCACTTTTAAAACCGTTCTCTCAGATCAAACCTTGCCTAGACATCACAAGTACTCTTGAGTACGCCTAGAGGGAAAAAGTGAATACAATAAGTCATTTTATTGATTTAAGGCATAATTGCCATTTACATAATTCTTGGAAAAGACTATAAAAAAAAATCTGCGGCATTTTATCTTCATCGCCAGATTTAAAGTCTTTGTGAACTCGATGTCTTGATCACCATGATGCGACTACCTTCGTAGGTACATTGCAAATTCAAGTCCATTGATCAGACGTTCCATATCAGAAATAGACACCATAAAGAGGATTCTCCCTTGATTGAGGCGCATTGGCGCAATATGCATAGTCCCTAGGACTGGTGGCGTTGGAAAGTGGTGCCCATGGCCAACGTTGGCTCCATGGTGTCCAACCCTATGTCCCTCAAAATCACGCCTCCTACGGTCGTGTGATTGTCGCCTTGAGCGATTACCTTCTTGAGCATTCCGATCGTATGGATCATGACGTCGATGGCGACTTTCTCTAGCCATAGGACGACGCTCTTGATAGCTATCTTGAAGCCTATCAAATCTTCTTTGCACAAGTTCATTGCCATGTCTTTCAGTAGTGGCCATAGCTTCAATAAGCTGTTGAAAACTTGTGATCCGTCTTGCATTTACATGATTCCGGAGTAAGTCAGAGGACCTCATAGCATAGACGGGGAAGGTATTGAGGGTTTTCTCAATCAACTGGTCTTCTGTGATCATCTTTCCACAGAGACGCATCATTACTCTGATGCGGAGGGCTTCCGAATAAAATAGCATGACCGTGTCAAATTCAGAGAAGCGAAGATCTTTCCATTATGCTTCTGTATTCGGAAGTATAGAGTCACGAACATTGCCATATCGTTCGCGAAGCGCATGCCAAAGCTTTATGGCGCTATCCTCATTTATGAACTCAAACTGTAGGTCACTATCCATGTGACGTTTCATGAAGGCAAGTGCCTTGGAATTATCTTTCTCAGTTTGAGGGTCTGGAGCTGTTTCTATAGGACAAAGTTCTTGGATAGTATGCAATAAATCACGGGCAATAAGGTGGATCTCGACATCAGTGACCCAAAATAAGTACCTTTTGCCTGCATAATCCAATGGAACAAAATCGAGTTTGTTTGTTTTTGACATCTTGAAAGATGAAACAAAAAACAAGTTAGTTTCGGAGTCAATGCTTCCACGAAAACTAATATAAATAAGATTTCCGAGCTATGCTACCAAGAAATCGATTTCCAAGAATAATTGGATTAGACCGAAACAATGATGTTTGAATGGTCAAAATAGATGCTCACGAACGCTCTTAGTCCGTAGCATACTAACGCTCTTAGTTCGTTAAATCGATGCTTATGGACGCTCTTAGTCCGAAGTCTTACGAACGCTCTTAGTTCGTTAATTGCGTGAATCCCCACGATTCCGCTTTTCAAGAATCGAACCCACGTTATAAGAAAGGTGGGATGTAGAAGAAGGGAGGTTTTCAAGTCCCCGAGAAAAGGAGAAATATTTGAATTATAGGAACTTTAAAACTTACTCTTGAATACTTACTTGTATTTGGATCACGCGCGTGTCGATGCAGGCGTGATGGAGCGAAGCAATCCGAGTAGAGGTTTGCAGCAGTGCGGGGCAGCAGGGGCTGCAGGCGCGCGAGCGCGTAAACTGGCAGCGATGGGCAGCAGCGGGCGCAGGTGTGCGCGTTGCAGCAGTGGGTCTTAGGCCAAGATATGGCAGGTTGGTTGGCTGCTATGGCTGGCCGAGGTGGCTGAGCTGCAGGAACGCTGAAGGGGCAGCGTGGAGTGGACGCACGGGCGCAGGGTTGCAGGGCAGCGAGCAGAGCGCAGGGGCGCGCAGGTGGGCAGCAGGGGCTGCGGTGAAAAGCTCGGCCTAGAGGGCTGCAAGAGCAGGCGGGCTAGCAAGGGGCTAGGTGCTGCGGCAGTTTTGAGGAGAAGAATTTCTTTTCAGGTTTTTGGGTTTTTAGCTTTTGTGGTTTAGGGCTCGTGCTGATAACGTGTTTAAGTAAAATAGATTCGAGAGAGAATTGTAGAGAGAGATGTGTATTATTATTGAGAATAGGAGCCCTATATATAGGGATTACAAAGTACTAGTTCTAATGTTACAAGGAATACCAATCCGTGTAGGATTGGGAAATCTAGAACATTCTCTCCTATTGCTACTCCTAGTTTGATAAGGCACACTAAACTTGATTTTTCTTCAACATTCTTGGGATTCTATTAATATTAGTACCAACAAGACTGAAGCACGGCCATATATAGAACTCTTGGTCTGGTGCTGTTTCAAAAGCAACCATCTGGTCCTCAAACGCATCTGATACTTGTTCAAAGAAGAAGTTTCTTTATAAGAAAGTAAAGGGTGTGCTTGTGTCTACTATCGTCCCACCACTGCCATCGCGTCCCGAAAACTGATCTTCAGTCAAAATCGAATGTGTTTCCCCCTGATAATGATTATTTGAAGATTAGGTATCTATATCCATAGAAATGATCATCCTTGAGGATTGGGTCTCTCACAGTCTCACGTATGGCGTCTAGGCAAGGTCTCTGTAGGTTAAGTTACCATTGAGAACAAGAAGGCTGTGTCCTAGTGGAATGTCATCGTAATAATGTAACAATAAACAGGAGGAGAATTTATGAACACACATTTGTGAAGGAAATAATTCTGGACGAAATGGGTTGCGGACATGGTGCAGGTAAGCACAAAATCTGGCACAGTATCCTCCATTTTTTTATTTTTTTTTTATTATTTTTTTTTATGAAGATCCACGAAGTATACTTGAACTTGTAATTTGGGCACTTGACTGAAATTTTTTTTGCATAGAAGTCGTCCTTTGTTGTGAATTGAGTGACACATTTCCGATTTACAAGATATAGCTTGTGTAGAAGACCCAACGGGGTGGATAGTTGGAGTCCTCGGGACTCAGGAGGTTTATGATTGGGAAGGAACAGTTTTTGCAGGTATATTTGGAAGTGCACGGCACCCAAACAAGATGGCCAGCAATGTCTAGAATTAGCGGAATGGATTGTTTTGGTCTTCCAAACCCTAGAGTTACAGTATAAGCTCCAAAGCTACGAGGAAATAGAGGATTGTGCTAACGCCTCTTCTATCGGGATTGATTTATTTTCATCATTTGAATTTTCTAACTTGCCTTTGTATCGGTATCTTGGGTTTTCTAATCTGCCTCTGGTTTCAACATATGGTTCAGCTTTCTCTGTAAGTCTTAGTTGCGGTTTTAATTACCAAGAAGTCTGTTTGGAACTTTGAGGATTCCCTTGAGAATAGCGGGTAGTCCCGTACCTCTCCTACAAGTCTACAACTACAACCTCAGCTATGACCTTAGTTTCTGCTTTATCGACATTAATTGGATGTAAAAGTAGTTTGAGTTTAAGATCATTTGAGGAAAAAGGCATTAGGCATGGATGAAATACTGGTTGTGAGCGTGAGGAAATGGAAGAGAGAAAAATGAGTTAAGCAAGCACCATGATTTTCAAAATATCACATTAGAGACCTGCATGAAGATGATCAATAAGTAGAACTATGTTAGGGTGTGCTTTAAATCGGAAA
This sequence comes from Rosa rugosa, assembly GCF_958449725.1. NCBI lineage: Eukaryota > Viridiplantae > Streptophyta > Magnoliopsida > Rosales > Rosaceae > Rosa > Rosa rugosa. Next base: position 18,193,372 of record NC_084826.1, on the reverse strand, counting down.
TCTACGATTGTGAACTATTAAAAGTTCGAGTAATTTCTTGTAGGAAGAAAATTAGATTAAAAACCAACATGTCCATGATGAAATTCCCCTCCATTTCTTGGAAGGTCGTTCTACCCATGTAAGTGAAGGATATGCCTATGTCGATGATCGTCCCACCATTTCCATCTGCTCCTGGCCGGTATCCGGTCTTCATAGGGAATCTTGATATTCTTATCCCCAACAATGATTTCTTGAAGATCCACATATCTGTATCCATAAAAATGAGAATTAGGCATATCCAGGACTTTCAGTGATGGCATGCAACTGAGGTCATTGTAGACTAAATCGTCGTTTAGAACAAGATCATTGTGTCTCCCTGTGTCGTCGTGATAGTGAGACAACAAACAGAAGGAAAACTTCTCAAGTTTCATTTGTGAAGGCATTGATTTGGGACAGCTATTGAACCCTACACGTCCAAGCGGCATATGGTTCACAGCTGTATAAGTGCACCCGAATACAAAATCAGGCACAGAATCTTCCACGATCTCTATCTTTGCATCCCATGTATGGTCCCTATAGAGAAACCTTTTGTCATCCACGAAGCATATATAAACTCGTAACCTGGACAATCTCCAGCATATTTGCTTTGTAGTTCAAGGTGAAGAATGGAGCCACACATATGGTTTTCACTGTACAGTCTTTGAATATGATTTATCTGGGTGGCAAATCGGGGTCTTGTCAAGGTTTTTGTTTGGGAACGAACAGTTTGCACAAGTGTATCGGGAAGTGCATGGCACCCAAACGAGGTTGCTGCCACTGTCAAAAATGCCTGTTATTAGTTGTTTCGGGGTTCCAAGGCCAAGATTTAATGTGTATGCTGCAAAGCTGCGAGGATAAAGAGCTAGTGTGGAAGGGTCTTTTTTTCTGCGTTTGAATTTATTTTTTCCCTTTTTTCCTTTCCTCCTTCTCTACCTTTTTTACCTGTCTATAGAGTATTCTTTCCGGGGAATAGGGCTTTCCTTTCACCTCTCTGAAGTATTGATGTTGGGTATTTTCTGAAAGGGATTTTGAGGAATGTTTCCTTACAAAGGAACTAACATCATCGAATAAGAGGGAAGTAGCCAAGTAGGCATAATTTGAAGTTGATCATAATTTGTTAGTGACAAAAAATTCGGTAAAGGATTTTGACTCACCAATGAATGCAGACTGGAGCAGGAGCTGACCAGGAACGATCGAGAAGTTTCCTTGGAACGTTGACTCAGAGTTTGACAGTTGGCTCGATGAGGAGGGGGGTACCTGCAAAAAACCCTCCGATGCCTAAGTCAGTATATTTCTTATTCAAGTGAAGTAGAATAAGTCGGAATGGGATGGATTACCTGAATAACGAGCCTCCTTTATATAGGCGATGACTTATTTGGGGGAAAAGCTGCCATTATTTCTACTTTTATGGCTGCATTTATTTACGCACTTATGATGACAATTATTGTTGCACTAATAACGGTTAATCATTGCGTACTTACGACCGTCATTCATTACGCATTTACGACTGTAATTCATTGTACATTTATAACCATAATCATTGTGCATTTATTACCGTACTTAAGGCCATAATCATTGTCGCCTTCATGACCGATATTTACCGCCAAAATAATGACAGAGTTAACTGCCATAATGAGGGGTCCAAAAAAGTCAACCACTCCCACATAATCTGAAGATATGTTTCTAGAATATGTCTTTGTGGAGTGGAAGGGCTATGATAACAAAATAATTTAAGAAGAGAGAAAACTAGTTCAGATGTGAAGCAACTGGTTAAGTGTTCACCATGAGTAAAGACCGTACTATGCCAAAAATTGCATCAGACTACGCTTTTTAGACAACGAAATTTTTTTTTTCCGTTGTGTGTTGATTGAAAATGCTTCATACAACAGATTTAGTGAGATTTTGTTGTATAAGGACGTCAGAAATCAGAAATCTGTTGGTGCAAGATTATTGTACAACACTTATAAGAATTTGTCTGTTGTCTGAATGAAAAGAAATTTCCCTCCCACCTTGCTCAAATTTGGGTCGAAATTTTGACTCACCTTGTACAACAGTATAGCTGTATATGTTGTACGAGCAAAATATCATACAACACATTTTTGGTTTGTGTTGTGCAAGTTTAGAAGAAAATTATATGTTCCCAAAATGAGAGTCTTTAGCGCCAAAATGGTCAATTTTTGGGTGAAATGCGGGTACATGATTGTAAGATCCTACAATGGAATAACCTATTTTTGTTGTGTGAATGTGCCTAGGCGGGAGAAATAAGTTTGTGATTTGCACTAGGCGGGAGATTTGCTTGTTGGATCCCTAGGATGAAGTTTCAGTGTAAACTATCAGACAACAAAATTTCATTTATGTGTTGTCTGAATTGATTATACAAAGTCAAAAACTAAACTTAATGCGCCTCTGTGGCTCTGTCTACCACACTATCTCTCACTTAGCTAGTCTTCGAGAAAAGCCGCAAAACTAATCTTCTAGCTTCTGAAAGCGGAACCCGTCTTCTTCTCTTAAAGAATCGAACCCATCTTTTTTTTGAAACCCATTTTCTTCTTCTAGATACATTTCAGCCAAAATAAACTTCCACATTTCCCCTCTTTCTGATTTCACTCCCCTTTCTGTGGTTCTTTGAGTCGCAAACCCTAACCCCTCTTTTCTTCGATTTTCAATTTTCAAATTGGAAGAGGCGTGTAATTCTCCTCTCTCCACTATCTCGACTTGAGATTAGGGTTCTTCATACTGTGTTAACATTGGTGATCCGTGGGATCTCTAGTTAGCTTAAGTGAGAGAGAGAGAGAGAGAGATTGACACAAGCGAAGTATAGTGGTTCACCTCCCGCCTTAACGGGAGACTACGTCCACTTGAAAGCTTATACTAGTGTGTGTCGAGCCTTGCGGCCTAACAAGATTACAAAGTGTGTTGTAATGTGATCCTGTTTAAGTGGGAGGAGGCATTCCTTTTATAGGTGAAGGAAGCCATTTCCTTTACATGGTTTTCGATGTGGGACAAGCAACCACACAATTCTAGCTAGTCCAAGAAGCATGTAGAAAGCCATGTTGTGGAGGCATCTTGGCAAGGGCGGGAACGTGGCTTCCCGGCGACGGATTTGCCTCTTCCGGATACCGTGGCGTAGCTTGAACATAGGGCTACACGATGGATGTCGCGGTTGGGCCTTGCCATGTCTCGTGGATGTCCCAAAGTGGGTGTTACTTATGCTTGGTGATGTAGAGAACTAGCTTGCTAGTGGAGGTATCTACATACTGAAAAAAGGAGGTTCTTCGATCTGTTGGTTTTGTGTACTAGGAAGAAGAAGCTCATCAAGGAATGTGAAGGCTGGGTTTTCGAAACCTCCAATAGATCTCATGAGTTCGTGGTCGGTGCATCCGAGATATTCGATAAGATCAGAATGGTGGCGCTCAAGCAAGAAGATCAGAGTTTGGGAAAAGAAAGAGCGAAATGACAGGTCCTCCACCCAATTTATCTTTCAAGTCTTCGTCTTCAGGTTCAATTTTAGTTACCAATTTTCCTTCAATTTTTCCAGAGATGGATATGAGGCTAACGGAGGGGGTAGTATTAAAGATCATGGCACCAATTCATCTGCACCACCGTCCAATTTGGATTGCTTCATCTTTCACTCTCAAAATTTTAATCTTTTTGATTTGGTTTTCCTTGATTTGCAGGTTTGGTCCAACAATCAACTACCCAGCTCTTTCTTTTATCTGATTATCATGTAATTGGGGATCAATATATTGAGCTCAAAGTCGTAGACTTTCACTGACCCACTACACAGATACTTCTATTCTTGAAAGTTTGATTTAGCCGTGGATAAACTCACTGATGCAGAAGCTGCTAGTCCTTCTTTGAGGTTCTCTTTTCATATCCCAGTTTTTACTTACCAAATGTTTACTGTGCATATTGGCTTGAATTCAAGAATCATTGATTGATTTGTTGTCTTGTGTTTTGGTTTAGTTTATTTGCTGCGTTGTCTCTCACTCTGATAGAGAGACAGATGGTTTCATTTCCATAAGAGAGAGAGAGAGAGAGAGAGAGAGAGAGATATATATATATATATATAGAGTAGGGCGACGGGGAGAGGAAGAAGGATGCGATTTCCAATCTCAAAACTGAAGGAGAAGACTGATTCGAGAGAAAGGAAGAACTTGGGAATGCTCTGATCGAAATTTCAGGGTGTGCGATAGAGGTAAGCTCTGGAGCTTCCAAGAGAAATGTGCAATGGTTAGCTTAGGTCCCATCAATTCTTTCTATTCAATTCAGCTGGCATTTTGTTTTCAGGTATTTATTTGATTCTTGAGGATCGGAAGCCGTATTACGTGGATCAAGAAACTTCCACCAGCCAAGAAGATAACTTTTTTTTCATTTGGGTAGTGGTCATTGGTATCTCAGCCTCTAGAAATTGAGCTAACCCACGAAGATGAATGGCTCTCTTACTCTTTTGGCACATACACGTATTGTTTTTTTGCATTTAATTGTTTATAGTTGAATTCTTCGATGCTTTTCAGTCAGTTTGATGTTTTCAATTGGAGGTGTCAATTGGGTTTTGGTGATTGTTTTCTTTGATTTTGGTACTTATTCTGTCTGCCTTGATGTGGGTTTGGATGTTGGTAATGGAAACTGGCTTTCTTTTGATCATTTGTGAGGTACTATAGTTCTATTTCTAATGAAAAATAGTTCATTGTGTGATTTGTGATTTTGGGTTTTGGTTAGTATTGATTAAAGAGTTGGTTCAGACTTTAAATTCACTGTGGTTGCTGAGAATGATTGGTGTTTGAGTTAATCAGTTGAATATTTTGTTGTAATTTGGTTATAATCAGTTGCATATTGGTTTCTGTTTTGGCATTTGACTTCTATTATCTGCCTTAAGGATTCTGTCAAATTGAGTTTCACTTTGTTTGCTTTCCTCTAATGCACATATAGTTTGGAGAACAGCCTCATATAAATTACCAGATTTCTAATATATAATCCTAAAGGCTTGGCTCATTTGCTTAAATTTTGCTTCTGATTGGTAAGTAGAAGCTATGTTCTTTTTCTGATGAAAGAGAGATTTTCAAAATTGTTGCAGGTCTTGCCGATTGTCAATCAGTGCTTACTATGTTAACACGCTACAGGTATGATCATCAGTCGAATGAGGGTCATTGCTGAAGTTAGGCATGTGGATCTATTTCACTCGACCAATGTAGTATCAATTTAAGGTGATTATATTATATTGCATATCCTGTACAACTTTCAGAATTGAATATCTTGATACTATTTTAAATGATTGTTGTAGCCAATGAGTATCTTGATATAGTTCATATTGATCTTGGATGTGAATTTGAATATCAGGTACCATACAACAATATTGTTGTAGCCAACGTTTTAAATGATGGAAATGGGGAGCTAAACTTTGACCTGGGTAGTAGCAATCACTTCGTTTCCCATTGTGCTTTCGCTATAGAGCAGCTTTCAAATACTTTAGATCAAAGTAGTTACACTACAAAGATATAATACAAATTGTTTTAGTAATGGACCATCATAAGAGGAATAGGAGACAAGCTACCTAGCTAGGCAAAACTGACTAGCAGCAAACGTATGGCATACTTCGACCAGAAAAAATAAAAAATGAAAATGATACATTCAAATTCAACGTAACTTAAATAGTAGATCCGTAAAAATTTACTGCTTTTATATGTTGGAAATCTTTGTCATTCTCTACAATAACTCTCTGCTTCTTTTTTTTATTTAATTTTTTTTTCTATTTGGAAAATGCATGTCCTACTTGAAAAATGGATGCACATTTTTTTTGCAGGTTGCAATTGAGCTCTCTTAAGTTTTTGCCCAAACACTTGTTTATGGTGTCATAGTTTATGCAATCATCAGATTTGAGTGGACTGTGGCTAAATTCTTATGGTACCTATTTTTCATATATTTCACCTTCTATTTTTCATAAATTCTTATGCACATTTGTTCGTTGCTCTCTTTTGTTTGTCATTTTCGTGTTCCTATGTTCTTAAGTCATAATAGATATTTAGACTTTGTTTAACTTTCTCACCTTTATTTGGTCAGGTCACCAACACGTTTGACCACGTACTGGTACACATATGGTGTTTCTCAAGTAAGCTTATATGATGATTGTTTCTTCAGTTTCCTTACACGTATGAGCTAGGTTGTAATTTTAAGTCTGGGGTTGAATGTCTTCTTATAACACTTTAGATATGATATAACAAAGCTAGGTTGTGTGTGTTTTAAAGATATAATAGAGAAGGTTTTGGTTATGTCTCTTTAATTAGGATCATTACCATGCCTTATATAAGCCCTGCCAATCTGATAGTTTTTTTCTTTCTTATTTGCAGGCCTTATATGGGCGAGTCTTTGACCACTGGAACTTGCAAGCATGAGGGAAGCAACTGGAACTTGCGTTGCTGGTCCATTTTTGCTAAGGAAAGCATCTTTTTTTGTGCTTCTCTGTTGGTACATTGTCATGCACCATGTGTTGCATGTTTTGGAATAATAGATATATATGTATCAGTTTTTTGATGTCTCAAGTAGATGGGCATGCACTAGAATGCTTTTCTTGTTTAAAATGTTGGGTTCAATGATTAGTGGTTTGCAATGTTTATATTTGATGGTTTGCAATGTAAATGGATCAAATGCACAATTTAATTCAGGAATGGGATATGTTCAAATAATCAGACAACAAAATAGATACAATGATAACTGCTCGTTGTCTGAATGGCCAAAAATGGGGACAAATCACACTGCAATCATTCATATCACACATCGGTTTTTAACAAATCACTGTCTTCTAATCCACACTCACACAACTGAAGCAATTAAACTCTGTTGTCACAAAGTTAATCAGACAACAGAAGAAATTATGTTATGTTGTCCCAAAGTTAATCAGACAACAATTATAGTCCAAGAACTGAAGTTTGAATATCAGTCAGACAACACACAAAACAAAAGGCTGTTGTCTGAGAAGCTCAACATACAACAGCTTCAAAACTAGCACTGTTGTCTGAAGGCAGCGCCGCAACTGCCACGCAGCTGTGCCTGGCATCTGCTGAGCCACTTGCCGAGCCATCTGCTGAGTATCACACAACACGTTTAACACATACCAGTTGTCTGTGTGTTTCTCAGACAACTGTGTTCCACCGTTGTTTGAATTTTCATCAGACAACGGCTCGGTCTACAACGGTGGCTCTCCATATCCCACAACGGTTTCCTTCTGTTGTCTGATAAGTTTTTTGGCATAGTGGTGATATCTTGGAGGTCTACAGAACAGACCCTAGTCGTTATATCTTCGAACAATGCAGAGATTACTGCTCTTCACGAAGTGATTCGTGAATGTATATGGATTGGATCCATAGTTACGCATGTACGAACAATTGTGGTTTGAAGTCTACCACAGATGAGCCTACGAGCATATAGGATAATGCTGCTTGTTTTGAGGCAAGGCTACATCAAAAGCGACCACACCAAGTATAATCAGCAACAACAATCTCTCCTCAAGATCAAAGTGAACTAGGTTCGATCTGAGGACAATATGGCAGACTTGCTCACTAAGTCATTGCCTAAATTCCACTTTCGAGAAACATGTTGGTAGTATCGTTTGCGGAAGTTATCCGAACTCCCATGACCGTAGTCATCAGGGGGAGATGCAGACATCAGGGGGAGGTGTCTACATGTATGGTCTCAAAACGTAAAGAGTGTGTTGTGCTCTTTTTCCCCTTCGACCGAGGTTATTTTTGTCCCACAGGGTTTTTGTTACTCGGCAAGGTTTTTAATGAGGCAACGAGAGGAGCACCACGTTTGGGCAACACAAGGGGGCTTGTTCAAGTAAATCCAGAATATGTGTCTAGCCCAAACTCGAGGTTACTTGCACTAGTTGAAATAGGGTTTATATTAGAGATAGTCTCGGAGAATCTTAGGAGATATCCAATCAATGTACGATTATGTTTCCATGTACAACTCTATCTCTATGCTTGTAATCCTCTACATAAAGAGGCCCCTATTATCAATGAAAGTACAACTCAATTCTCTCCCAATTCAGTTTTCCTTAAACACAAAGAGAATTTTGTCACATTGGTATATTCAAGAGTTTTTCTATTGGAACCTCCAAATTTACTCACTTGACCTCTATGCTTTTTACACCTCTTATCAAATTTTCAAATACTAAATTTACTCACTAAACCTCACTAAACTTCCTCAAATAACCTCACTCATATAATTTGCAAACAAATTATTATCTTTAAAATAAAAAATTTAGTCATTTCATTGATTTAATCACTCTATAAATCTTAACTAAATATACATTTCTTAATCAAACTTGAGTTTCAAAAATTAATGGCTAATCGATCCAGGCTGTGGCAAGCGTTGCTCGCGGTGAGGTCAGTAGTGGTCCACGACGTTGATCGATCCAGGTGTGCCAGGCTCCGATCGCGGTTGTCTCAGCCAGGAGGCGGTGGCTTGTGTGGTGTGATCCAAGTCGGAGATCTGCTGTCTAGCTTTTGAAGGACGGCGGCAGAGATTTGTGATCGGAGGTTCTGAGGCGGATCGCAGTCTGTTGAGGCTCCGATCGCTGTGTGACAGCGGAGGGTGCGAGTTCAGGCGGCTTCGAGAGCGGGTGCTGGTGGTTCTCGGGCTCCGTTGATCGGCTTTTGAAGTAGGCGTTCCGGCCGGTCTCTAGGAGGACCCAGTGATGGTGGAGGAGAGATGGAAGCCGCCGGAATGGTGAACGGCGGGGCTGCCTTCTGGGAAGGCCGGTCTAGTCCGGTTGGTGTGAGGAAGTTGGATCTTGGTAGTGGGCTCTGGCCTCTGCCATACTGGGTTGTGGTGCAGCCTAGTGATCTGGGCCTTTGGCTCAGGTCTCGTTTTTCCTTTCACTAGTTTGGGTTGGATTGGGCTTTTGGGGAGGTAGATAGTTTATCTTCTAGCCCTATTTTGTCTTCTGGATGTTACCGTGCTCTGTGTTGTTGTGTTGCGACGTACACCATTTGGGTCTTAGGCGTCAAGATGCTCAAGACAGTGGTTCCATCTTTGGATAGGGTAGGGTTAGGGGAGTTTTATTTATTTGCTTTTCTTTTCTGCAGTTCCTTTAGGTTTTCGATTTGTTGGCTAGTAAATTTAGTTGCTTTGGGCAGATTGGTTAGGAGTTTTCTGGCTGCCTTGCGCAGTCTATATTGTGCTTGTACTTGTACTATGAGTGGTTTCATGAAACTCTCTAGCTTGACACAGTGACGTCGTAATATATTTGGAACCTGATTCCATTTCCCTCAAAAAAAAAAAAAAATGCCATGAACTATTATGTTTTTTTTTAATTTTTTTTTTCTATTTTAGCTGTGCAAAAAAAAAATGAAGAAATCATTTGTTTTTATTCTCAAAAAAAAAAAATCATTCGTTTTTTTAATGTTTATTTTTTTTTCTGTATTTTTTGTACCACATGATTAATTAATTATTTATTTATTTTTATTATTTTTTTTTTGGCAAATATAATGGATTGACTTAGATTTAGGTCATAAATCATAAGAGGAATTATTTTGTTTTCCCTCACCAATATACGTTCAACATATATATCATACATTTTTATGTCACATGATCTTAATACATTTTTATATATTTAATTTTTATTAAATATATATGAATTCTTTAATGAGTAAAATGAAAATTGGTAAGGAAAATAATAAGGAATACAATCTAATATTATTGAATTTGAAAATGAAAATAGATAAGGAAAATATAATTTGGAAAATGATTTGTAGTGAAATTGGAAAATGAATAGTTATGGAAAATGAATTGTAGTGATATCTATTAAAATATAATTTGGAAAATGAAAATAGATAAGGAATACAATCTAATATTATTGAACTGGAAAGTCTATATAAAACAAATGTAATATTTTTTTGGTATAATTGTTGTCCTTAATAGTAATTTTATAGCAGGTTATATATGTCATTTAATAATTCATAATAGAGTGAGGTCAAGTGAGCAGATTTGGAGGTCCCAATAGAAACTCTCTATATTCAACTGTCATGTGATAAATATGGATCATTTCTCAAAATCATATAGTTATTGTATATATTATGTGATATTATATATGCAAAATCACAAAATTTATCATTTTTAAAAACACCCAAAAAAAAAAAACCTCAAAAGGGAGAGGACAGTATCCCAAGAAACTAATGAAGTGTCCTACAGCTTGGGCCACACATAAATGCATTTATAGTCAGAGCTTTGACGTGCCTCACCACCGCTATTGACGACAATCGAACATAAAATCCTTTTTGCACAAGATCCTCACAGACCCATCCAAGAGAGCTGTTTGACGCCTTACCATCTCAATACTATGTTACAGATAAAAGTAAACTGTTTTAACCAACAAGCTATTAATTTAGTAGTGTTTGTCTTATCTTAATGTCCCGAACTTTGCACGTCTTTTTTTTTTCATCGCTACTTTTTTAGGATGCATTGATATTGCAAGGCCGGCCAAGTGTAAAGGAGCAAGGCACTCGTCGCGGTCTATAATTAGTGGGATGGATATACGTTTAAGCCGGGAGAGTTTCTATTGGGACCTCCAAATCTGCTTACTTGACCTTACTCAATTATGAATTATTAAATGACATATATAACCTACTATTAAATGACTATTAAGGACAATAATTATACCAAAAAAATATTATATTTATTTTATGTAGACTGTTAATGCTTGGATCCGTGGGGATCTAATTAACGATAAGTAAAAGAGAGAGAGAGAGAGAGTGACACGAGATGTATAGTGGTTCGTCTCCCGCCTTAGCGGGAAACTACGTCCACTTGAATATTACACTAGTGTGTTCGAGCCTTGCGGCCCAAAGGGATTACAAAAGATGTAATGGGATGTGGGTTGTAATGGAATGGTGTTTAAGTGGGAGGAGGCATTCCTTTTATAGGTGAAGGAATGCTCTTCCTTTACATTTTCTTAGATGTGGGACAAAAAAACAACTATTCTAGTGTAGAAATATTTAATGCATATTGTGGAGGCAACTTGGCAAGGCCGGAAAGGTGGCTTCCCGGCGACGGATTTGCGACTTCCGGATACCGTAGCGTAGCTTGAACATAGGGCTACAAGATGTAAGTAGCGGTTAGGCCTCACCATGGCTTGTGGGTGTCCCAAAGAGGGTGTTACTTATGCTTGGTGATGTAGTAAATACTCCATATTATTGGAGGTATGTACATAGACTTTCCAATTCAATAATATTAGATTGTATGCCTTATTATTTTCCTTATCAATTTTCATTTTCCAATTTCACTACTTACTCATTAAAGCATTCATATATATTTAATAAGAATTAAAAATATGATTAAGATCATGTGACAGAAAAATATATGATATATATGTTGAACACATATTGGTGAGGAAAAACAAAATAAATCCTCTTATGATTTATGATCTAAATCTAAATCAATCCATTATATTTCCAAAAAAAAAAATTAAATAATTAATCATGTGGTACAAAAAAATACAGAAAAAAAAAATAAACATTAAAAAACGAATGATTTTTTTTTTTTAGAATAAAAACAAATTATTATTTTTTTGCACAGCTAAAATAGAATTTTTTTTTTTTAAAAAAAACTAATAGTTTATCGCATTTTCTTATTGATTAGACATTAATTTTTGAAACTCAAGTTTGATTAAGAAATGTATATTTAAAACTAATCATCTCGTCCTAAAAACTCGGTGCTCTCAGGAGCACAGCACCGCCAAACCTTAGAATGAAAGTATTGGCCTGGAATTGTCGTGGGATTAATAATCCGGCTGCCATTCAATCGTTGAAACTTCTTATTCAACAGCATCAACCATCGATCATCTTTCTTTCTGAAACGAAGGTGGATGATTGGGATTATATGAACTCTTTAAGGCTGCAACTGGGTTTTCTAAATTGTGAAGCGGTTTTCAGTGTAGGACAATTCGGTGGGGTAGCATTGTTTTGGGCTGATGGGTTGGATATATCTTTCCGATCGAAGTCGTCGTCGCATGTGGATGTGGAGGTTAGGGTTTCTGATCGTTCTGGGATTGCATGGCGTCTGACAGGTTTGTATGGGAATCCCGTCACTGCAAACCGACATCTAACTTGGTCATTGTTGCAATCCTTGGGGGATGAATCTTCGTTGCCTTGGGTGGTCATTGGGGATATGAATGAGCTTCTTCAAGCCTCAGAGAAGGAGGGTGGAGCTGTACGTAGGGAAGGCCAGATGCAGCCCTTCCGGGATGTGCTGAGCCACTGTGACCTGGTGGATTTAGGTTTCTACGGGGCTCCTTTTACGTGGCGTGGTCCCAGCATGAGAAGCAGGCTGGACAGGGCTGTGGCTACGTCCACCTGGTCTGACATCTTCCTAGCAGCACGGGTTTTTCATCTTCCACCTATTCATGGTGATCATGTTCCTATTCTTTTGGAAGCTAATGAGGCTGCGGTTAGGGGTGGGTTCGGTTTGATTCGGTTCGGTTTTGAGTCAAAACCGAAAACCGAACCGAACTAAACTTCGGGTCGGTTCGGTTCGGTTCGGTTTTTCATTTTTAAGAGTTTAAAACCGAACCGACCTGTGCGGTTCGGTTAGGTTTGGTCCAAGTTCGGTTTTTTTTTTTTTTTGAAAATAAAATAATCGTTTAATAATGATTTTTTTTTTTTATCTATTGTTTTTTTTTCCTATGTCTTTTTCTCTTTCTGCTGGCCTTTTAGGCCCCTTTGCTCACAGAAAAAACAAATGTCTATCAACTTACTAAAATTGCTCTGGAAACTAGGAAATTCATAATCAAGGCCATTGGAGCCTCTTCAATATTAAAAAAAATAAAAAATAAAAAACAAACCATTAACCATTACACGTAATTGAAAGTCCCCAAAAAAAACAAAAAAGAGTCGATCCCTCTTATCCAAGACGGGTGCTTTGTGCTTGTAATCTCTCCCATGTAATCTCAGCCACAGCTCCTGCATAGTATCAGTAAATTAAAGTCCCAAACATAAGTTATCCAAATAGTTTCAACTGGAAATATATTTCCACCACCTGAGTTCTAGTTTATCAACCTGCCACAACCAAATTTTATTACTGAAGAAGTTAACAGAAACTTTAATGTTTCTGTTAATGTGCAGCATCTGTTTATTGATATATATTCTTTGATAGTGCCTTTACCAATAAAAAATTGCAGGGCCAGGCACATATGATAAAAAAGAGATGTTGTGAACTTTCATTAACTCTCAATAATTACACTTCAAAAGCTAATCATAATTCCAACAATCATGCGTAGTAGCAATTGAATACAAGGAGATTACCTGGCCAAAAAGAATATCGGTGACAATGTAAATCAACTAGTCTCTGCAACATTTCCTTCCTTGGATATCACAAACTTGACTGAACATTGAATACAGAAAACTAAAGTACCACAACAAAATAAATACATTGTGTATTCTCACTTCTATGGTAAACAAGTAAAAAAAAGAAAGACCAACTTTCAGGCAGATAAGCTCTCCTTTAAGGGACTGATATCTATTATACAACTCGTTCATAGATGAAGTTTTGTGATGGGGGATTTCATGCTGAACCACTCTTAAACTCATGTCTAATAAACCACGCATATAAAAGTTCAGTGACTAACTTCCTAAGCCTGCGGTCAACATTTTCATGAATTACCATTGACTGTGAAACATTAAGCTACTCACTTACCAGTTCCACATGCAAAAAACTGATCAATGAATTTGTCTAATTTCTTGGATAAACACAATCTACGAGTTAAATTTGACAAACTTCAACATGTAATATGAAAGACAAAATCTTCAATTAACATGCAATACTTGGACTCGACCCAACCGAGCCTTTCATCTGGCACAACACCTCAGACCCATCATTAACAATCCCAGCAGCTCCATCTTCTCTACCATTATCAACAACCCACAAAATAAAATCATTAGTTGCAAATAATCACCACATAATAATGTAAATCCATAGATCAAGAAGAAAGAGACTCAAAATTCAAAACCCACATGGCAAAGTAGGAATACAGAGCATGAATTTACAAATCAATAGCACTAATCGATCATAAAACCCCAAACTTTGGGCCTATATTTAACCAAACAATAAGCAAATAAATCACAGAAAGCAAAAACGTACCAGCGCCAAGGATGTTCTTGAGGTCTCTCCTTCATCTATGTTTTCACGAAATACAAAACTGTCAATATCGATAAGAATCAGAGAGAGAGATCTATAGATATATACAGATACAAAGAGAGATAGAGAGAGAGAGAGGCTATGGATCTGTGGAGTATGAAGAAGAAGAAGGGTGCAGTCAGAACATCGGTCCCATCTGGTCGTTGTGATCGATGTTCTTGCGGTCGGGATCCGGCTCCTTGAAGGTCTGGATGACCAGAGCGGCAACGGAAACCAGAGACGAAGAGAAAACTGAGAGAACTAACGACCCTTCCACTCCTTGGCGATCTCGAGTTCTTGACGACAACGAGGAAACTAAGAGGATTGATGAAGAGAAGAAAGAGAAACTGAAATGAAAGGGTGAGAGAAAAAAAAAAGAGGCGAGAGGCATAGAAGTCGTTGACCATTAGGGTTTCTAAAGTCAAAACGACGTAGTTTTAACTAGTTCGGTTTTTTTGGTTTTTTATGTTAAAACCGAACCGAACCGGTTCGATTCGGTTCGGTTTTTTTGTTTCGGTGCGGTTTTTTCGGTTCAGTGGTTTTCGGCTCGGTTTTTTTCGGTTTTCAGTTTCGCGAACCCACCCCTAGCTGCGGTGCCGGCCATTAAGAAGAGTGGTCGTAGATTCAGGTTTGAAAGCTTCTGGATCTATCATCAGGATTGCCAGAATGTGGTTGCGGAGGGATGGAGCAAGCCGATTTTGGGGCGACCTATGTATCAAGTGTCAAAAAGAATCATGCACACTCGACTCTCGTTGAATAACTGGCAGAGAAGTGTGTTTGGTTGCAGAGGACGTGAGATTGATCAGCTCCGGGCTCGACTGCAAGTTCTTTCTGAATCTCCCTTGTCTGTGGAGAATCAGGGTGAGAGCGTGAGTCTCTATGCCAAGTTAGATAGGTTACTGGAGGAGGAGAACAATTATTGGAAACAACGTTCCAAGGTTACATGATTAACTGAAGGTGATCGGAATACAAAGTTCTTTCACCGCAAAGCCTCTAATCGTTGGGCCAAGAATAGGTTGATTGGGCTTTTTGATCATGAGGGTGTATGGCAAGACTCTGTAGAAGGGATGGAGGGAGTGGTACTGCACTACTTTTCCAAGATGTTCTCGGCAGGGATAGTTGATTATAATCATATGCATGCTTCTGTTGATTTAATCCAACCGAGGGTCACTGCAAGTATGAATGCAGATCTTTGTGCTCCGTATTCGGCTGTGGAGATTAGGGCTGCTCTTTTTCAGATGTATCCTACTAAGGCTCCAGGTCCGGACGGTATGCCTCCGTTGTTTTTTCAGAAATATTGGGATGTCGTGGGGAGTGATGTTGTCTCTGCAGTTCAGAGCTTTCTTACTTCTGGTCAGTTATTGGGTGAGATTAATTTCACTCATATCTGCTTGATACCAAAGGTGAAGAATCCTGAGTCTGTTGCTGACTTACGTCCAATTGCTCTTTGTAACGTTATTTACAAGATTTGTTCAAAGGTTATAGCGAACAGGTTGAAGAAAATTTTGGATGTTATTATTTCTCCGTTTCAGAGTGCTTTCATACGGGGAAGGTTGATCACAGACAATACTCTGATTGCCAATGAGGTTTCTCATTATATTCATAACTGTTATTCCAGTACTGAAGGAGTGTTTTCTTTGAAACTTGATATGAGCAAAGCATATGACTGGATGGAATGGAAGTTCCTAGAAGCTGTTCTATTGAGATTAGGGTTTGATGAATCCTGGGTAGGGCTTATTATGCAGTGTGTTACTACAGTCCGGTATGCTTTCCTGATTAATGGTCAACCTCGGGGATATCTCGTTCCTTCTAGGGGTCTTCCTCAGGGGGATCCTCTATCTCCGTACTTATTTCTTTTATGTACAGAAGTGTTCTCAGCTCTGTTGGAAAGAAAGGCGTCTGTGGGAGCTCTATCTGGTATTAAAGTTTGCAAAGGGGCTCCGGCCATTCATCACTTATTGTTTGCAGACGATAGTCTGCTTTTTGGTAAAGCAAGCTCTGCTGAGTGTTATCATATAAAGGAGGTGTTGTTGGATTATGAATTGGCGTCGGGTCAACAGATTAATTTCACTAAGAGCAGTATTGTTTTCAGTAAGAAAGTGTCTGAGGATGATAAAGTGGCCCTTGCAGCTTTGTTGGGTGTAATGATAGAAGGAAAGCATGATAAGTACCTAGGGCTGCCTACATATTTGGGTAGACATAAGACGGAGTCTTTTGCCTATATCAAAGAGAAACTGAGCAAGAAACTTGCTGGTTGGCAAGGTAAGCTACTTAGTGAAGCTGGAAAGGATCTATTAATAAGGGTAGTGGCGCAGTCTCTTCCATCTTATTCCACGAGTTGTTCCTTACTTCCTTAAGACTTTTGTGATTCTTTGCATCAAATGTGTGCTAGATTTTGGTGGGGTAGTAAGGATGCTAACCGGAAAATCCATTGGTTGTCTTGGGAGAAGCTCTGTTTGTCCAAAGATGAAGGTGGAATGGGTTTTCGAGATTTGCATGCTCATAATCTATCATTACTTGCTAAGCAAGGCTGGCGTGTACTCAAGAACCCGAACTCTTTGGTGAGTCAGTTGTACAAAGCGTGATACTTTCCCAATACTCCTTTTTTACAGGCCCCGAGTTCCCGATCTCCTTCTGCTTGTTGGCGTGGGATTTTTGGTGCTATGGAGGTTATCAAGAAGGGTATACGGTGGCAGATAGGGGATGGATCTTCAGTTCGCATCTGGGAGGATCCCTGGATCCCTCGGCCTCACCTTTTCAGGCCCTTACGTTTCCATGATGTACCTTACTCTCAAGTTAGCGAGTTGATGCAGAATGGGGAGTGGGATAAAGAATTGGTGCAGACTATTTTTAGTCCTGACGACGCTTTGATCATTCTCTCATTGCCTTTAAGTAGTAACAGGGTGGCTGATCGAGTTATCTGGCATTATGATCCTAAAGGTCGATTTACAACTAAAAGTGCATATCATCTAGCCTTTAGTTCACTACATTCTGCTTTGGTGGAGGCCTCTGGTTCATCTGAGCCCTCTAATTTTTGGAAGTGTGTTTGGGCTGCAAAGGTACCTGGAAAGGTCAAAGTGCATGCATGGAAGGTCTGTCAGCCCATTTTACCCACTTTATCTCAGCTTCTTGGTAGGAGGGTACCTTTGGTGGGCGGTTGTTATTTTTGTAATGAGGAAGATGAGTGTATTGCACATATTATGGTGGACTGTCCTTTTATACGGGATTTGATCACAATGGTGCCCTCGCTGCAAGGAGTGCTATCGGTTATGCCCTTTGATTCCCTACTGCTTTGGCTGCAGGCATGCAATTCTTCCCTTACTCGTGAGAATTTTTCTCTTCTATTGATTCTCCTTTGGTCAGTGTGGAAAGAGCGGAACAAGAGAGTATGGAGCAACAAGTTTCACTCCCTTTCTCAGGTTTATTTTCAGGCTATGAGTCTATTTCAGTCTGTCAAAATGGTTCTCTCTGTTAAAGCTCAGAGGGGAGGACGTCGTTCTCGACCGTGGAGTCCACCACCAGCAGGTTGGCTTAAGGTTAATATGGATGGGGCTTTCGATGTAGTAGCTCACAGAGGTGGTATAGGGGTGGTAGTCTGTGATGTTGATGGCCGGATTGTTGCTAGGGCTTGTGCCAGGGTAAGTGTAGCTCTTTCCCCTGCTTTGGTCGAAGCTTTTGCTGGGCATCTTGCCTGTCGTTTGGTGGAGCAGTTTAGTTTAGCTCCGGTTGTGTTTGAAACTGATTGCCTTCAGTTAGTTAATGCTATTCAAGCTGATGGGGAAGACATTTCGGAGTTTGGTAGGGTGGTAGACGATATTTCTCATGCTCTCTCTATTCTCCAGAATTGCCAATTTTCTCATGTAGGTAGGGAAGCTAATGTTTTAGCTCATAAGTTGGCCAAGTGTGCTCTAGGCACAGGGTTGATTCTTTCGTGGTGTGGTTCTGTTCCCACAATACTGGAGGAACTCCTCTGTACCTAATGTAATTCTCTTGTTTACATTAATATAGTCGGTCGTCTTGCGTTCAAAAAAAAAAAAAAGTATATTTAGTTAAGATTTATAGAATGATTAAATCATTGAAATGACTAAAGTTTTTTTTTTTTTTTTTTTGTTAAGGGGATTGGAACCCAGCCTAGCTGGGAGGCTCAGCCCCACGCCCGGTTCCATTTATTATATTAATATTAAAATGTTGCAACGGGGGGGACGTAAAACCTGAACCCCGTGCTACAGAGAAACAACTACAATAATCCTCGTAGAGAACATCCTGAATAATAACAGGCGTCCCATCTAACCAAACATCATCAAGTGCACCCCAGCTAGCAAGGTGAGCTAGCCTATCAGCTACACCATTTGCTTCACGGTAAATGTGTCGAATTCTAACTGACTGAAAAGCACGAAGATAATCCTTACAATCATCTACAACTCGACTTACCTCAGAGAAATTTTTCTCTTTGCTATGAAGAGCAGCAATCAGAATGGCAGAGTCGCTTTCAACATCTATGTCAGACCACCCTTGGTGAATCCCAAGGAGAAGACCAGCTCTACATGCCTCCGCTTCCATATTAAGAACCGAGTGTGCATGCACAAAAGGTCGAGCTAACGCAGCAATACCCATGCCCATATCATTCCTGACCACCACTCCAATACCTCCATAACCATTTTCCACCCTAAAAGCACCATCCACATTAATTTTCAGTCTGCCTGGAGGTGGGTGCTGCCATTTTACAGGGGGCCTCTTTTTCTTCTTAACAGCTTTGGGATGATATACTTGAAAGTCTTCCAACATTTTCACGGTCCACTGAATCATGTTCATTGGTCGGCAGCTCACACCGTGCCAAAGCATGTTATTACGTTCGACCCAAATAGCCCACAGCCCCATGACTAAATTTTTTATTTGAAAGATAATAATTTGTTTACAAATTATATGAGTAAGGTTATTTGAGGAAGTTTAGTGAGTAAATTTAGTATTTGAAAATTTGATAAGAGGTGTAAAAAGTATAGAGGTCAAGTGAGTAAATTTGGAGGTTCCAATAGAAAAACTCTTAAGCCGGGGGGGGGGATGTGAATAGACTTACCCAATAAAAATCAGTCCAATTGTAACTTGACTAAAAACTGGAAAAAAAAACTAATGGATTGCAGATATCATATCAATCCCAAAAAAAGAGAAACCTGAAAATTGTCAATTTACGTTTACCTAGGTTCTTTCTTTCACCAAACACATAACCACAATCATAAAATTGAGAGAATAAACACAAAAGATTGTTGAAACAGTAAAACCCTCAAATTGAGATAAACAATTGCAGGCCTTAACTCTTGAAGACTGTAGATACCTCTACTAGCAAGACTAGTTTGCTATCTCACCAAGTATAAGTAACACGCTCTTTGGGACACCCACAAGCCATGGTGAGGCCCAACCGCTACTTGCATCTTGTAGCCCTATGTTCAAGCTACGCTACGGTATCCGGAAGTCGCAAATCCGTCGCCGGGAAACCACCTTTCCGGCCTTGCCAAGTTGCCTCAACAATATGCTTTTCTAGACTAGAATAGTAACTTTGAGTCCCACATCTAAGAAAATGTAAATGAGGGAGCCTCCTTCCCCTATAAAATGAGACTCCTTCCCACTTACTCAACACCTCATTACATCTTTTGTAATCCCCTTGGGCCGCAAGGCTCAACACACTAGTGTAACATTCAAATGGACGTAGTTTCCCGCTAAGGCGGGAGACGAACCACTATACATCTCGTGTCACTCTCTCGCTCTCTCTCTCTCTCTCTAAAGCTAACTAGAGACCCCCTCGGTCACTAACGTTAACATTGGCGCCGTCTGTGGGAAGCCAACACAAAGACTTCGTCACGTACCATGAACTTCAGTAAACATCAAATTAGGGCTTGGTCAACGCCCATCATGCTTGGTCAACGCCCATTAGGATCGATCAACGCCTAGTCAACGCAGGTCAGGGTCGGTCAACGACGATTTGGAGTGGTCAACGCTGACCTACAAAAAAAAAAAAAAATTGGTGCAAATCTTCTCTGGACACCTGGAGGCATTTCAGTCATCATCAGCGTCCCCGCTGAACTGTACACCGCTCCTCCGCTAGCTGTTGTCGTCAGCAACCTCCGCCAGGCTACCACCGCCAAACGGCAACCAACAGCAACAAAAACCAAGCTTTACCGTTAGCGGCAACTGCTTCCTCCGTTAAGCATAATCAGCGGCAGAAGCTCCGCCAGCCTTCCGCCGGCAAAAAGCTCCGCTGAGCCACCGCTAGCCACTCCAGCTCACCCTTCGAACCTATATACCGCCAAACAACGCTTCCGCCAGTAACTCTCTCAAGCAACAAGCTTTTCGATGGTCCATAAAGAGCCAATCTGTCAGGTGATCCGCCAAGCGAAACTCCGCTGAGCATCACCGCTGGCCAAGGTTGCCGCCGGCAAAGCTTTCTACGGCTGAAATCCACTTAGCCCATCACTGCGCCGAGCATCCTCCGCTAGGCATGGCACCGCCAGCCTCAAAGTTCTTGAAGAAGCTCCGCTCCGCCAACCGGCAACGGCCTCCGCTAAGCTTTCTCCTCCGCCGAGCTTTCTTCACCGCTGAGTTTCTCCTCAGCTGGGCATCAGTGCCGAACTCCCGCTAGCCAAAAGCTTCCGCTGAGCCCAAAGCTCCGCTAAACTCCAAGTATCCGCTGAGATTAAGGCCCCCGCTGAACTCTAGCTCTGCCAAAGAGCCAACACCACCAGCTCTCCACCAAACCCATCGCTGCCAAGGCTACCACCGCCCAACTGCCTCCGCTAGAGCCTACCGCCAGCACAACGGCAGCTTCCGCCACGGTCGGTCCGTCAAGGCCCAGTGCCCAGTGCCCAGCGCTAACTCAAACGCCGCTAGATCAAATGTCGAGTCTCCGCCGACCTCCAAGTGAGGACCAGGCGCCGCTGACCAAGATTTGATCCGCCGAGCTTCACCGCTGGCCAAAGCTCCGCCGGAACACCTCAGCCAACCTACCTCTGCTAGCCTCCCTACACCGGACTATCTCCGCCGGACTGTACACCGCCAAACCACTTCACCTCTTCCTCGGCTTTCGCTCTCGGTCTACGCCAAGCAACAGCAAGCTCCTGAGCGTCAATCGGCGGAGCTCCAGTCGACGACACATTCCTCCGCCAATCTCTGTCAGTGGCAAAGCTCCAATCAGCGGCACATTCTTCCGCCAATCTCCGTCAGCGGCCCTCCTCCGCTGGTCAAACACCATCAGCTCATCACTTTAGACTCATCACCAGCACCCTTGCTACACTTGCCGCTGGTGCTCTGCCGCCATGCCACTTTGTGCTCAACCTGCAAACATAATTCACGGGCGTCCACCCACTCAAAATCTGGATACAAACCAGCTCTCAAGAGTGCAGCTCCTTCAAACACCGACTGCCTTTGAGCCACACAGAGATAAGCTCTCTTATCTAACTATTTATGTCATTGTTATCCAGAAGTTAAATCAGCTTCACGTGCTACAGATTATGTCAACCACACAAAGTCTACATATATGCGCAAATGACCTGCTATTCTGCTAGGCATGCTCTGCCATTTCTCATTTTTTAACTACGTGGAGTACAAAGTGCCACGCACTAACGGCATGGGCACTTGTCTGCCTATATGCATGAACAGCATACACCCACTCAGTTGCTTGTCACATGCATCATGACTTGTATATTCATTGCCATGCCATTTCAACGTATAGTTAGCCAATAACAGAATATATTCTAATTATGCTTGTTTGTTAATTAGCCACGTATAGTCAACATTGTCATGCTTGTTAATTATGCCAAGCACTTCCAATATAAAAATATATCCTGCCAATTATCATTGCAACGGATAGTTGACCATGTTCCAATTATCACACATAAGACAATTATAACGGCATGAACATATCTGCTATCTATGTCTTCGGTATACACGCAAGAACCGACAGAATAGGCTCATGCTTATGACATATATATATCAAAATAATTATCTCACCTAGTGCATTTCCATATAAATTATACCGCCATGGACCTTTTCCATCGGTGCACGTAATGGGTTTTGTTCCCCGCAAATTCGACATTCAAAATAGCTATATGTGCATGCCATTTGTCATCAACTACTACATATATACTTTGCTTACAATTTTGTCAAAGTACATATGCAAAATATTAGTATTGATTCTACATACTCATGAACTAATCACCTATTTTGTTCTAAGGAAATTCAATTATTTCTATGGAGCATTCAATCTCAACTACGAGTTGACGTACATTATCGGAATACTTTATCCGCCACAAGCAATGGACCGTCACGCTCGGCCAACTCCGCTAGCCTCCAAATCAGCATAAGATAAGTCAGTATATCTTATCTTTTACGCTCTCGCAATTAGAGCCGTTACATGCTTTCACTACTTTTAAGCATGCTTGTAAAATATCACACTTGATATATCTTTACATGCTTCCATAACTTTTAAGCATGCCTACAACATTTCGTAGATTTGGCAACACTTTCTAGATCTCACATACTAGATATGCCACGCTTCTTATATC